>NC_091130.1:66275160-66875160 GCF_040183065.1 Periplaneta americana
CTCGCATATCTTACTTAAGCATCGTCCATTTAAAGGTCATAAGGAACCTCTAGGGCCATATGTTCACTATCTATATACTGTACCTATATCAACTGGTTCAGAATCGTATGCAGGGTATACGAGTAAGTTCATAAAAGTGGAAAAGATATTAAAGAGTAATGTATCACCTCCGCTTTTCACAATCACATGCTTCCGCTCATACCTTAGTGGAGATTTGTTCACTTCTCCTGTCAAAAGCTGATACAGATGTTTGAGCTAGATATGGTACTGCAGCTTTAGAAAAGTTGCTATTACAGTCATAGCTCTAAAGAGTTGTAATCTCTCTTTCAGGACGTCCACGAGCTGAACATAGCTTTGGATAACTCCCTGGGTGAGTACAGAGTACTGCTGTCATCTTTCGCTCACATGGACTTCTTGTGGGCAAATGATGTGAAGACACTCGTCAACGACGAAGTTTTGGAAACCATCCAGAATAACTGAAAGCAAATGTCTGTGCCTTAAATCGACTTCAGATAACAGTAATTAAGTGACATTTTAAATTTCTGTTTCATTTCGATATCTTATATAATAATTTTGAAATTAGTCTGTATTAATACACACAGAACATAAAAAATATGTAAATGTCTACATGAGCATAATACATGTTTTCTTTTTTCGAACCTGTTCCCTATTCATCCCTGGTTGCATTCAGCCTACAGACTTCTTGTCCTCGTCCATATTGCCTCTAGCCTTTAATTCCCACTTCGTTTCATCACAGTAAATGTTTACTTATAATGTAAATCTTTACCTAGATATTTCCTCTCTTCATTGAAATGTAAGAAGAAACACTGAATAGTGAATTCTTATAGGGTAAGGTTGCCTAATTCCGTGGCATATTTAATAAAGACTATATTTATGCCAAACTTGTACTAAAAATTTTCAAATAACATCTAAATGACGTTATTTGGACCTTTAGCTACAGTTTTTACAACATTCAGTGTCAACAGTTTCACAAGTTTTATATATAATATATGATTCTTCATTGTTATACAGTGGCTCCTAAATCCGTGACAGGGATCCAAATTCCGTGATAGTGGTTTCCTAATTCCGTGATACTAAAATAATCCTCATTAACTGCTCAGAAAACAAACGTGTAATTGGAAAAACACTTTAAAGTCATGGAATATTGTTTTAATGTGGATTAAGCAAGAAATTACAACATAGAAAAAAGGCCTAAGTGACAAATTTCATAAAAAATACTTGTGTAACTACAGAAATACATATTACATATTAATATATTATAAACAAAATAAACTGAAAGTTAAATTCAATACAAAATTAAATTTGAATAAACTGAATTATAACACAATTACTTCTCATTATTTATATTCCTAACAACAGTAATTAAGTTAAATATATGCCCTAGCATCAACAAGAATTTTCCAAACTCTGTGTTTTACTTAATAATTTTTCCTTTTACTTTGATATTATAGTTATAACTGAAACCTGGCTTGATCATGACTCTGGCTATGATATTAATGGTTATAAAAAATTTGTTGAAAGTAATAAGTATAATAAATGGATGGTATAGTTGTAAATTTTAAGGAAAACATTGTAGTTTCTTTAAGTGATATTGGCATATCCCATTGCAACACTATTTTTAAAAACTTCTTGTCAATATACAAAGTTATATAAAACAATATTATTCTGGGTGACATAAACATTAAAATTTTAGAAAATAGCTTGGATAATTTTGGCAACATCTACTTAAATATCATGCAAGAATATAGATACGTGAAATACTTAAATTCCATTACTCGTCCATCATTCAATTCATGTCTTGAACATATTTTCCTAAAAACTGGAAATAACTTAAATTTTATACCTAGAGTTTACGCAAGTGCAATAACAGCTCATTATAACTGAATCCTATAGATTCAAAATCCCCTATTTCCACTTTCACAAATAAAGGATTTTGACAATAACTGATGGCAAACACAGGGAATTTTCAACCTAACAGTGACTTTTAACAAACCATTTGCTTTAAATTTATTGGCTATTTTAATTCAGACTATATAAGTTAAGTCATTAGAATTTTTTTAAAGAAAATATAATATATTATAATTTTTTCATTATGCATAAATTAAAATTTAATAACATTTAATAACAACGATTAACATGAATTACTTGAGATTAAATATGCATGATATAACATACACCCTTTCGTCATCATTTCAGTCGCACACAATGCACACGCATTTTCTACCGGTCTTTGTGTTCAGTCAACAGTAGCAAGTCTCCATATACCAACGTCACAACAAATAATCAATCCCACTCTCACTTCTTCGATCTTCTTTAGAATTCATTCTTAGCAAGCAAAATGTGGACATAACTAAGTTCTGAACAAAATGGTCTTTAGGGGATTTTGATTCTAGAGGATTCAATGACTTTTGCATTTTTGTCAATCAATAATAGAAATATTAGCAGAGAAGCCACTGTACCTTCGAACAATTATAAGTAATTATAAACCATAACAGACATCTCACATTAATAATATGACTTGGGAATCTATATTCTACAATGAAGACGCAGATACATGTTTCGATAATTTTTATAAAATACTCCGTAACCTTATTTGCAAATATTCTAATCATGTCCCTCTCAAATTCTCAAGTTAGTACAAAAATATTGAACCTTGGATTACCACAGGTATTGTTAAATCAATACGATCTAGAGATAAGGTTGCTAAGCAAGTTAAATGTGACCCATAAAACATTGTTTTATTAAAATATTACAGATAATCTAAAAATATTCTCACTAATGTAATAAGAAATCGGAGAATCAAATATTATTCTGAAAAATTTTGCAAAAATAAAAATAATCCGAAGCAATTTTGGGAGACAATAAACGAAGCTACTGACACCTAATGTAATAAAAATACTAATTTAAAGACAATTATAAGTTGAACTGGAATGAAATTGAAAATAAGAAAACTATTTGCAAACGAATTTAACGATTATTTTACTAATGTAGGTCAAGACATCACATCTAATATAAAAAAAGAAAGTATTTAATACTCATCACTATAAGCTTATTTATAATCAAAGGTTATTATCTATGTTTATGTTTCCTGTAAACGAATGTGAAATCGTTAATATTGTACATAGTTTAAAAAATAATGTTGCTCCTGTTATTGGTAGTATTACAACAAATACCATGAAACTTATTATCGAAGCTATTTCTAAAACACTTGCCTTTATATTTGATTTGTGCATATGTCAAAATGTATTTCCCTCAGCCCTAAAACATGATGTGGTGATACCAATTCACAAGTCTGGTGACAAATATAATGTTAATAATTACAGACCCATTTCACTATTACCGCGTCTCTCTAAAGTATTTGAAAAATGTTTGCTTAACTGTGAACAAGTGGTGAGGGAAACTTGGGAACATACTGAGGGCGCTCTATTTGAAAATGGCTTTGAGATATAAAATTTATACTGTATCTACTTACGCCTAAAAAGGCGAAATCCACAAAATACATGTCGTAAAAAGGACCAGCAGCCAACCTTCGTTATATTTTCCTCATCTTCTTCTTCTTCTTCTTCTGCTGGCATGGGAGCTAGCATGGTAGCTGAAATGGAATCGCTGGCGTGAGACATTGCACAGGATCTGGCATTGGGCCTCGCAATATATCTGGCATAGGAGCGGGTAATGGGACGTGGCATGGAATCAGGCATGGGAGCTGCCATGGTATAAGGAATGGGAACTGGCAATGGGAGCTGGTATGGGATCTGACGTGGGAGCTGATAAGGGATCTACCATGGGATCACTGGCAAGAGAGCCGGAAATGAGCGCTTGCATGGAATTTCACATGGGAGATTGCAAGGAATCTGGCATGGGAGCTGGCAAGGAATCTGACATGGGAGCTGGCACGGGTGTGCTGGCATGGCTTGTGCAAGGGATTTCGCAAGGGAGCTCGCAAGAAACCTTGTAAGGGTTAGGTCGTAGGTTCTAGCAATGGGAGCTAGCATGGGATTTAACAAGGAAACTGGCATGGGAGATAATATGATATAGCATTGCACTGCTGCCATGGGATCTGGCATGGAAGCTGGCAATGGGCGTTGGTATTGAAGCTAACAAGGAAACTGGCATGGGAGCTAATATGGGATCTAGCAATGGGAGCTAGCATGGGATTTAACAAGGAAACTGGCATGGGAGCTAATATGGCATATAGAATTGCAGCGCTGACATGGGATCTCGCATGGGAGCTGGCAATGAGCGTTGGCATTGGAGCTAACAAGGAAACTGGTATGGGAGCTAATATGGGATCTAGCAACGGGAGCTGGCATGGGATTTAACAAGGAAACTGGCATGGGAGCTAATACGGGATATAGCATTGCAGCGCTGACATGGGATCTCGCGTGGGAGCTGGCAATGGGCGTTGGCATTAGAGCTAACAAGGAAACTGGCATAGGAGCTAATATGGGATCTAAAATGGGAGCTGCAAATGGGATATAGTACGGGATCAGGCAAGGAATCTGGAATGGGATCTAGCATAGAAGCGTAAGCGAAGGATATCGCAATGGGACCTCGCATGGGAGCACTGGAATGGGATCTTGCAAGGAATCTTGCGTGGGTGCTAGCATTGCGAGCTGGCAATGGAAGCTGGTATGGCATCTTGGATGGAAGCTATCATGGGAGTTCGCATGGGATCGCTGGCATGGTATCTGGCATGCGATCTAGCATGGGATATGGCATGCGTTCTAACATGGGATCTGGCATGGAAGCTGGCAATAGGAGCTGACATGGGATCTAGCATGGTAGCTGATATGGAATCGCTGGAATGAGAGCTCGCCTGAGACCTTGCAAGGGATCTGGCATGGGTCCTCCCAATATGTATGGCATGGAAGCGTCTAATGGGACGGGCCATAGAATCATGCATGGGAAGCGCCATGTAATCGCTGGGATTGGATAAGGCATGGGAACTGTCAACGGGAGCTGGTATGGGAACAGACGTGGGAACTGATAAGGGATCTACCATAGGATCACTGGCAAGAGAGCCGGAAATGAGAGCTTGCATAGCATCTCGCATGGGACATTGCACGGAATCTGGCATGGGAGCTGGCAAGGAATCTGACATGGGAGCTGCCACGGGTGTGCTGGCATGGCATCTGCAAAGGAATTTCGCATGAAAGATTGTAAGGGATATGGCATAGGATCTAGCAATTGGAGATAGCATGGGATTTAACAAGGAAACTGGTATGTGAGCTAATATGAGACGTAGCATTGCAGCGGTAGTATGGGATCTCTCATGGGAGCTGGCAATGGGATCTGGTATGGGACCTGGCAAAGAATCTTGAATGGGTTCTAGCATGGGAGCGCATTCAATGAGAGCTCGCATGGGAGCGTTGGAATGGGATCTTGCAAGGGATCTGGGCTGGGGGCAGGCATTGGATCTGGCAATAGAAGCTGGTATGGCATCTCGGATGGGACCAGCCATGTGAGTTCGCATAGAATCGCTGGTATGGCATTTGGCAAGGAATCTGCCATGCGATCTAGCATGGAATCTGGCATACGATCTAACATGGGATCTGGCATGGATGCTGGCAATGGGAGCTGACATGGGATCTAGAATGGTAGCTGACATGGAATCGCTGGCATGAGAGCTCGCATGAAACATTGCACGGGATCTGGCATGGAGCCTTGCAATATATCTGCCATAGCAGAGGGTAATGGGACGTTGCATGGAATCAGGCATGGGAACTGCCATGGGATCGCTGGCATCGGATAAGTTATGGGAACTGGCAATGGGAGCTGATATGGGATCTGACGTTCGAGCTGATAGGGCACATACCATGAGATCACTGTCAATAGAGCCGGAAATGAGAGCTTGCATGGGATCTCGCATGGGAGATTGCAAGGAATCTGGCATGGGAGCTGGCAAGGAATCTGACAAGGGATCTGGCACAGGTGTGCTGGCATGGCATCTGCAAAGGGATTTCGCATGAAACTTTGTAAGGGATATGGAATAGGATCTAGCAATGGGAGCTAGCATGGGATTTAACAAGGAAACTCGCCTGGGAGCTAATATGAGATATATCGCTGCAGCGCTGGCATGGGATCTCGCATGGCAACAGGAAATAGGATCTGGTATGGGACCTGGCAATGAATCTGGAATGGGATCTAGCACGGGAGCGCAGGCAAGGGATGTGCCAATGGGAGCTAGCATGAGACCGCTGTTATGGGATCTTGTAAGGGATCTGGGATGGGAGCTAGCATGGAAGCTGGCAATGAAAGCTGGTATGGCATCTCGGATGGGAGCTGCCATGGGAGTTAGCATAGGATCGCTGGCATTGCATCTGGCATGCGGACTAGCATGGGATATGGCATGGAAGCTGGCAATGGGAGCTGACATGGGATCTAGCATGGTAGCTGACATGGAATCGCTGGCATGAGAGCTCGCATGAGACTTTGCAAGGGATCTGGCATGGGGCCTCACAATATATCTGGCATGGGAGCGGGTAATGGGACGTGTCGTGAAATGAGGCATGGGAACTGCCATGGGATCGTTGGCATGGGAACTGGCAATGGGAACCAGTATGGGATCTGACGTGGGAGCTGATAAGGGATCTACCTTGGGATCACTGGCAAGAGAGACGGAAATCAGAACTTGCATATGATCTCGAATAGGAGATTGCAAGGAATCTGGCATTGGAGCTGGCAAGGAATCTGAGATGGGACTTGGCACGGTTGTGCCGGCATGGCATCTGGCAAGGGATTTCTCATGACACCTTATAAGGGATCTGGCGTGGAAGCCATCATGCGAACTAGCATAGGTGATATGGGTGCTAGCATGGTATCTAGCAGTAGCAGCTTGAATGGGAGCTAATATGGGATCCGGTTTGGGAGTTGGCAAGGAATCTGGCATGGGAGCGCAGACAAGAGATATGGCAATTGGTGTGGGACATGGCAAGGAATCTGGAATGGGGTCTAGCATGGGAGCACAGGCAAGGGATATGGCAATGGGAGCTAGCATGAGACCGCTGGTATGGGATCTTGCAATGGATCTGGGATGGGAGCTAGCATGGGAGTTGGCAATGGAAGCTGGTATGGCACCTCGGATGTGAGCTACCATGTGAGTTCGCATAGGATCGCTGGCATTGCATCTGGCATGCGATCTAGCATTGGATCTGGCATGCGATCTAGCATGGGACATGGCGTGGAAGCTGGAAATGGGAGCTGACATGGGATCTAGCATGGTAGCTGACATGGAATCGCTGGCATGAGAGCTCGCATGAAATCTTGCAAGGGATCTGGCATGGGGCATCGCAATATGTCTGGCATGGGAGCGGGTAATGGGACGTGGCATGGAATCAGGCATGGCAACTGCCATGGGATCGCTGGAATGGGAACTCTCAATGGGAGCTAGTATGGGATCTGACGTGGGAGTTGATAAAGGATCTACGTTGGGATCACTGACAAGAGAGACGGAAATCAGAACTTGCATGGGATCTCGCATAGGAGATTGCAAGTAATCTGGCATTGCAGCTGGCGAGGAATCTGACATGGGAGCTGGCACGGATGTGCTGGCATGACATATGGCTAGGGATTTCGCATGAGACCTTGTAAGGGATCTGGCATGGAAGCTGTCATGCGAACTAGCAACGGTGACATGGCAGCTAGCATGGAATCTAGCAGTAGCAGCTTGAATGGGAGCTAATATGGGATCTGGTTTGGGTGCTGGCAATGAATCTGGCATGGGAGCGCAGACAAGAGATATGTCAATTTGTATGGGAACTGGCAAGGAATCTGGAATGGGATCTAGCATGGGAGCGCAGGCAAGGAATATGGCAATGTGAGCTCGCATGGGAACGCTGGTATGGGATCTTGTAAGGGCTCTCGAATGGGAGCTAGCATGGGATCTGGCAATTGAAGCTGGTATGGCATCTCGGATGGGAGCTGCCATGGGAGTTCTCATCGGATCGCTGGCATGGCATTTGGCAAGGTATCTCCCATGCGATATAGCGTGGGATCTGGCATGGAAGCTCCCAATGGGAGGTGAAATGGGATCTAGCATTGTTGCTGACATGGAATCGCTGGTATGAGAGCTCGCATGAGTCCTTGCAAGAGATCTGGTCTGGGGCCTCGCAATATATCTGGCATGGGAGCGGGTAATGGGACGTGGCACGGAATGAGGCATGGGAACTACCATGGGATCGCTGGCATGGGAACTGGCAATGGTAGCTGGTATGGGATCTAACGTGGGAGCTGATAAGGGATCTAACTTGGGATCACTGGCAAGAGAGCCGGAAATTAGAACTTGCATGGGATCTCGCATTGGAGATTGCAAGGAATCTGGCATTGCAGCTGGAAAGGAATCTGACATGGGAGCTGGCACGGGTGTACTGGCATGGCATCTGGCAAGGGATTTCGCATGGGAGCTCGCATGAGACCTTGTAAGGGATCTGGCATGGAAGCTGTCATTCGAACTAGCATCGATGACATGGGTGGTAGCATGGGATCTAGCAGTAGGAGCTTGCATGGGAGCTAATATGGGATCTGGTTTGGGAGCTGGCAAGGAATCTGGATTGGGATCTAGCATGGGAGCGCAGACAGGAGATATGGCAATGTGAGCTCGCATGGTGGCAATGGCATGGGATCTGGAATGGGAGCTGGCAATGGGATCTCGTATATGAGCTAAGATGGGATTTGGAATTGGGCCTGGCATGGGATCTGGCACAGAACCTGGCACGGGATATTGCACGCGATCTGGCACGGGAGGTGGAATACGATCTGGCATGATATAAAGGTGGCCAGTTGGCCTGGGATCTGGCAAGGGAGAATTTTTGGGATGTAGATAGAATGTTGTGAAGATAATTGGTGGGAGTGGTGTGACAGCTGGCATGGGTGGTATGGGAGCTGGCCTGAGTGGTATGGGAGGTGGCGTGGGTGGTATGGGAGCTGGCCTGGCTTTCGAGAATTGCCTAAAAAGACGAAGTCTACGAAATACATTTCTTAAAAAGGACCAACAGCCAATCTTCGTTATTCGTTCCTCAGCTTCTTCTTCTGCTGGTAGGTGTTCCAATGATGGTGCTGGCTTGCGAGCTGCCATGAGTTTTGGCATGGATGGTATGGCCTTCAGGATGGGGATATTTCGATATTCATCCGTGGCTTCCTTCATCTCTGTCTCGTCATAGAATTGGAAGAAAAAAAGGTAACACTCCAGTAATCTCAGATGATTGCACTCCTCCTCCCAGACCTCCTCCTCCCACTTGGTGTACAGGCTGCTGGGCTCAAACAAGTAGTCGCTGCTCGTGCTCTGGGGGGCAGCGTGTACCTTCATCGGCTTTGCCGGCTTGCCAGTTGTATCATGTCCAGCTGGTACAGGCGGAGTCTTCACATACCACGTTGAAGTCGGTCTTCTTGTCCATCTTGTCCATCTTCTTGTCCATCTTCTTTTCTTCTCTCCGTTGGATTTCGTCATGACATGTCCTTCCCCAGTATCCCCCACCCGGACATCCGATTGGGGGGATAGTTTACGTCCGGAATTTTTTACCAGGGAAAGACTCATCATGGCATTTTTATCATATCATATATTATCTTCTTGGGATGTATATAATATATATGCGGTAGCCTCTCATTGCTATCCGCATACCTCTCTCTCTTTCGCATCTTAAAAGATCCCAGGGGGCCCCAGCGTGAAGGTGAGGAGAGTGGATTTGACTAATTAGGCCCTCCGGACTTCACCGAAATTCTCCACAAGGGTTAAATATCAGTTCCATCAGGGTTTTTGACCCGATCAGAGACTAGGAAATCCCAATTAGCCTTTGCCCCCCAAACGATATTTATATATATCGCGTACACTGTGTGGAATGTGATTAGGAAGGGAGAGGGAAGTTTTATCGACGAGACACACAAAACTGCTCTATAAATGGTTATATGCTAATGCGATATAGGGGATTTTGGAAATTAGGAATTTGTTCATTTAGCAATTGTATGTTTTCATTATAATTCCTGGCTATGAAGTATTCCTCAGCTGTATTAATTAAATATGTATCATTTACTGCTTTTAAGATTTCCATGTGTTGTGCATATCATTAAGTTCATGACCTGTGTTAATTGAGTGGCAAATTTTTATGTATTTCTATTGTTAATGAAATTGGATTCATGTTCCTTGTATCTAGTATGAAAATTCCTTTTTGTTTGGCCGATGTATTTCATATTGCAGTTAGTACCGGTACAATTTAAGTGATAAACTCCATTATGTAAATGTCTGTTAGTGTTCCTGATTTTATTGGGGATTATACTGTTTAACGTATTGTTGATTTTATAAGTAATTTTTATATTTTCTTTTTTGAAAAGGCAGATATATGATTATTAATTTTCCCTATATAGGTTATAGAGTTCCATGTTTTGATTTTATTGGATTCTTTAGGTTGTAAAGTTGTAATTCTGTTGTGGATAAAGTTCTGAATCTTTTCTTATTAAAACCATTCTCAATAACTAATTGTATTATGTATTTGTATTCTGTTGAGTAGGCTTGTTTATTAAGAAGTGTGTGTATTAAATGACCGACTAAAAACCTGAATTTACAAATGTTGTGGGAATATGGATTTTTATTCAAATTTATTTATTTAATACACAAGGTTTACTCTACATTTAGGCATTGCATCCCGAAAGAGCAGAAGCTCGTGCTTGGGCATAGTTCAGTCTACTTATATAAAATTCAAGAATGTTAATTCAGTACAATAATATTAATATATAGTAAAATACAGACCATGTAATGACATATACAAATATACAAAATACAAACTATATGAGTATTAGATTGCAATTTTAAACTCATATGGCTTAAGGAAAGACAAAACAATTAAATAATTAATCTAATTTGTTTCCTAAATCTATGTGTGTTTAATGTACTTAGTTCTAATTAATGCATTATATATTCTGGGAAAAAAATTTCCGCTTTGTTTTAATCCAGCAGTTGTGTGACATTTGGGGATGTTCAGAAACAAACTGTAGTTTTGTCTCGTACGGTATTCATGAGGATCAAATTTAAATTTATTGTTATTTTTATGGAAGTAAATGAACAATATTTGTTTATAAATTTGTTCTACATTTGATGCACCAAATTTCTGAAAAATTAATTTCGTTGGGTAATCAAGAGGTTTATATAGACAAATTTTGATAATTCACATTTTTGGAGCAAATTTAATGGGCGAATAGTCGATTTTTCCATTCCTCCCCAACCTAATATAGGCCTTCCATCCCTACTGTATTATTGATTGAGACGGAGCTACGTACACAGTACACAGAACATAAATAAGTATATAAGAACATAGAATGGAACATTTGTGGATTGTTTTACGCAATCTGTTACACAGAAATGAGATATGCTTGCCCCATTTTAAATGTTGGTCAATAATGATGCCTAAATATTTAACTTGTGAGGATATATTCAAACCGTTACATGAGCAAGTAGGTAGGTTACAATCGTGTATTGTTATACTTCTATTATTATTTATTTTTAGTTGTTCAAGGGCATGTGATGTTAATGAAAATATTATTAATTTTGATTTAGAAGCGTTCAAAGAAAGTGAGCATCCAGCCATTCTTTAATAATGTTAATACCACTGTTAGAGTTTTGATAGCTTTCATTCCAACTCGAACTGCTAAATATAACCACAGTCCTCATCAGCATAAGATTACAGAGTACCAGAATATTTCTAAATGTCAATTTTAAGTAAATCGTTGATATATATTAAAAAGAAAACAGGATCTAAAATCGTCCTCTGAGATACACCTATACAAATGTTACGTGATTCACTAAGGTGAGCATTGATTGAGTTCTGTTACTTAAGTAAGATTTAAAAAATTTTAAAGCCAATCCATTAGCTCCCAATCTATCCATTTTATTCAAAAGTATATTATGATTGACTGCATTGAAAACTTCTTGTGAGTCTAGAAAAATTCTTAGACATTTATTTCCTACATCAAATTGTTGAATAATTTTTGAAGTAACTGTCATAATAGCATCATCAGTGCACAAATTTTTCTGAAACCAAACTGATCATCATTTAGTAGTTTTTTTTGTCTAAAAATTGTATTAACCGTGTTTTTATACATTTTTCAAATACTTTAGAGAGACTGGGTAATAGTGAAAAGGGTCTGTAATTATTAACGTTATATTTGTCACCAGACTTGTGAATTGGTATCACCACATCATGTTTTAGGGCTGAGGGAAATACATTTTGAGATATGCACAAATTAAATATAAAGGCAAGTGGTTTGGAAATAGCTTCGATAATACATAGCACAAGAAAATGGTTACAACCCAAACATAACAGACAACATCATAAGGAAGACAAAACAAAAACTCAACAAACACACAAAACAAACACAAACACAAGAAATACATCACACTAACATACGAAAACAAAAACACATACAAGATCGCATCCTCATTCAGAAAACAGAAATACAACATAGCATACAGAACAGAAAACACACTACAAAGACATCTCAACACACAAACAACACAAACAAAAAAAAAAAATACAACTACACAGGTGTATACCAACTCACATGCAATAGTTGCGACATTTTCTACATTGGACAGAGAGGCATATCATTCCAACTCGATACAAAGAACACATTAAAGCAATAACCAGAGGACACAATACATCTAATCACAAAATTAATAAATTCCTGTTACGATTAAAAACACACACACACTTCCAACAGAAAATAAATATACACTTCTGAATTCTCAACAACTTATTCAACAGTTAGGTATGTTAAAAGTCAATAAACATGATAAAATGATTTCCTTGGACATAGAAAATCTTTACATGAACATTCACATATATGAAACCATTCAAATAATAGTTACAAAATTACAAGGATTAAACATTAATCCTAATACAGTAAAACAAATTGAAAATATATTACACATTTCTTTATATCAAAATTATTTTACTTTCGATAATAAAATGTGCAAACAAACAAAAGGTTTAGCTATGGGAGATTCAATGTCAGGCTTCATAGACGATATTTTCCTTCAGCACTTAGAAAATCAACATATTCCTAATATATAACTACGACATAACATTAAAGCATACTTCCGATATGGTGACGATACTTTAATATAATATACAATAGTACTTCACAATCACAACACATTGTCAATTTTTTCAATAGTTTGCATCCCGAAATAATGAAATAGAGCATAACAGAAGCATTAACTTACTTGATCTGAACATTACAATTAGAAAATCTAAATTTGTCTTCAACATTTACTAGAAACCTACATCAATCAATTATACCATACATCAAACATCTAATCATCACAGTTCAGTTCAGAAGCTCGGAGAGTACAGTCGGGATTTTGTGTGCTCTGTGGTGCGAGTTACTAGTCTTAACAATGGGAAGAAACAAGGGTGCAAACTGTGAAGGAGGAAGTGGGAAGGATCAGGACAATCAGATTATTTTCACCCTCAAACTAACTCATGTTTGAGGATCTTAAATCTTCAGTGCAGATGGAGGTGAATGAATTAAGAAAATCAGTTGAATTCATGTCTTCCAAGTTCGACAGTCTTAGAGAGGAATTGGCGCTCACAACACATGAACTCAACTCCACGCAGGAGGAGATGAAGAGGCTAGTGCAAGAGAATGACCATCTCAAATGGAAAGTAAGTGATCTGCAACAGTGAACACACAGAGACAATATAATTCTATTCAAAGTTCCGGAGATTGATGAACAATCAACTTGTGAAGTCACTGACCAAATATCGGAAGTCATAGGCGGTAGTGAATTGTTGCATCATGATGTAAGCGTAGCACATAGTATACCATTCCGAGGCAGGTCATCTACTTCACAAAGAGGAGAAGTCGTGATGAATGGCTAGAGCCGTTCGGAAATGAGGCAAAGAAAGTTGACAGTTGTCCAGGGTTTGCGACAAACAAAGTCAACAGGGAACTTCCGACAGGAAGCATCACAGCAGTCGACCAACTGACAGCAGTGACCAAGACAAGGGATGCAGCACGTCAGAAGAATTATAAATTTGTCTGGACAAGAGTTGGTAAAATATTTGCAAGAAAAGATGGGCTGTCCAGTGAGTAAAATCACTAATTTTGACGATGTTAATAATTTGTAAATAGTATTGTGTAGGTACTCATGTTTAATTATACAACATAATTGACTTAACAATGGCTAGTAATACTATATTAAATTAAATCCATCAGTGCAAAATTAATAATAATGATAACAATAATTATTATAACACAATGGTTTCCAACAGTCTACTTCACTGCTATGAGTATATTACCAATATGCTATCAGATCTTAAAATATTTCACTTATACATTCATAGCATCAACAAGAATTTTTCCAAACTCTGTGTTTTACTTAATAATAATTTGTCCTTTTAATTTGTTATTATAGTTATTACTTAAACCTGGCTTGATCATGACTCTGGCTATGATATTAATGGCTATAAAAAATTTGTTGAAAGTAATAAGTATAATAAATGGATGGTATAGCTGTAAATATTAAGGAAAACATTGTAGTTTCTTTAAGTGATATTGACATATCCCATTGCAACACTATTTTTAAAAGCTTCTTGTCAATATACAAGGTTATAAAAAACAATGTCATTCTGGGTGACATAAACATTAAAATTTTAGAAAATAGCTTGGATAATTTTGGCAACATCAACTTAAATATCATGCAAGAATATAGATACGTGAAATACTTAAATTCCATTACTCGTCCATCATTCAATTCATGTCTTGACCATATTTTCCTAAAAACTGGAAATAACTTAAATTTTATACCTAGAGTTTACGCAAGTGCAATAACAGCTCATTATAACTGAATCCTATAGATTCAAAATCCCTTATATCCACTTTCACAAACAAAGGATTTTGACAATAACTGATGGCAAACACAGGGAATTTTCAACCTAACAGTGACTTTTAACAAACCATTTGCTTTAAATTTATTGGCTATTTTAATTCAGACTATATAAGTTAAGTCATTAGAATTTTTTTAAAGAAAATATAATATATTATAATTTTTTCATTATGCATAAATTAAAATTTAATAACATTTAATAACAACGATTAACATGAATTACTTGAGATTAAATATGCATGATATAACATACACCCTTTCGTCATCATTTCAGTCGCACACAATGCACACGCATTTTCTACCGGTCTTTGTGTTCAGTCAACAGTAGCAAGTCTCCATATACCAACGTCACAACAAATAATCAATCCCACTCTCACTTCTTCGATCTTCTTTAGAATTCATTCTTAGCAAGCAAAATGTGGACATAACTAAGTTCTGAACAAAATGGTCTTTAGGGGGTTTTGATTCTAGAGGATTCAATGACTTTTGCATTTTTGTCAATCAATAATAGAAATATTAGCAGAGAAGCCACTGTACCTTCGAATAATTATAAGTAATTATAAACCATAACAGCCATCTCACATTAATAATATGACTTGGGAATCTATATTCTACAATGAAGACGCAGATACATGTTTCGATAATTTTTATAAAATACTTCGTAACCTTATTTGCAAATTTTCTAATCATGTCCCTCTCAAATTCTCAAGTAAGTACAAAAATATTGAACCTTGGATTACCACAGGTATTGTTAAATCAATACGATCTAGAGATACGTTTGCTAAGCAAATTAAATGTGACCCATAAAACATTGTTTTATTAAATTATTACAGAAAAATATAAAAATATTCTCACTAATGCAATAAGAAATCGGAGAATCAAATATTAATCTGAAAAATTTTGCAAAAATAGAACTAATCCAAAGCAAATTTGGCAGACAATAAACGAAGCTACTGACACCCAATGTAACAAAAATACTAATTTAAAGACAATTATAAATCGAAATGGAATAAAATTGAAAATAAGATAACTATTGCAAACGAATTTAACGATTATTTTACTAATGTAGGTCATGACATCACATCTAATATAAAAAAAGAAAGTATTTAATACTCATCACTATGAGCTTATTTATAATAAAAGGTTATTATCTATGTTTATATTTCCTGTAAACGAATGTGAAATCGTTAATATTGTACATAGATTAAAAAATAATGTTGCTCCTGTTATTGGTAGTATTACAACAAATACCCTGAAACTTATTATCGAAGCTATTTCTAAAACACTTGCCTTTATATTTGATTTGTGCATATGTCAAAATGTATTTCCCTCAGCCCTAAAACATGATGTGGTGATACCAATTCACAAGTCTGGTGACAAATATAATCTTAATAATAACAGACCCATTTCACTATTACCCCGTCTCTCTAAAGTATTTGAAAAATGTTTGCTTAACTGTGAACAAGTGGTGAGGGAAACTTGGGAACATACTGAGGGCGCTCTATTTGAAAATGGCTCTGAGATATAAAATTTATACTGTATCTACTTACGCCTAAAAAGGCGAAATCCACAAAATACATGTCGTAAAAAGGACCAGCAGCCAAACTTCGTTCTATTTTCCTCATCTTCTTCTTCTTCTTCTTCTTCTTCTTCTTCTTCTGCTGGCATGGGAGCTAGCATGGTAGCTGAAATGGAATCGCTGGCGTGAGACATTGCACAGGATCTGGCATGGGGCCTCGCAATATATCTGGCATAGGAACGGGTAATGGGACGTGGCATGGAATCAGGCATGGGAACTGCCATGGTATAAGGTATGGGAACTGGCAATGGGAGCTGGTATGGGATCTGACGTGGGAGCTGATAAGGGATCTATCATGGGATCACTGGCAAGAGAGCCCGAAATGAGCGCTTGCATGGAATTTCACATGGGAGATTGCAAGGAATCTGGCATGGGAGCTGGCAAGGAATCTGACATGGGAGCTGGCACGGGTGTGCTGGCATGGCTTGTGCAAGGGATTTCGCAAGGGAGCTCGCAAGAAACCTTGTAAGGGTTAGGTCATAGGTTCTAGCAATGGGAGCTAGCATGGGATTTAACAAGGAAACTGGCATGGGAGATAATATGATATAGCATTGCACTGCTGCCATGGGATCTGGCATGGAAGCTGGCAATGGGCGTTGGTATTGAAGCTAACAAGGAAACTGGCATGGGAGCTAATATGGGATCTAGCATGGGATTTAACAAGGAAACTGGCATGGGAGCTAATATGGGATATAGAATTGCAGCGCTGACATGGGATCTCGCATGGGAGCTGGCAATGAGCGTTGGCATTGGAGCTAACAAGGAAACTGGTATGGGAGCTAATATGGGATCTAGCAACGGGAGCTAGCATGGGATTTAACAAGGAAACTGGCATGGGAGCTAATACGGGATATAGCATTGCAGCGCTGACATGGGATCTCGCGTGGGAGCTGGCAATGGGCGTTGGCATTAGAGCTAACAAGGAAACTGGCATAGGAGCTAATATGGGATCTAACATCATGGGAGCTGCAAATGGGATATAGTACGGGATCAGGCAAGGAATCTGGAATGGGATCTAGCATAGAAGCGTAAGCGAAGGATATCGCAATGGGACCTCGCATGAGAGCACTGGAAAGGGATCTTGCAAGGAATCTTGCGTGGGTGCTAGCATTGCGAGCTGGCAATGGAAGCTGGTATGGCATCTTGGATGGAAGCTATCATGGGAGTTCGCATGGGATCGCTGGCATGGTATCTGGCATGCGATCTAGCATGGGATATGGCATGCGTTCTAACATGGGATCTGGCATGGAAGCTGGCAATGGGAGCTGACATGGGATCTAGCATGGTAGCTGATATGGAATCGCTGGAATGAGAGCTCGCCTGAGACCTTGCAAGGGATCTGGCATGGGTCCTCCCAATATGTATGGCATGGGAGCGTGTAATGGGACGTGCCATAGAATCATGCATGGGAAGCGCCATGTAATCGCTGGTATTGGATAAGGCATGGGAACTGTCAACGGGAGCTGGTATGGGAACAGACGTGGGAACTGATAAGGGATCTACCATAGGATCACTGGCAAGAGAGCCGGAAATGAGAGCTTGCATAGCATCTCGCATGGGACATTGCACGGAATCTGGCATGGGAGCTGGCAAGGAATCTGACATGGGAGCTGCCACGGGTGTGCTGGCATGGCATCTGCAAAGGAATTTCGCATGAAAGATTGTAAGGGATATGGCATAGGATCTAGCAATTGGAGCTAGCATAGGATTTAACAAGGAAACTGGTATGTGAGCTAATATGAGACGTAGCATTGCAGCGGTAGTATGGGATCTCTCATGGGAGCTGGCAATGGGATCTGGTATGGGACCTGGCAAAGAATCTTGAATGGGTTCTAGCATGGGAGCGCATTCAATGAGAGCTCGCATGGGAGCGTTGGAATGGGATCTTGCAAGGGATCTGGGCTGGGGGCAGGCATTGGATCTGGCAATAGAAGCTGGTATGGCATCTCGGATGGGACCAGCCATGTGAGTTCGCATAGAATCGCTGGTATGGCATCTGGCAAGGAATCTGCCATGCGATCTAGCATGGAATCTGGCATACGATCTAACATGGGATCTGGCATGGATGCTGGCAATGGGAGCTGACATGGGATCTAGAATGGTAGCTGACATGGAATCGCTGGCATGAGAGCTCGCATGAAACATTGCACGGGATCTGGCATGGAGCCTTGCAATATATCTGCCATAGCAGAGGGTAATGGGACGTTGCATGGAATCAGGCATGGGAACTGCCATGGGATCGCTGGCATCGGATAAGTTATGGGAACTGGCAATGGGAGCTGATATGGGATCTGACGTTCGAGCTGATAGGGCACATACCATGAGATCACTGTCAATAGAGCCGGAAATGAGAGCTTGCATGGGATCTCGCATGGGAGATTGCAAGGAATCTGGCATGGGAGCTGGCAAGGAATCTGACAAGGGATCTGGCACAGGTGTGCTGGCATGGCATCTGCAAAGGGATTTCGCATGAAACTTTGTAAGGGATATGGAATAGGATCTAGCAATGGGAGCTAGCATTGGATTTAACAAGGAAACTCGCCTGGGAGCTAATATGAGATATATCGCTGCAGCGCTGGCATGGGATCTCGCATGGCAACAGGAAATAGGATCTGGTATGGGACCTGGCAATGAATCTGGAATGGGATCTAGCACGGGAGCGCAGGCAAGGTATGTGCCAATGGGAGCTAGCATGAGACCGCTGTTATGGGATCTTGTAAGGGATCTGGGATGGGAGCTAGCATGGAAGCTGGCAATGAAAGCTGGTATGGCATCTCGGATGGGAGCTGCCATGGGAGTTAGCATAGGATCGCTGGCATTGCATCTCGCATGCGGACTAGCATGGGATATGGCATGGAAGCTGGCAATGGGAGCTGACATGGGATCTAGCATGGTAGCTGACATGGAATCGCTGGCATGAGAGCTCGCATGAGACTTTGCAAGGGATCTGGCATGGGGCCTCACAATATATCTGGCATGGGAGCGGGTAATGGGACGTGTCGTGAAATGAGGCATGGGAACTGCCATGGGATCGTTGGCATGGGAACTGGCAATGGGAACCAGTATGGGATCTGACGTGGGAGCTGATAAGGGATCTACCTTGGGATCACTGGCAAGAGAGACGGAAATCAGAACTTGCATATGATCTCGAATAGGAGATTGCAAGGAATCTGGCATTGGAGCTGGCAAGGAATCTGAGATGGGACTTGGCACGATTGTGCCGGCATGGCATCTGGCAAGGGATTTCTCATGACACCTTATAAGGGATCTGGCGTGGAAGCCATCATGCGAACTAGCATAGGTGATATGGGTGCTAGCATGGTATCTAGCAGTAGCAGCTTGAATGGGAGCTAATATGGGATCCGGTTTGGGAGTTGGCAAGGAATCTGGCATGGGAGCGCAGACAAGAGATATGGCAATTGGTGTGGGACCTGGCAAGGAATCTGGAATGGGGTCTAGCATGGGAGCACAGGCAAGGGATATGGCAATGGGAGCTAGCATGAGACCGCTGATATGGGATCTTGCAATGGATCTGGGATGGGAGCTAGCATGGGAGTTGGCAATGGAAGCTGGTATGGCACCTCGGATGGGAGCTGCCATGTGAGTTCGCATAGGATCGCTGGCATTGCATCTGGCATGCGATCTAGCATTGGATCTGGCATGCGATCTAGCATGGGACATGGCATGGAAGCTGGAAATGGGAGCTGACATGGGATCTAGCATGGTAGCTGACATGGAATCGCTGGCATGAGAGCTCGCATGAAATCTTGCAAGGGATCTGGCATGGGGCATCGCAATATGTCTGGCATGGGAGCGGGTAATGGGACGTGGCATGGAATCAGGCATGGCAACTGCCATGGGATCGCTGGAATGGGAACTCTCAATGGGAGCTAGTATGGGATCTGACGTGGGAGTTGATAAAGGATCTACGTTGGGATCACTGACAAGAGAGACGGAAATCAGAACTTGCATGGGATCTCGCATAGGAGATTGCAAGTAATCTGGCATTGCAGCTGGCAAGGAATCTGACATGGGAGCTGGCACGGATGTGCTGGCATGACATATGGCTAGGGATTTCGCATGAGACCTTGTAAGGGATCTGGCATGGAAGCTGTCATGCGAACTAGCAACGGTGACATGGCAGCTAGCATGGAATCTAGCAGTAGCAGCTTGAATGGGAGCTAATATGGGATCTGGTTTGGGTGCTGGCAAGGAATCTGGCATGGGAGCGCAGACAAGAGATATGTCAATTTGTATGGGAACTGGCAAGGAATCTGGAATGGGATCTAGCATGGGAGCGCAGGCAAGGAATATGGCAATGTGAGCTCGCATGGGAACGCTGGTATGGGATCTTGTAAGGGCTCTCGAATGGGAGCTAGCATGGGATCTGGCAATTGAAGCTGGTATGGCATCTCGGATGGGAGCTGCCATGGGAGTTCTCATCGGATCGCTGGCATGGCATTTGGCAAGGTATCTCCCATGCGATCTAGCGTGGGATCTGGCATGGAAGCTCCCAATGGGAGGTGAAATGGGACCTAGCATTGTTGCTGACATGGAATCGCTGGTATGAGAGCTCGCATGAGTCCTTGCAAGAGATCTGGTCTGGGGCCTCGCAATATATCTGGCATGGGAGCGGGTAATGGGACGTGGCACGGAATGAGGCATGCGAACTACCATGGGATCGCTGGCATGGGAACTGGCAATGGTAGCTGGTATGGGATCTAACGTGGGAGCTGATAAGGGATCTAACTTGGGATCACTGGCAAGAGAGCCGGAAATTAGAACTTGCATGGGATCTCGCATTGGAGATTGCAAGGAATCTGGCATTGCAGCTGGAAAGGAATCTGACATGGGAGCTGGCACGGGTGTACTGGCATGGCATCTGGCAAGGGATTTCGCATGGGAGCTCGCATGAGACCTTGTAAGGGATCTGGCATGGAAGCTGTCATTCGAACTAGCATCGATGACATGGGTGGTAGCATGGGATCTAGCAGTAGGAGCTTGCATGGGAGCTAATATGGGATCTGGTTTGGGAGCTGGCAAGGAATCTGGATTGGGATCTAGCATGGGAGCGCAGACAGGAGATATGGCAATGTGAGCTCGCATGGTGGCAATGGCATGGGATATGGAATGGGAGCTGGCAATGGGATCTCGTATATGAGCTAAGATGGGATTTGGAATTGGGCCTGGCATGGGATCTGGCACAGAACCTGGCACGGGATATTGCACGCGATCTGGCACGGGAGGTGGAATGCGATCTGGCATGATATAAAGGTGGCCAGTTGGCCTGGGATCTGGCAAGGGAGAATTTTTGGGATGTAGATAGAATGTTGTGAAGATAATTGGTGGGAGTGGTGTGACAGCTGGCATGGGTGGTATGGGAGCTGGCCTGAGTGGTATGGGATGTGGCGTGGGTGGTATGGGAGCTGGCCTGGCTTTCGAGAACTGCCTAAAAAGACGAAGTCTACGAAATACATTTCTTAAAAAGGACCAACAGCCAATCTTAGTTATTCGTTCCTCAGCTTCTTCTTCTGCTGGTAGGTGTTCCAATGATGGTGCTGGCTTACGAGCTGCCATGAGTTTTGGCATGGATGGTATGGCCTTCAATATGGGGATATTTCGATATTCATCCGTGGCTTCCTTCATCTCTGTCTCGTCATAGAATTGGAAGAAAAAAAGGTAACACTCCAGTAATCTCAGATGATTGCATTCCTCCTCCCAGACCTCCTCCTCCCACTTGGTGTACAGGCTGCTGGGCTCAAACAAGTAGTCGCTGCTCGTGCTCTGGGGGGCAGCGTGTACCTTCATCGGCTTTGCCGGCTTGCCAGTTGTATCATGTCCAGCTGGTACAGGCGGAGTCTTCACATACCACGTTGAAGTCGGTCTTCTTGTCCATCTTGTCCATCTTCTTGTCCATCTTGTCCATCTTCTTTTCTTCTCTCCGTTGGATTTCGTCATGACATGTCCTTCCCCAGTATCCCCCACCCGGACATCCGATTGGGGGGATAGTTTACGTCCGGAATTTTTTACCAGGGAAAGACTCATCATGGCATTTTTATCATATCATATATTATCTTCTTGGGATGTATATAATATATATGCGGTAGCCTCCCATTGCTATCCGCATACCACTCTCTCTTTCGCATCTTAAAAGATCCCAGGGGGCCCCAGCGTGAAGGTGAGGAGAGTGGATTTGACTAATTAGGCCCTCCGGACTTCACCGAAATTCTCCACAAGGGTTAAATATCAGTTCCATCAGGGTTTTTGACCCGATCAGAGACTAGGAAATCCCAATTAGCCTTTGCCCCCCCAAACGATATTTATATATATCGCGTACACTGTGTGGAATGTGATTAGGAAGGGAGAGGGAAGTTTTATCGACGAGACACACAAAACTGCTCTATAAATGGTTATATGCTAATGCGATATAGGGGATTTTGGAAATTAGGAATTTGTTCATTTAGCAATTGTATGTTTTCATTATAATTCCTGGCTATGAAGTATTCCTCAGCTGTATTAATTAAATATGTATCATTTACCGCTTTTAAGATTTCCATGTGTTGTGCATATCATTAAGTTCATGACCTGTGTTAATTGAGTGGCAAATTTTTATGTATTTCTATTGTTAATGAAATTGGATTCATGTTCCTTGTATCTAGTATGAAAATTCCTTTTTGTTTGGCCGATGTATTTCATATTGCAGTTAGTACCGGTACAATTTAAGTGATAAACTCCATTATGTAAATGTCTGTTAGTGTTCCTGATTTTATTGGGGATTATACTGTTTAACGTATTGTTGATTTTTTAAGTAATGTTTATATTTTCTTTTTTGAAAAGGCAGATATATGATTATTAATTTTCCCTATATAGGTTATAGAGTTCCATGTTTTGATTTTATTGGATTCTTTAGGTTGTAAAGTTGTAATTCTGTTGTGGATAAAGTTCTGAATCTTTTCTTATTAAACCATTCTCAATAACTAATTGTATTATGTATTTGTATTCTGTTGAGTAGGCTTGTTTATTAAGAAGTGTGTGTATTAAATGACCGACTAAAAACCTGAATTTACAAATGTTGTGGGAATATGGATTTTTATTCAAATTTATTTATTTAATACACAAGGTTTACTCTACATTTAGGCATTGCATCCCGAAAGAGCAGAAGCTCGTGCTTGGGCATAGTTCAGTGTACTTATATAAAATTCAAGAATGTTAATTCAGTACAATAATATTAATATATAGTAAAATACAGACCATGTAATGACATATACAAATATACAAAATACAAACTATATGAGTATTAGATTACAATTTTAAACTCATATGGCTTAAGGAAAGACAAAACAATTAAATAATTAATCTAATTTGTTTCCTAAATCTATGTGTGTTTAATGTACTTAGTTCTAATTAATGCATTATATATTCTGGGTAAAAAATTTCTGCTTTGTTTTAATCCAGCAGTTGTGTGACATTTGGGGATGTTCAGAAACAAACTGTAGTTTTGTCTCGTACGGTATTCATGAGGATCAAATTTAAATTTATTGTTATTTTTATGGAAGTAAATGAACAATATTTGTTCTATATTTGATGCACCAAATTTCTGAAAAATTAATTTCGTTGGGTAATCAAGAGGTTTATATAGACAAATTTTGATAATTCACCTTTTTGGAGCAAATTTAATGGGCGAATAGTCGATTTTTCCATTCCTCCCCAACCTAATATAGGCCTTCCATCCCTACTGTATTATTGATTGAGACGGAGCTACGTACACAGTACACAGAACATAAATAAGTATATAAGAACATAGAATGGAACATTTGTGGATTGTTTTACGCAATCTGTTACACAGAAATGAGATATGCTTGCCCCATTTTAAATGTTGGTCAATAATGATGCCTAAATATTTAACTTGTGAGGATATATTCAAACCGTTACATGAGCAAGTAGGTAGGTTACAATCGTGTATTGTTATACTTCTATTATTATTTATTTTTAGTTGTTCAAGGGCATGTGATGTTAATGAAAATATTATTAATTTTGATTTAGAAGCGTTCAAAGAAAGTGAGCATCCAGCCATTCTTTAATAATGTTAATACCACTGTTAGAATTTTGATAGCTTTCATTCCAACTCGAACTGCTAAATATAACCACAGTCCTCATCAGCATAAGATTACAGAGTACCAGAATATTTCTAAATGTCAATTTTAAGTAAATCGTTGATATATATTAAAAAGAAAACAGGATCTAAAATCGTCCTCTGAGATACACCTATACAAATGTTACGTGATTCACTAAGGTGAGCATTGATTGAGTTCTGTTACTTAAGTAAGATTTAAAAAATTTTAAAGCCAATCCATTAGCTCCCAATCTATCCATTTTATTCAAAAGTATATTATGATTGACTGCATTGAAAACTTCTTGTGAGTCCAGAAAAATTCTTAGACATTTATTTCCTACATCTAATTGTTGAATAATTTTTGAAGTAACTGTCATAATAGCATCATCAGTGCACAAATTTTTCTGAAACCAAACTGATCATCATTTAGTAGTTTTTTTTTTTTTTGTCTAAAAATTGTATTAACCGTGTTTTTATACATTTTTCAAATAATTTAGAGAGACTGGGTAATAGTGAAAAGGGTCTGTAATTATTAACGTTATATTTGTCACCAGACTTGTGAATTGGTATCACCACATCATGTTTTTTTTTTTTGTCTAAAAATTGTATTAACCGTGTTTTTATACATTTTTCAAATACTTTAGAGAGACTGGGTAATAGTGAAAAGGGTCTGTAATTATTAACGTTATATTTGTCACCAGACTTGTGAATTGGTATCACCACATCATGTTTTAGGGCTGAGGGAAATACATTTTGAGATATGCACAAATTAAATATAAAGGCAAGTGGTTTGGAAATAGCTTCGATAATACATAGCACAAGAAAATGGTTACAACCCAAACATAACAGACAACATCATAAGGAAGACAAAACAAAAACTCAACAAACACACAAAACAAACACAAACACAAGAAATACATCACACTAACATACGAAAACAAAAACACATACAAGATCGCATCCTCATTCAGAAAACAGAAATACAACATAGCATACAGAACAGAAAACACACTACAAAGACATCTCAACACACAAACAACACAAACAAAAAAAAATACAACTACACAGGTGTATACCAACTCACATGCAATAGTTGCGACATTTTCTACATTGGACAGAGAGGCATATCATTCCAACTCGATACAAAGAACACATTAAAGCAATAACCAGAGGACACAATACATCTAATCACAAAATTAATAAATTCCTGTTACGATTAAAAACACACACACACTTCCAACAGAAAATAAATATACACTTCTGAATTCTCAACAACTTATTCAACAGTTAGGTATGTTAAAAGTCAATAAACATGATAAAATGATTTCCTTGGACATAGAAAATCTTTACATGAACATTCACATATATGAAACCATTCAAATAATAGTTACAAAATTACAAGGATTAAACATTAATCCTAATACAGTAAAACAAATTGAAAATATATTACACATTTCTTTATATCAAAATTATTTTACTTTCGATAATAAAATGTGCAAACAAACAAAAGGTTTAGCTATGGGAGATTCAATGTCAGGCTTCATAGACGATATTTTCCTTCAGCACTTAGAAAATCAACATATTCCTAATATATAACTACGACATAACATTAAAGCATACTTCCGATATGGTGACGATACTTTAATATAATATACAATAGTACTTCACAATCACAACACATTGTCAATTTTTTCAATAGTTTGCATCCCGAAATAATGAAATAGAGCATAACAGAAGTATTAACTTCCTTGATCTGAACATTACAATTAAAAAATATAAATTTGTCTTCAACATTTACTAGAAACCTACATCAATCAATTATACCATGCATCAAACATCTAATCATCACAGTTCAGTTCAGAAGCTCGGAGAGTACAGTCGGGATTTTGTGTGCTCTGTGGTGCGAGTTACTAGTCTTAACAATGGGAAGAAACAAGGGTGCAAACTGTGAAGGAGGAAGTGGGAAGGATCAGGACAATCAGATTATTTTCACCCTCAAACTAACTCATGTTTGAGGATCTTAAATCTTCAGTGCAGATGGAGGTGAATGAATTAAGAAAATCAGTTGAATTCATGTCTTCCAAGTTCGACAGTCTTAGAGAGGAATTGGCGCACACAACACATGAACTCAACTCCACGCAGGAGGAGATGAAGAGGCTAGTGCAAGAGAATGACCATCTCAAATGGAAAGTAAGTGATCTGCAACAGTGAACACACAGAGACAATATAATTCTATTCAAAGTTCCGGAGATTGATGAACAATCAACTTGTGAAGTCACTGACCAAATATCGGAAGTCATAGGCGGTAGTGAATTGTTGCAACATGATGTAAGCGTAGCACATCGTATACCATTCCGGGGCAGGTCATCTACTTCACAAAGAGGAGAAGTCGTGAGGAATGGCTAGAGCCGTCCGGAAATGAGGCAAAGAAAGATGACAGTTGTCCAGGGTTTGCGACAAACAAAGTCAACAGGGAACTTCCGACAGGAAGCATCACAGCAGTCGACCAACTGACAGCAGTGACCAAGACAAGGGATGCAGCACGTCAGAAGAATTATAAATTTGTCTGGACAAGAGTTGGTAAAATATTTGCAAGAAAAGATGGGCTGTCCAGTGAGTAAAATCACTAATTTTGACTATGTTAATAATTTGTAAATAGTATTGTGTAGGTACTCATGTTTAATTATACAACATAATTGACTTAACAATGGCTAGTAATACTATATTAAATTAAATCCATCAGTGCAAAATTAATAATAATGATAACAATAATTATTATAACACAATGGTTTCCAACAGTCTACTTCACTGCTATGAGTATATTACCAATATGCTATCAGATCTTAAAATATTTCACTTATACATTCATAGCATCAACAAGAATTTTTCCAAACTCTGTGTTTTACTTAATAATAATTTGTCCTTTTAATTTGTTATTATAGTTATTACTGAAACCTGGCTTGATCATGACTCTGGCTATGATATTAATGGCTATAAAAAATTTGTTGAAAGTAATAAGTATAATAAATGGATGGTATAGCTGTAAATATTAAGGAAAACATTGTAGTTTCTTTAAGTGATATTGACATATCCCATTGCAACACTATTTTTAAAAGCTTCTTGTCAATATACAAGGTTATAAAAAACAATGTTATTCTGGGTGACATAAACATTAAAATTTTAGAAAATAGCTTGGATAATTTTGGCAACATCAACTTAAATATCATGCAAGAATATAGATACGTGAAATACTTAAATTCCATTACTCGTCCATCATTCAATTCATGTCTTGACCATATTTTCCTAAAAACTGGAAATAACTTAAATTTTATACCTAGAGTTTACGCAAGTGCAATAACAGCTCATTATAACTGAATCCTATAGATTCAAAATCCCTTATATCCACTTTCACAAATAAAGGATTTTGACAATAACTGATGGCAAACACAGGGAATTTTCAACCTAACAGTGACTTTTAACAAACCATTTGCTTTAAATTTATTGGCTATTTTAATTCAGACTATATAAGTTAAGTCATTAGAATTTTTTTAAAGAAAATATAATATATTATAATTTTTTCATTATGCATAAATTAAAATTTAATAACATTTAATAACAACGATTAACATGAATTACTTGAGATTAAATATGCATGATATAACATACACCCTTTCGTCATCATTTCAGTCGCACACAATGCACACGCATTTTCTACCGGTCTTTGTGTTCAGTCAACAGTAGCAAGTCTCCATATACCAACGTCACAACAAATAATCAATCCCACTCTCACTTCTTCGATCTTCATTAGAATTCATTCTTAGCAAGCAAAATGTGGACATAACTAAGTTCTGAACAAAATGGTCTTTAGGGGGTTTTGATTCTAGAGGATTCAATGACTTTTGCATTTTTGTCAATCAATAATAGAAATATTAGCAGAGAAGCCACTGTACCTTCGAATAATTATAAGTAATTATAAACCATAACAGCCATCTCACATTAATAATATGACTTGGGAATCTATATTCTACAATGAAGACGCAGATACATGTTTCGATAATTTTTATAAAATACTTCGTAACCTTATTTGCAAATTTTCTAATCATGTCCCTCTCAAATTCTCAAGTTAGTACAAAAATATTGAACCTTGGATTACCACAGGTATTGTTAAATCAATACGATCTAGAGATAAGTTTGCTAAGCAAATTAAATGTGACCCATAAAACATTGTTTTATTAAATTATTACAGAAAAATATAAAAATATTCTCACTAATGCAATAAGAAATCGGAGAATCAAATATTATTCTGAAAAATTTTGCAAAAATAGAACTAATCCAAAGCAAATTTGGCAGACAATAAACGAAGCTACTGACACCCAATGTAACAAAAATACTAATTTAAAGACAATTATAAATCGAAATGGAATAAAATTGAAAATAAGATAACTAAGGCAAACGAATTTAACGATTATTTTACTAATGTAGGTCATGACATCACATCTAATATAAAAAAAGAAAGTATTTAATACTCATCGCTATGAGCTTATTTATAATAAAAGGTTATTATCTATGTTTATATTTCCTGTAAACGAATGTGAAATCGTTAATATTGTACATAGATTAAAAAATAATGTTGCTCCTGTTATTGGTAGTATTACAACAAATACCCTGAAACTTATTATCGAAGCTATTTCTAAAACACTTGCCTTTATATTTGATTTGTGCATATGTCAAAATGTATTTCCCTCAGCCCTAAAACATGATGTGGTGATACCAATTCACAAGTCTGGTGACAAATATAATCTTAATAATAACAGACCCATTTCACTATTACCCCGTCTCTCTAAAGTATTTGAAAATTGTTTGCTTAACTGTGAACAAGTGGTGAGGGAAACTTGGGAATATACTGAGGGCGCTCTATTTGAAAATGGCTCTGAGATATAAAATTTATACTGTATCTACTTACGCCTAAAAAGGCGAAATCCACAAAATACATGTCGTAAAAAGGACCAGCAGCCAATCTTCGTTCTATTTTCCTCATCTTCTTCTTCTTCTTCTTCTTCTTCTTCTGCTGGCATGGGAGCTAGCATGGTAGCTGAAATGGAATCGCTGGCGTGAGACATTGCACAGGATCTGGCATGGGGCCTCGCAATATATCTGGCATAGGAGCGGGTAATGGGACGTGGCATGGAATCAGGCATGGGAACTGCCATGGTATAAGGTATGGGATCTGGCAATGGGAGCGGGTATGGGATCTGACGTGGGAGCTGATAAGGGATCTACCATGGGATCACTGGCAAGAGAGCCCGAAATGAGCGCTTGCATGGAATTTCACATGGGAGATTGCAAAGAATCTGGCATGGGAGCTGGCAAGGAATCTGACATGGGAGCTGGCACGGGTGTGCTGGCATGGCTTGTGCAAGGGATTTCGCAAGGGAGCTCGCAAGAAACCTTGTAAGGGTTAGGTCATAGGTTCTAGCAATGGGAGCTAGCATGGGATTTAACAAGGAAACTGGCATGGGAGATAATATGATATAGCATTGCACTGCTGCCATGGGATCTGGCATGGAAGCTGGTAATGGGCGTTGGTATTGAAGCTAACAAGGAAACTGGCATGGGAGCTAATATGGGATCTAGCAATGGGAGCTAGCATGGGATTTAACAAGGAAACTGGCATGGGAGCTAATATGGGATATAGAATTGCAGCGCTGACATGGGATCTCGCATGGGAGCTGGCAATGAGCGTTGGCATTGGAGCTAACAAGGAAACTGGTATGGGAGCTAATATGGGATCTAGCAACGGGAGCTAGCATGGGATTTAACAAGGAAACTGGCATGGGAGCTAATACGGGATATAGCATTGCAGCGCTGACATGGGATCTCGCGTGGGAGCTGGCAATAGGCGTTGGCATTAGAGCTAACAAGGAAACTGGCATAGGAGCTAATATGGGATCTAACATGGGAGCTGCAAATGGGATATAGTACGGGATCAGGCAAGGAATCTGGAATGAGATCTAGCATAGAAGCGTAAGCGAAGGATATCGCAATGGGACCTCGCATGAGAGCACTGGAAAGGGATCTTGCAAGGAATCTTGCGTGGGTGCTAGCATTGCGAGCTGGCAATGGAAGCTGGTATGGCATCTTGGATGGAAGCTATCATGGGAGTTCGCATGGGATCGCTGGCATGGTATCTGGCATGCGATCTAGCATGGGATATGGCATGCGTTCTAACATGGGATCTGGCATGGAAGCTGGCAATGGGAGCTGACATGGGATCTAGCATGGTAGCTGATATGGAATCGCTGGAATGAGAGCTCGCCTGAGACCTTGCAAGGAATCTGGCATGGGTCCTCCCAATATGTATGGCATGGGAGCGTCTAATGGGACGTGCCATAGAATCATGCATGGGAAGCGCCATGTAATCGCTGGTATTGGATAAGGCATGGGAACTGTCAACGGGAGCTGGTATGGGAACAGACGTGGGAACTGATAAGGGATCTACCATAGGATCACTGGCAAGAGAGCCGGAAATGAGAGCTTGCATAGCATCTCGCATGGGACATTGCACGGAATCTGGCATGGGAGCTGGCAAGGAATCTGACATGGGAGCTGCCACGGGTGTGCTGGCATGGCATCTGCAAAGGAATTTCGCATGAAAGATTGTAAGGGATATGGCATAGGATCTAGCAATTGGAGCTAGCATGGGATTTAACAAGGAAACTGGTATGTGAGCTAATATGAGACGTATCATTGCAGCGGTAGTATGGGATCTCTCATGGGAGCTGGCAATGGGATCTGGTATGGGACCTGGCAAAGAATCTTGAATGGGTTCTAGCATGGGAGCGCATTCAATGAGAGCTCGCATGGGAGCGTTGGAATGGGATCTTGCAAGGGATCTGGGCTGGGGGCAGGCATTGGATCTGGCAATAGAAGCTGGTATGGCATCTCGGATGGGACCAGCCATGTGAGTTCGCATAGAATCGCTGGTATGGCATCTGGCAAGGAATCTGCCATGCGATCTAGCATGGAATCTGGCATACGATCTAACATGGGATCTGGCATGGATGCTGGCAATGGGAGCTGACATGGGATCTAGAATGGTAGCTGACATGGAATCGCTGGCATGAGAGCTCGCATGAAACATTGCACGGGATCTGGCATGGAGCCTTGCAATATATCTGCCATAGCAGAGGGTAATGGGACGTTGCATGGAATCAGGCATGGGAACTGCCATGGGATCGCTGGCATCGGATAAGTTATGGGAACTGGCAATGGGAGCTGATATGGGATCTGACGTTCGAGCTGATAGGGCACATACCATGAGATCACTGTCAATAGAGCCGGAAATGAGAGCTTGCATGGGATCTCGCATGGGAGATTGCAAGGAATCTGGCATGGGAGCTGGCATGGAATCTGACAAGGGATCTGGCACAGGTGTGCTGGCATGGCATCTGCAAAGGGATTTCGCATGAAACTTTGTAAGGGATATGGAATAGGATCTAGCAATGGGAGCTAGCATGGGATTTAACAAGGAAACTCGCCTGGGAGCTAATATGAGATATATCGCTGCAGCGCTGGCATGGGATCTCGCATGGCAACAGGAAATAGGATCTGGTATGGGACCTGGCAATGAATCTGGAATGGGATCTAGCACGGGAGCGCAGGCAAGGGATGTGCCAATGGGAGCTAGCATGATACCGCTGTTATGGGATCTTGTAAGGGATCTGGGATGGGAGCTAGCATGGAAGCTGGCAATGAAAGCTGGTATGGCATCTCGGATGGGAGCTGCCATAGGAGTTAGCATAGGATCGCTGGCATTGCATCTGGCATGCGGACTAGCATGGGATATGGCATGGAAGCTGGCAATGGGAGCTGACATGGGATCTAGCATGGTAGCTGACATGGAATCGCTGGCATGAGAGCTCGCATGAGACTTTGCAAGGGATCTGGCATGGGGCCTCACAATATATCTGGCATGGGAGCGGGTAATGGGACGTGTCGTGAAATGAGGCATGGGAACTGCCATGGGATCGTTGGCATGGGAACTGGCAATGGGAACCAGTATGGGATCTGACGTGGGAGCTGATAAGGGATCTACCTTGGGATCACTGGCAAGAGAGACGGAAATCAGAACTTGCAGATGATCTCGAATAGGAGATTGCAAGGAATCTGGCATTGGAGCTGGCAAGGAATCTGAGATGGGACTTGGCACGATTGTGCCGGCATGGCATCTGGCAAGGGATTTCTCATGACACCTTATAAGGGATCTGGCGTGGAAGCCATCATGCGAACTAGCATAGGTGATATGGGTGCTAGCATGGTATCTAGCAGTAGCAGCTTGAATGGGAGCTAATATGGGATCCGGTTTGGGTGTTGGCAAGGAATCTGGCATGGGAGCGCAGACAAGAGATATGGCAATTGGTGTGGGACCTGGCAAGGAATCTGGAATGGGGTCTAGCATGGGAGCACAGGCAAGGGATATGGCAATGGGAGCTAGCATGAGACCGCTGGTATGGGATCTTGCAATGGATCTGGGATGGGAGCTAGCATGGGAGTTGGCAATGGAAGCTGGTATGGCACCTCGGATGGGAGCTGCCATGTGAGTTCGCATAGGATCGCTGGCATTGCATCTGGCATGCGATCTAGCATTGGATCTGGCATGCGATCTAGCATGGGACATGGCATGGAAGCTGGAAATGGGAGCTGACATGGGATCTAGCATGGTAGCTGACATGGAATCGCTGGCATGAGATCTCGCATGAAATCTTGCAAGGGATCTGGCATGGGGCATCGCAATATGTCTGGCATGGGAGCGGGTAATGGGACGTGGCATGGAATCAGGCATGGCAACTCCCATGGGATCGCTGGAATGGGAACTCTCAATGGGAGCTAGTATGGGATCTGACGTGGGAGTTGATAAAGGATCTACGTTGGGATCACTGACAAGAGAGACGGAAATCAGAACTTGCATGGGATCTCGCATAGGAGATTGCAAGTAATCTGGCATTGCAGCTGGCAAGGAATCTACCATGGGAGCTGGCACGGATGTGCTGGCATGACATATGGCTAGGGATTTCGCATGAGACCTTGTAAGGGATCTGGCATGGAAGCTGTCATGCGAACTAGCAACGGTGACATGGCAGCTAGCATGGAATCTAGCAGTAGCAGCTTGAATGGGAGCTAATATGGGATCTGGTTTGGGTGCTGGCAAGGAATCTGGCATGGGAGCGCAGACAAGAGATATGTCAATTTGTATGGGAACTGGCAAGGAATCTGGAATGGGATCTAGCATGGGAGCGCAGGCAAGGAATATGGCAATGTGAGCTCGCATGGGAACGCTGGTATGGGATCTTGTAAGGGCTCTCGAATGGGAGCTAGCATGGGATCTGGCAATTGAAGCTGGTATGGCATCTCGGATGGGAGCTGCCATGGGAGTTCTCATCGGATCGCTGGCATGGCATTTGGCAAGGTATCTCCCATGCGATCTAGCGTGGGATCTTGCATGGAAGCTCCCAATGGGAGGTGAAATGGGATCTAGCATTGTTGCTGACATGGAATCGCTGGTATGAGAGCTCGCATGAGTCCTTGTAAGAGATCTGGTCTGGGGCCTCGCAATATATCTGGCATGGGAGCGGGTAATGGGACGTGGCACGGAATGAGGCATGGGAACTACCATGGGATCGCTGGCATGGGAACTGGCAATGGTAGCTGGTATGGGATCTAACGTGGGAGCTGATAAGGGATCTAACTTGGGATCACTGGCAAGAGAGCCGGAAATTAGAACTTGCATGGGATCTCGCATTGGAGATTGCAAGGAATCTGGCATTGCAGCTGGAAAGGAATCTGACATGGGAGCTGGCACGGGTGTACTGGCATGGCATCTGGCAAGGGATTTCGCATGGGAGCTCGCATGAGACATTGTAAGGGATCTGGCATGGAAGCTGTCATTCGAACTAGCATCGATGACATGGGTGGTAGCATGGGATCTAGCAGTAGGAGCTTGCATGGGAGATAATATGGGATCTGGTTTGGGAGCTGGCAAGGAATCTTTATTGGGATCTACCATGGGAGCGCAGACAGGAGATATGGCAATGTGAGCTCGCATGTTGGCAATGGCATGGGATCTGGAATGGGAGCTGGCAATGGGATCTCGTATATGAGCTAAGATGGGATTTGGAATTGGGCCTGGCATGGGATCTGGCACAGAACCTGGCACGGGATATTGCACGCGATCTGGCACGGGAGGTGGAATGCGATCTGGCATGATATAAAGGTGGCCAGTTGGCCTGGGATCTGGCAAGGGAGAATTTTTGGGATGTAGATAGAATGTTGTGAAGATAATTGGTGGGAGTGGTGTGACAGCTGGCATGGGTGGTATGGGAGCTGGCCTGAGTGGTATGGGAGGTGGCGTGAGTGGTATGGGAGCTGGCCTGGCTTTCGAGAACTGCCTAAAAAGACGAAGTCTACGAAATACATTTCTTAAAAAGGACCAACAGCCAATCTTCGTTATTCGTTCCTCAGCTTCTTCTTCTGCTGGTAGGTGTTCCAATGATGGTGCTGGCTTGCGAGCTGCCATGAGTTTTGGCATGGATGGTATGGCCTTCAGGATGGGGATATTTCGATATTCATCCGTGGCTTCCTTCATCTCTGTCTCGTCATAGAATTGGAAGAAAAAAAGGTAACACTCCAGTAATCTCAGATGATTGCATTCCTCCTCCCAGACCTCCTCCTCCCACTTGGTGTACAGGCTGCTGGGCTCAAACAAGTAGTCGCTGCTCGTGCTCTGGGGGGCAGCGTGTACCTTCATCGGCTTTGCCGGCTTGCCAGTTGTATCATGTCCAGCTGGTACAGGCGGAGTCTTCACATACCACGTTGAAGTCGGTCTTCTTGTCCATCTTGTCCATCTTCTTGTCCATCTTGTCCATCTTCTTTTCTTCTCTCCGTTGGATTTCGTCATGACATGTCCTTCCCCAGTATCCCCCACCCGGACATCCGATTGGGGGGATAGTTTACGTCCGGAATTTTTTACCAGGGAAAGACTCATCATGGCATTTTTATCATATCATATATTATCTTCTTGGGATGTATATAATATATATGCGGTAGCCTCCCATTGCTATCCGCATACCACTCTCTCTTTCGCATCTTAAAAGATCCCAGGGGGCCCCAGCGTGAAGGTGAGGAGAGTGGATTTGACTAATTAGGCCCTCCGGACTTCACCGAAATTCTCCACAAGGGTTAAATATCAGTTCCATCAGGGTTTTTGACCCGATCAGAGACTAGGAAATCCCAATTAGCCTTTGCCCCCCCAAACGATATTTATATATATCGCGTACACTGTGTGGAATGTGATTAGGAAGGGAGAGGGAAGTTTTATCGACGAGACACACAAAACTGCTCTATAAATGGTTATATGCTAATGCGATATAGGGGATTTTGGAAATTAGGAATTTGTTCATTTAGCAATTGTATGTTTTCATTATAATTCCTGGCTATGAAGTATTCCTCAGCTGTATTAATTAAATATGTATCATTTACCGCTTTTAAGATTTCCATGTGTTGTGCATATCATTAAGTTCATGACCTGTGTTAATTGAGTGGCAAATTTTTATGTATTTCTATTGTTAATGAAATTGGATTCATGTTCCTTGTATCTAGTATGAAAATTCCTTTTTGTTTGGCCGATGTATTTCATATTGCAGTTAGTACCGGTACAATTTAAGTGATAAACTCCATTATGTAAATGTCTGTTAGTGTTCCTGATTTTATTGGGGATTATACTGTTTAACGTATTGTTGATTTTTTAAGTAATGTTTATATTTTCTTTTTTGAAAAGGCAGATATATGATTATTAATTTTCCCTATATAGGTTATAGAGTTCCATGTTTTGATTTTATTGGATTCTTTAGGTTGTAAAGTTGTAATTCTGTTGTGGATAAAGTTCTGAATCTTTTCTTATTAAACCATTCTCAATAACTAATTGTATTATGTATTTGTATTCTGTTGAGTAGGCTTGTTTATTAAGAAGTGTGTGTATTAAATGACCGACTAAAAACCTGAATTTACAAATGTTGTGGGAATATGGATTTTTATTCAAATTTATTTATTTAATACACTAGGTTTACTCTACATTTAGGCATTGCATCCCGAAAGAGCAGAAGCTCGTGCTTGGGCATAGTTCAGTGTACTTATATAAAATTCAAGAATGTTAATTCAGTACAATAATATTAATATATAGTAAAATACAGACCATGTAATGACATATACAAATATACAAAATACAAACTATATGAGTATTAGATTACAATTTTAAACTCATATGGCTTAAGGAAAGACAAAACAATTAAATAATTAATCTAATTTGTTTCCTAAATCTATGTGTGTTTAATGTACTTAGTTCTAATTAATGCATTATATATTCTGGGTAAAAAATTTCTGCTTTGTTTTAATCCAGCAGTTGTGTGACATTTGGGGATGTTCAGAAACAAACTGTAGTTTTGTCTCGTACGGTATTCATGAGGATCAAATTTAAATTTATTGTTATTTTTATGGAAGTAAATGAACAATATTTGTTCTATATTTGATGCACCAAATTTCTGAAAAATTAATTTCGTTGGGTAATCAAGAGGTTTATATAGACAAATTTTGATAATTCACCTTTTTGGAGCAAATTTAATGGGCGAATAGTCGATTTTTCCATTCCTCCCCAACCTAATATAGGCCTTCCATCCCTACTGTATTATTGATTGAGACGGAGCTACGTACACAGTACACAGAACATAAATAAGTATATAAGAACATAGAATGGAACATTTGTGGATTGTTTTACGCAATCTGTTACACAGAAATGAGATATGCTTGCCCCATTTTAAATGTTGGTCAATAATGATGCCTAAATATTTAACTTGTGAGGATATATTCAAACCGTTACATGAGCAAGTAGGTAGGTTACAATCGTGTATTGTTATACTTCTATTATTATTTATTTTTAGTTGTTCAAGGGCATGTGATGTTAATGAAAATATTATTAATTTTGATTTAGAAGCGTTCAAAGAAAGTGAGCATCCAGCCATTCTTTAATAATGTTAATACCACTGTTAGAATTTTGATAGCTTTCATTCCAACTCGAACTGCTAAATATAACCACAGTCCTCATCAGCATAAGATTACAGAGTACCAGAATATTTCTAAATGTCAATTTTAAGTAAATCGTTGATATATATTAAAAAGAAAACAGGATCTAAAATCGTCCTCTGAGATACACCTATACAAATGTTACGTGATTCACTAAGGTGAGCATTGATTGAGTTCTGTTACTTAAGTAAGATTTAAAAAATTTTAAAGCCAATCCATTAGCTCCCAATCTATCCATTTTATTCAAAAGTATATTATGATTGACTGCATTGAAAACTTCTTGTGAGTCCAGAAAAATTCTTAGACATTTATTTCCTACATCTAATTGTTGAATAATTTTTGAAGTAACTGTCATAATAGCATCATCAGTGCACAAATTTTTCTGAAACCAAACTGATCATCATTTAGTAGTTTTTTTTTTTTGTCTAAAAATTGTATTAACCGTGTTTTTATACATTTTTCAAATAATTTAGAGAGACTGGGTAATAGTGAAAAGGGTCTGTAATTATTAACGTTATATTTGTCACCAGACTTGTGAATTGGTATCACCACATCATGTTTTTTTTTTTTTGTCTAAAAATTGTATTAACCGTGTTTTTATACATTTTTCAAATACTTTAGAGAGACTGGGTAATAGTGAAAAGGGTCTGTAATTATTAACGTTATATTTGTCACCAGACTTGTGAATTGGTATCACCACATCATGTTTTAGGGCTGAGGGAAATACATTTTGAGATATGCACAAATGAAATATAAAGGCAAGTGGTTTGGAAATAGCTTCGATAATACATAGCACAAGAAAATGGTTACAACCCAAACATAACAGACAACATCATAAGGAAGACAAAACAAAAACTCAACAAACACACAAAACAAACACAAACACAAGAAATACATCACACTAACATACGAAAACAAAAACACATACAAGATCGCATCCTCATTCAGAAAACAGAAATACAACATAGCATACAGAACAGAAAACACACTACAAAGACATCTCAACACACAAACAACACAAACAAAAAAAAATACAACTACACAGGTGTATACCAACTCACATGCAATAGTTGCGACATTTTCTACATTGGACAGAGAGGCATATCATTCCAACTCGATACAAAGAACACATTAAAGCAATAACCAGAGGACACAATACATCTAATCACAAAATTAATAAATTCCTGTTACGATTAAAAACACACACACACTTCCAACAGAAAATAAATATACACTTCTGAATTCTCAACAACTTATTCAACAGTTAGGTATGTTAAAAGTCAATAAACATGATAAAATGATTTCCTTGGACATAGAAAATCTTTACATGAACATTCACATATATGAAACCATTCAAATAATAGTTACAAAATTACAAGGATTAAACATTAATCCTAATACAGTAAAACAAATTGAAAATATATTACACATTTCTTTATATCAAAATTATTTTACTTTCGATAATAAAATGTGCAAACAAACAAAAGGTTTAGCTATGGGAGATTCAATGTCAGGCTTCATAGACGATATTTTCCTTCAGCACTTAGAAAATCAACATATTCCTAATATATAACTACGACATAACATTAAAGCATACTTCCGATATGGTGACGATACTTTAATATAATATACAATAGTACTTCACAATCACAACACATTGTCAATTTTTTCAATAGTTTGCATCCCGAAATAATGAAATAGAGCATAACAGAAGTATTAACTTCCTTGATCTGAACATTACAATTAAAAAATATAAATTTGTCTTCAACATTTACTAGAAACCTACATCAATCAATTATACCATGCATCAAACATCTAATCATCACAGTTCAGTTCAGAAGCTCGGAGAGTACAGTCGGGATTTTGTGTGCTCTGTGGTGCGAGTTACTAGTCTTAACAATGGGAAGAAACAAGGGTGCAAACTGTGAAGGAGGAAGTGGGAAGGATCAGGACAATCAGATTATTTTCACCCTCAAACTAACTCATGTTTGAGGATCTTAAATCTTCAGTGCAGATGGAGGTGAATGAATTAAGAAAATCAGTTGAATTCATGTCTTCCAAGTTCGACAGTCTTAGAGAGGAATTGGCGCACACAACACATGAACTCAACTCCACGCAGGAGGAGATGAAGAGGCTAGTGCAAGAGAATGACCATCTCAAATGGAAAGTAAGTGATCTGCAACAGTGAACACACAGAGACAATATAATTCTATTCAAAGTTCCGGAGATTGATGAACAATCAACTTGTGAAGTCACTGACCAAATATCGGAAGTCATAGGCGGTAGTGAATTGTTGCAACATGATGTAAGCGTAGCACATCGTATACCATTCCGGGGCAGGTCATCTACTTCACAAAGAGGAGAAGTCGTGAGGAATGGCTAGAGCCGTCCGGAAATGAGGCAAAGAAAGATGACAGTTGTCCAGGGTTTGCGACAAACAAAGTCAACAGGGAACTTCCGACAGGAAGCATCACAGCAGTCGACCAACTGACAGCAGTGACCAAGACAAGGGATGCAGCACGTCAGAAGAATTATAAATTTGTCTGGACAAGAGTTGGTAAAATATTTGCAAGAAAAGATGGGCTGTCCAGTGAGTAAAATCACTAATTTTGACTATGTTAATAATTTGTAAATAGTATTGTGTAGGTACTCATGTTTAATTATACAACATAATTGACTTAACAATGGCTAGTAATACTATATTAAATTAAATCCATCAGTGCAAAATTAATAATAATGATAACAATAATTATTATAACACAATGGTTTCCAACAGTCTACTTCACTGCTATGAGTATATTACCAATATGCTATCAGATCTTAAAATATTTCACTTATACATTCATAGCATCAACAAGAATTTTTCCAAACTCTGTGTTTTACTTAATAATAATTTGTCCTTTTAATTTGTTATTATAGTTATTACTGAAACCTGGCTTGATCATGACTCTGGCTATGATATTAATGGCTATAAAAAATTTGTTGAAAGTAATAAGTATAATAAATGGATGGTATAGCTGTAAATATTAAGGAAAACATTGTAGTTTCTTTAAGTGATATTGACATATCCCATTGCAACACTATTTTTAAAAGCTTCTTGTCAATATACAAGGTTATAAAAAACAATGTTATTCTGGGTGACATAAACATTAAAATTTTAGAAAATAGCTTGGATAATTTTGGCAACATCAACTTAAATATCATGCAAGAATATAGATACGTGAAATACTTAAATTCCATTACTCGTCCATCATTCAATTCATGTCTTGACCATATTTTCCTAAAAACTGGAAATAACTTAAATTTTATACCTAGAGTTTACGCAAGTGCAATAACAGCTCATTATAACTGAATCCTATAGATTCAAAATCCCTTATATCCACTTTCACAAATAAAGGATTTTGACAATAACTGATGGCAAACACAGGGAATTTTCAACCTAACAGTGACTTTTAACAAACCATTTGCTTTAAATTTATTGGCTATTTTAATTCAGACTATATAAGTTAAGTCATTAGAATTTTTTTAAAGAAAATATAATATATTATAATTTTTTCATTATGCATAAATTAAAATTTAATAACATTTAATAACAACGATTAACATGAATTACTTGAGATTAAATATGCATGATATAACATACACCCTTTCGTCATCATTTCAGTCGCACACAATGCACACGCATTTTCTACCGGTCTTTGTGTTCAGTCAACAGTAGCAAGTCTCCATATACCAACGTCACAACAAATAATCAATCCCACTCTCACTTCTTCGATCTTCATTAGAATTCATTCTTAGCAAGCAAAATGTGGACATAACTAAGTTCTGAACAAAATGGTCTTTAGGGGGTTTTGATTCTAGAGGATTCAATGACTTTTGCATTTTTGTCAATCAATAATAGAAATATTAGCAGAGAAGCCACTGTACCTTCGAATAATTATAAGTAATTATAAACCATAACAGCCATCTCACATTAATAATATGACTTGGGAATCTATATTCTACAATGAAGACGCAGATACATGTTTCGATAATTTTTATAAAATACTTCGTAACCTTATTTGCAAATTTTCTAATCATGTCCCTCTCAAATTCTCAAGTTAGTACAAAAATATTGAACCTTGGATTACCACAGGTATTGTTAAATCAATACGATCTAGAGATAAGTTTGCTAAGCAAATTAAATGTGACCCATAAAACATTGTTTTATTAAATTATTACAGAAAAATATAAAAATATTCTCACTAATGCAATAAGAAATCGGAGAATCAAATATTATTCTGAAAAATTTTGCAAAAATAGAACTAATCCAAAGCAAATTTGGCAGACAATAAACGAAGCTACTGACACCCAATGTAACAAAAATACTAATTTAAAGACAATTATAAATCGAAATGGAATAAAATTGAAAATAAGATAACTAAGGCAAACGAATTTAACGATTATTTTACTAATGTAGGTCATGACATCACATCTAATATAAAAAAAGAAAGTATTTAATACTCATCGCTATGAGCTTATTTATAATAAAAGGTTATTATCTATGTTTATATTTCCTGTAAACGAATGTGAAATCGTTAATATTGTACATAGATTAAAAAATAATGTTGCTCCTGTTATTGGTAGTATTACAACAAATACCCTGAAACTTATTATCGAAGCTATTTCTAAAACACTTGCCTTTATATTTGATTTGTGCATATGTCAAAATGTATTTCCCTCAGCCCTAAAACATGATGTGGTGATACCAATTCACAAGTCTGTTGACAAATATAATCTTAATAATAACAGACCCATTTCACTATTACCCCGTCTCTCTAAAGTATTTGAAAATTGTTTGCTTAACTGTGAACAAGTGGTGAGGGAAACTTGGGAATATACTGAGGGCGCTCTATTTGAAAATGGCTCTGAGATATAAAATTTATACTGTATCTACTTACGCCTAAAAAGGCGAAATCCACAAAATACATGTCGTAAAAAGGACCAGCAGCCAATCTTCGTTCTATTTTCCTCATCTTCTTCTTCTTCTTCTTCTTCTTCTTCTGCTGGCATGGGAGCTAGCATGGTAGCTGAAATGGAATCGCTGGCGTGAGACATTGCACAGGATCTGGCATGGGGCCTCGCAATATATCTGGCATAGGAGCGGGTAATGGGACGTGGCATGGAATCAGGCATGGGAACTGCCATGGTATAAGGTATGGGATCTGGCAATGGGAGCGGGTATGGGATCTGACGTGGGAGCTGATAAGGGATCTACCATGGGATCACTGGCAAGAGAGCCCGAAATGAGCGCTTGCATGGAATTTCACATGGGAGATTGCAAAGAATCTGGCATGGGAGCTGGCAAGGAATCTGACATGGGAGCTGGCACGGGTGTGCTGGCATGGCTTGTGCAAGGGATTTCGCAAGGGAGCTCGCAAGAAACCTTGTAAGGGTTAGGTCATAGGTTCTAGCAATGGGAGCTAGCATGGGATTTAACAAGGAAACTGGCATGGGAGATAATATGATATAGCATTGCACTGCTGCCATGGGATCTGGCATGGAAGCTGGTAATGGGCGTTGGTATTGAAGCTAACAAGGAAACTGGCATGGGAGCTAATATGGGATCTAGCAATGGGAGCTAGCATGGGATTTAACAAGGAAACTGGCATGGGAGCTAATATGGGATATAGAATTGCAGCGCTGACATGGGATCTCGCATGGGAGCTGGCAATGAGCGTTGGCATTGGAGCTAACAAGGAAACTGGTATGGGAGCTAATATGGGATCTAGCAACGGGAGCTAGCATGGGATTTAACAAGGAAACTGGCATGGGAGCTAATACGGGATATAGCATTGCAGCGCTGACATGGGATCTCGCGTGGGAGCTGGCAATAGGCGTTGGCATTAGAGCTAACAAGGAAACTGGCATAGGAGCTAATATGGGATCTAACATGGGAGCTGCAAATGGGATATAGTACGGGATCAGGCAAGGAATCTGGAATGAGATCTAGCATAGAAGCGTAAGCGAAGGATATCGCAATGGGACCTCGCATGAGAGCACTGGAAAGGGATCTTGCAAGGAATCTTGCGTGGGTGCTAGCATTGCGAGCTGGCAATGGAAGCTGGTATGGCATCTTGGATGGAAGCTATCATGGGAGTTCGCATGGGATCGCTGGCATGGTATCTGGCATGCGATCTAGCATGGGATATGGCATGCGTTCTAACATGGGATCTGGCATGGAAGCTGGCAATGGGAGCTGACATGGGATCTAGCATGGTAGCTGATATGGAATCGCTGGAATGAGAGCTCGCCTGAGACCTTGCAAGGAATCTGGCATGGGTCCTCCCAATATGTATGGCATGGGAGCGTCTAATGGGACGTGCCATAGAATCATGCATGGGAAGCGCCATGTAATCGCTGGTATTGGATAAGGCATGGGAACTGTCAACGGGAGCTGGTATGGGAACAGACGTGGGAACTGATAAGGGATCTACCATAGGATCACTGGCAAGAGAGCCGGAAATGAGAGCTTGCATAGCATCTCGCATGGGACATTGCACGGAATCTGGCATGGGAGCTGGCAAGGAATCTGACATGGGAGCTGCCACGGGTGTGCTGGCATGGCATCTGCAAAGGAATTTCGCATGAAAGATTGTAAGGGATATGGCATAGGATCTAGCAATTGGAGCTAGCATGGGATTTAACAAGGAAACTGGTATGTGAGCTAATATGAGACGTATCATTGCAGCGGTAGTATGGGATCTCTCATGGGAGCTGGCAATGGGATCTGGTATGGGACCTGGCAAAGAATCTTGAATGGGTTCTAGCATGGGAGCGCATTCAATGAGAGCTCGCATGGGAGCGTTGGAATGGGATCTTGCAAGGGATCTGGGCTGGGGGCAGGCATTGGATCTGGCAATAGAAGCTGGTATGGCATCTCGGATGGGACCAGCCATGTGAGTTCGCATAGAATCGCTGGTATGGCATCTGGCAAGGAATCTGCCATGCGATCTAGCATGGAATCTGGCATACGATCTAACATGGGATCTGGCATGGATGCTGGCAATGGGAGCTGACATGGGATCTAGAATGGTAGCTGACATGGAATCGCTGGCATGAGAGCTCGCATGAAACATTGCACGGGATCTGGCATGGAGCCTTGCAATATATCTGCCATAGCAGAGGGTAATGGGACGTTGCATGGAATCAGGCATGGGAACTGCCATGGGATCGCTGGCATCGGATAAGTTATGGGAACTGGCAATGGGAGCTGATATGGGATCTGACGTTCGAGCTGATAGGGCACATACCATGAGATCACTGTCAATAGAGCCGGAAATGAGAGCTTGCATGGGATCTCGCATGGGAGATTGCAAGGAATCTGGCATGGGAGCTGGCATGGAATCTGACAAGGGATCTGGCACAGGTGTGCTGGCATGGCATCTGCAAAGGGATTTCGCATGAAACTTTGTAAGGGATATGGAATAGGATCTAGCAATGGGAGCTAGCATGGGATTTAACAAGGAAACTCGCCTGGGAGCTAATATGAGATATATCGCTGCAGCGCTGGCATGGGATCTCGCATGGCAACAGGAAATAGGATCTGGTATGGGACCTGGCAATGAATCTGGAATGGGATCTAGCACGGGAGCGCAGGCAAGGGATGTGCCAATGGGAGCTAGCATGATACCGCTGTTATGGGATCTTGTAAGGGATCTGGGATGGGAGCTAGCATGGAAGCTGGCAATGAAAGCTGGTATGGCATCTCGGATGGGAGCTGCCATAGGAGTTAGCATAGGATCGCTGGCATTGCATCTGGCATGCGGACTAGCATGGGATATGGCATGGAAGCTGGCAATGGGAGCTGACATGGGATCTAGCATGGTAGCTGACATGGAATCGCTGGCATGAGAGCTCGCATGAGACTTTGCAAGGGATCTGGCATGGGGCCTCACAATATATCTGGCATGGGAGCGGGTAATGGGACGTGTCGTGAAATGAGGCATGGGAACTGCCATGGGATCGTTGGCATGGGAACTGGCAATGGGAACCAGTATGGGATCTGACGTGGGAGCTGATAAGGGATCTACCTTGGGATCACTGGCAAGAGAGACGGAAATCAGAACTTGCAGATGATCTCGAATAGGAGATTGCAAGGAATCTGGCATTGGAGCTGGCAAGGAATCTGAGATGGGACTTGGCACGATTGTGCCGGCATGGCATCTGGCAAGGGATTTCTCATGACACCTTATAAGGGATCTGGCGTGGAAGCCATCATGCGAACTAGCATAGGTGATATGGGTGCTAGCATGGTATCTAGCAGTAGCAGCTTGAATGGGAGCTAATATGGGATCCGGTTTGGGTGTTGGCAAGGAATCTGGCATGGGAGCGCAGACAAGAGATATGGCAATTGGTGTGGGACCTGGCAAGGAATCTGGAATGGGGTCTAGCATGGGAGCACAGGCAAGGGATATGGCAATGGGAGCTAGCATGAGACCGCTGGTATGGGATCTTGCAATGGATCTGGGATGGGAGCTAGCATGGGAGTTGGCAATGGAAGCTGGTATGGCACCTCGGATGGGAGCTGCCATGTGAGTTCGCATAGGATCGCTGGCATTGCATCTGGCATGCGATCTAGCATTGGATCTGGCATGCGATCTAGCATGGGACATGGCATGGAAGCTGGAAATGGGAGCTGACATGGGATCTAGCATGGTAGCTGACATGGAATCGCTGGCATGAGATCTCGCATGAAATCTTGCAAGGGATCTGGCATGGGGCATCGCAATATGTCTGGCATGGGAGCGGGTAATGGGACGTGGCATGGAATCAGGCATGGCAACTCCCATGGGATCGCTGGAATGGGAACTCTCAATGGGAGCTAGTATGGGATCTGACGTGGGAGTTGATAAAGGATCTACGTTGGGATCACTGACAAGAGAGACGGAAATCAGAACTTGCATGGGATCTCGCATAGGAGATTGCAAGTAATCTGGCATTGCAGCTGGCAAGGAATCTACCATGGGAGCTGGCACGGATGTGCTGGCATGACATATGGCTAGGGATTTCGCATGAGACCTTGTAAGGGATCTGGCATGGAAGCTGTCATGCGAACTAGCAACGGTGACATGGCAGCTAGCATGGAATCTAGCAGTAGCAGCTTGAATGGGAGCTAATATGGGATCTGGTTTGGGTGCTGGCAAGGAATCTGGCATGGGAGCGCAGACAAGAGATATGTCAATTTGTATGGGAACTGGCAAGGAATCTGGAATGGGATCTAGCATGGGAGCGCAGGCAAGGAATATGGCAATGTGAGCTCGCATGGGAACGCTGGTATGGGATCTTGTAAGGGCTCTCGAATGGGAGCTAGCATGGGATCTGGCAATTGAAGCTGGTATGGCATCTCGGATGGGAGCTGCCATGGGAGTTCTCATCGGATCGCTGGCATGGCATTTGGCAAGGTATCTCCCATGCGATCTAGCGTGGGATCTTGCATGGAAGCTCCCAATGGGAGGTGAAATGGGATCTAGCATTGTTGCTGACATGGAATCGCTGGTATGAGAGCTCGCATGAGTCCTTGTAAGAGATCTGGTCTGGGGCCTCGCAATATATCTGGCATGGGAGCGGGTAATGGGACGTGGCACGGAATGAGGCATGGGAACTACCATGGGATCGCTGGCATGGGAACTGGCAATGGTAGCTGGTATGGGATCTAACGTGGGAGCTGATAAGGGATCTAACTTGGGATCACTGGCAAGAGAGCCGGAAATTAGAACTTGCATGGGATCTCGCATTGGAGATTGCAAGGAATCTGGCATTGCAGCTGGAAAGGAATCTGACATGGGAGCTGGCACGGGTGTACTGGCATGGCATCTGGCAAGGGATTTCGCATGGGAGCTCGCATGAGACATTGTAAGGGATCTGGCATGGAAGCTGTCATTCGAACTAGCATCGATGACATGGGTGGTAGCATGGGATCTAGCAGTAGGAGCTTGCATGGGAGATAATATGGGATCTGGTTTGGGAGCTGGCAAGGAATCTTTATTGGGATCTACCATGGGAGCGCAGACAGGAGATATGGCAATGTGAGCTCGCATGTTGGCAATGGCATGGGATCTGGAATGGGAGCTGGCAATGGGATCTCGTATATGAGCTAAGATGGGATTTGGAATTGGGCCTGGCATGGGATCTGGCACAGAACCTGGCACGGGATATTGCACGCGATCTGGCACGGGAGGTGGAATGCGATCTGGCATGATATAAAGGTGGCCAGTTGGCCTGGGATCTGGCAAGGGAGAATTTTTGGGATGTAGATAGAATGTTGTGAAGATAATTGGTGGGAGTGGTGTGACAGCTGGCATGGGTGGTATGGGAGCTGGCCTGAGTGGTATGGGAGGTGGCGTGAGTGGTATGGGAGCTGGCCTGGCTTTCGAGAACTGCCTAAAAAGACGAAGTCTACGAAATACATTTCTTAAAAAGGACCAACAGCCAATCTTCGTTATTCGTTCCTCAGCTTCTTCTTCTGCTGGTAGGTGTTCCAATGATGGTGCTGGCTTGCGAGCTGCCATGAGTTTTGGCATGGATGGTATGGCCTTCAGGATGGGGATATTTCGATATTCATCCGTGGCTTCCTTCATCTCTGTCTCGTCATAGAATTGGAAGAAAAAAAGGTAACACTCCAGTAATCTCAGATGATTGCATTCCTCCTCCCAGACCTCCTCCTCCCACTTGGTGTACAGGCTGCTGGGCTCAAACAAGTAGTCGCTGCTCGTGCTCTGGGGGGCAGCGTGTACCTTCATCGGCTTTGCCGGCTTGCCAGTTGTATCATGTCCAGCTGGTACAGGCGGAGTCTTCACATACCACGTTGAAGTCGGTCTTCTTGTCCATCTTGTCCATCTTCTTGTCCATCTTGTCCATCTTCTTTTCTTCTCTCCGTTGGATTTCGTCATGACATGTCCTTCCCCAGTATCCCCCACCCGGACATCCGATTGGGGGGATAGTTTACGTCCGGAATTTTTTACCAGGGAAAGACTCATCATGGCATTTTTATCATATCATATATTATCTTCTTGGGATGTATATAATATATATGCGGTAGCCTCCCATTGCTATCCGCATACCACTCTCTCTTTCGCATCTTAAAAGATCCCAGGGGGCCCCAGCGTGAAGGTGAGGAGAGTGGATTTGACTAATTAGGCCCTCCGGACTTCACCGAAATTCTCCACAAGTGTTAAATATCAGTTCCATCAGGGTTTTTGACCCGATCAGAGACTAGGAAATCCCAATTAGCCTTTGCCCCCCCAAACGATATTTATATATATCGCGTACACTGTGTGGAATGTGATTAGGAAGGGAGAGGGAAGTTTTATCGACGAGACACACAAAACTGCTCTATAAATGGTTATATGCTAATGCGATATAGGGGATTTTGGAAATTAGGAATTTGTTCATTTAGCAATTGTATGTTTTCATTATAATTCCTGGCTATGAAGTATTCCTCAGCTGTATTAATTAAATATGTATCATTTACTGCTTTTAAGATTTCCATGTGTTGTGCATATCATTAAGTTCATGACCTGTGTTAATTGAGTGGCAAATTTTTATGTATTTCTATTGTTAATGAAATTGGATTCATGTTCCTTGTATCTAGTATGAAAATTCCTTTTTGTTTGGCCGATGTATTTCATATTGCAGTTAGTACCGGTACAATTTAAGTGATAAACTCCATTATGTAAATGTCTGTTAGTGTTCCTGATTTTATTGGGGATTATACTGTTTAACGTATTGTTGATTTTATAAGTAATGTTTATATTTTCTTTTTTGAAAAGGCAGATATATGATTATTAATTTTCCCTATATAGGTTATAGAGTTCCATGTTTTGATTTTATTGGATTCTTTAGGTTGTAAAGTTGTAATTCTGTTGTGGATAAAGTTCTGAATCTTTTCTTATTAAAACCATTCTCAATAACTAATTGTATTATGTATTTGTATTCTGTTGAGTAGGCTTGTTTATTAAGAAGTGTGTGTATTAAATGACCGACTAAAAACCTGAATTTACAAATGTTGTGGGAATATGGATTTTTATTCAAATTTATTTATTTAATACACAAGGTTTACTCTACATTTAGGCATTGCATCCCGAAAGAGCAGAAGCTCGTGCTTGGGCATAGTTCAGTCTACTTATATAAAATTCAAGAATGTTAATTCAGTACAATAATATTAATATATAGTAAAATACAGACCATGTAATGACATATACAAATATACAAAATACAAACTATATGAGTATTAGATTACAATTTTAAACTCATATGGCTTAAGGAAAGACAAAACAATTAAATAATTAATCTAATTTGTTTCCTAAATCTATGTGTGTTTAATGTACTTAGTTCTAATTAATGCATTATATATTCTGGGTAAAAAATTTCTGCTTTGTTTTAATCCAGCAGTTGTGTGACATTTGGGGATGTTCAGAAACAAACTGTAGTTTTGTCTCGTACGGTATTCATGAGGATCAAATTTAAATTTATTGTTATTTTTATGGAAGTAAATGAACAATATTTGTTCTATATTTGATGCACCAAATTTCTGAAAAATTAATTTCGTTGGGTAATCAAGAGGTTCATCTAGACAAATTTTGATAATTCACCTTTTTGGAGCAAATTTAATGGGCGAATAGTCGATTTTTCCATTCTTCCCCAACCTAATATAGGCCTTCCATCCCTACTGTATTATTGATTGAGACGGAGCTACGTACACAGTACACAGAACATAAATAAGTATATAAGAACATAGAATGGAACATTTGTGGATTGTTTTACGCAATCTGTTACACAGAAATGAGATATGCTTGCCCCATTTTAAATGTTGGTCAATAATGATGCCTAAATATTTAACTTGTGAGGATATATTCAAACCGTTACATGAGCAAGTAGGTAGGTTACAATCGTGTATTGTTATACTTCTATTATTATTTATTTTTAGTTGTTCAAGGGCATGTGATGTTAATGAAAATATTATTAATTTTGATTTAGAAGCGTTCAAAGAAAGTGAGCATCCAGCCATTCTTTAATAATGTTAATACCACTGTTAGAGTTTTGATAGCTTTCATTCCAACTCGAACTGCTAAATATAACCACAGTCCTCATCAGCATAAGATTACAGAGTACCAGAATATTTCTAAATGTCAATTTTAAGTAAATCGTTGATATATATTAAAAAGAAAACAGGATCTAAAATCGTCCTCTGAGATACACCTATACAAATGTTACGTGATTCACTAAGGTGAGCATTGATTGAGTTCTGTTACTTAAGTAAGATTTAAAAAATTTTAAAGCCAATCCATTAGCTCCCAATCTATCCATTTTATTCAAAAGTATATTATGATTGACTGCATTGAAAACTTCTTGTGAGTCTAGAAAAATTCTTAGACATTTATTTCCTACATCTAATTGTTGAATAATTTTTGAAGTAACTGTCATAATAGCATCATCAGTGCACAAATTTTTCTGAAACCAAACTGATCATCATTTAGTAGTTTTTTTTTTTGTCTACAAATTGTATTAACCGTGTTTTTATACATTTTTCAAATACTTTAGAGAGACTGGGTAATAGTGAAAAGGGTCTGTAATTATTAACGTTATATTTGTCACCAGACTTGTGAATTGGTATCACCACATCATGTTTTAGGGCTGAGGGAAATACATTTTGAGATATGCACAAATTAAATATAAAGGCAAGTGGTTTGGAAATAGCTTCGATAATACATAGCACAAGAAAATGGTTACAACCCAAACATAACAGACAACATCATAAGGAAGACAAAACAAAAACTCAACAAACACACAAAACAAACACAAACACAAGAAATACATCACACTAACATACGAAAACAAAAACACATACAAGATCGCATCCTCATTCAGAAAACAGAAATACAACATAGCATACAGAACAGAAAACACACTACAAAGACATCTCAACACACAAACAACACAAACAAAAAAAAATACAACTACACAGGTGTATACCAACTCACATGCAATAGTTGCGACATTTTCTACATTGGACAGAGAGGCATATCATTCCAACTCGATACAAAGAACACATTAAAGCAATAACCAGAGGACACAATACATCTAATCACAAAATTAATAAATTCCTGTTACGATTAAAAACACACACACACTTCCAACAGAAAATAAATATACACTTCTGAATTCTCAACAACTTATTCAACAGTTAGGTATGTTAAAAGTCAATAAACATGATAAAATGATTTCCTTGGACATAGAAAATCTTTACATGAACATTCACATATATGAAACCATTCAAATAATAGTTACAAAATTACAAGGATTAAACATTAATCCTAATACAGTAAAACAAATTGAAAATATATTACACATTTCTTTATATCAAAATTATTTTACTTCCGATAATAAAATGTGCAAACAAACAAAAGGTTTAGCTATGGGAGATTCAATGTCAGGCTTCATAGACGATATTTTCCTTCAGCACTTAGAAAATCAACATATTCCTAATATATAACTACGACATAACATTAAAGCATACTTCCGATATGGTGACGATACTTTAATATAATATACAATAGTACTTCACAATCACAACACATTGTCAATTTTTTCAATAGTTTGCATCCCGAAATAATGAAATAGAGCATAACAGAAGTATTAACTTCCTTGATCTGAACATTACAATTAAAAAATATAAATTTGTATTCAACATTTACTAGAAACCTACATCAATCAATTATACCATACATCAAACATCTAATCATCACAGTTCAGTTCAGAAGCTCGGAGAGTACAGTCGGGATTTTGTGTGCTCTGTGGTGCGAGTTACTAGTCTTAACAATGGGAAGAAACAAGGGTGCAAACTGTGAAGGAGGAAGTGGGAAGGATCAGGACAATCAGATTATTTTCACCCTCTAACTAACTCATGTTTGAGGATCTTAAATCTTCAGTGCAGATGGAGGTGAATGAATTAAGAAAATCAGTTGAATTCATGTCTTCCAAGTTCGACAGTCTTAGAGAGGAATTGGCGCACACAACACATGAACTCAACTCCACGCAGGAGGAGATGAAGAGGCTAGTGCAAGAGAATGACCATCTCAAATGGAAAGTAAGTGATCTGCAACAGTGAACACACAGAGACAATATAATTCTATTCAAAGTTCCGGAGATTGATGAACAATCAACTTGTGAAGTCACTGACCAAATATCGGAAGTCATAGGCGGTAGTGAATTGTTGCAACATGATGTAAGCGTAGCACATCGTATACCATTCCGGGGCAGGTCATCTACTTCACAAAGAGGAGAAGTCGTGATGAATGGCTAGAGCCGTTCGGAAATGAGGCAAAGAAAGATGACAGTTGTCCAGGGTTTGCGACAAACAAAGTCAACAGGGAACTTCCGACAGGAAGCATCACAGCAGTCGACCAACTGACAGCAGTGACCAAGACAAGGGATGCAGCACGTCAGAAGAATTATAAATTTGTCTGGACAAGAGTTGGTAAAATATTTGCAAGAAAAGATGGGCTGTCCAGTGAGTAAAATCACTAATTTTGACTATGTTAATAATTTGTAAATAGTATTGTGTAGGTACTCATGTTTAATTATACAACATAATTGACTTAACAATGGCTAGTAATACTATATTAAATTAAATCCATCAGTGCAAAATTAATAATAATGATAACAATAATTATTATAACACAATGGTTTCCAACAGTCTACTTCACTGCTATGAGTATATTACCAATATGCTATCAGATCTTAAAATATTTCACTTATACATTCATAGCATCAACAAGAATTTTTCCAAACTCTGTGTTTTACTTAATAATAATTTGTCCTTTTAATTTGTTATTATAGTTATTACTGAAACCTGGCTTGATCATGACTCTGGCTATGATATTAATGGCTATAAAAAATTTGTTGAAAGTAATAAGTATAATAAATGGATGGTATAGCTGTAAATATTAAGGAAAACATTGTAGTTTCTTTAAGTGATATTGACATATCCCATTGCAACACTATTTTTAAAAGCTTCTTGTCAATATACAAGGTTATAAAAAACAATGTTATTCTGGGTGACATAAACATTAAAATTTTAGAAAATAGCTTGGATAATTTTGGCAACATCAACTTAAATATCATGCAAGAATATAGATACGTGAAATACTTAAATTCCATTACTCGTCCATCATTCAATTCATGTCTTGACCATATTTTCCTAAAAACTGGAAATAACTTAAATTTTATACCTAGAGTTTACGCAAGTGCAATAACAGCTCATTATAACTGAATCCTATAGATTCAAAATCCCTTATATCCACTTTCACAAATAAAGGATTTTGACAATAACTGATGGCAAACACAGGGAATTTTCAACCTAACAGTGACTTTTAACAAACCATTTGCTTTAAATTTATTGGCTATTTTAATTCAGACTATATAAGTTAAGTCATTAGAATTTTTTTAAAGAAAATATAATATATTATAATTTTTTCATTATGCATAAATTAAAATTTAATAACATTTAATAACAACGATTAACATGAATTACTTGAGATTAAATATGCATGATATAACATACACCCTTTCGTCATCATTTCAGTCGCACACAATGCACACGCATTTTCTACCGGTCTTTGTGTTCAGTCAACAGTAGCAAGTCTCCATATACCAACGTCACAACAAATAATCAATCCCACTCTCACTTCTTCGATCTTCATTAGAATTCATTCTTAGCAAGCAAAATGTGGACATAACTAAGTTCTGAACAAAATGGTCTTTAGGGGGTTTTGATTCTAGAGGATTCAATGACTTTTGCATTTTTGTCAATCAATAATAGAAATATTAGCAGAGAAGCCACTGTACCTTCGAATAATTATAAGTAATTATAAACCATAACAGCCATCTCACATTAATAATATGACTTGGGAATCTATATTCTACAATGAAGACGCAGATACATGTTTCGATAATTTTCATAAAATACTTCGTAACCTTATTTGCAAATTTTCTAATCATGTCCCTCTCAAATTCTCAAGTAAGTACAAAAATATTGAACCTTGGATTACCACAGGTATTGTTAAATCAATACGATCTAGAGATAAGTTTGCTAAGCAAATTAAATGTGACCCATAAAACATTGTTTTATTAAATTATTACAGAAAAATATAAAAATATTCTCACTAATGCAATAAGAAATCGGAGAATCAAATATTATTCTGAAAAATTTTGCAAAAATAGAACTAATCCAAAGCAAATTTGGCAGACAATAAACGAAGCTACTGACACCCAATGTAACAAAAATACTAATTTAAAGACAATTATAAATCGAAATGGAATAAAATTGAAAATAAGATAACTATTGCAAACGAATTTAACGATTATTTTACTAATGTAGGTCATGACATCACATCTAATATAAAAAAGAAAGTATTTAATACTCATCACTATGAGCTTATTTATAATAAAAGGTTATTATCTATGTTTATATTTCCTGTAAACGAATGTGAAATCGTTAATATTGTACATAGATTAAAAAATAATGTTGCTCCTGTTATTGGTAGTATTACAACAAATACCCTGAAACTTATTATCGAAGCTATTTCTAAAACACTTGCCTTTATATTTGATTTGTGCATATGTCAAAATGTATTTCCCTCAGCCCTAAAACATGATGTGGTGATACCAATTCACAAGTCTGGTGACAAATATAATCTTAATAATAACAGACCCATTTCACTATTACCCCGTCTCTCTAAAGTATTTGAAAAATGTTTGCTTAACTGTGAACAAGTGGTGAGGGAAACTTGGGAATATACTGAGGGCGCTCTATTTGAAAATGGCTCTGAGATATAAAATTTATACTGTATCTACTTACGCCTAAAAAGGCGAAATCCACAAAATACATGTCGTAAAAAGGACCAGCAGCCAATCTTCGTTCTATTTTCCTCATCTTCTTCTTCTTCTTCTTCTTCTTCTGCTGGCATGGGAGCTAGCATGGTAGCTGAAATGGAATCGCTGGCGTGAGACATTGCACAGGATCTGGCATGGGGCCTCGGAATATATCTGGCATAGGAGCGGGTAATGGGACGTGGCATGGAATCAGGCATGGGAACTGCCATGGTATAAGGTATGGGATCTGGCAATGGGAGCGGGTATGGGATCTGACGTGGGAGCTGATAAGGGATCTACCATGGGATCACTGGCAAGAGAGCCCGAAATGAGCGCTTGCATGGAATTTCACATGGGAGATTGCAAGGAATCTGGCATGGGAGCTGGCAAGGAATCTGACATGGGAGCTGGCACGGGTGTGCTGGCATGGCTTGTGCAAGGGATTTCGCAAGGGAGCTCGCAAGAAACCTTGTAAGGGTTAGGTCATAGGTTCTAGCAATGGGAGCTAGCATGGGATTTAACAAGGAAACTGGCATGGGAGATAATATGATATAGCATCGCACTGCTGCCATGGGATCTGGCATGGAAGCTGGCAATGGGCGTTGGTATTGAAGCTAACAAGGAAACTGGCATGGGAGCTAATATGGGATCTAGCAATGGGAGCTAGCATGGGATTTAACAAGGAAACTGGCATGGGAGCTAATATGGGATATAGAATTGCAGCGCTGACATGGGATCTCGCATGGGAGCTGGCAATGAGCGTTGGCATTGGAGCTAACAAGGAAACTGGTATGGGAGCTAATATGGGATCTAGCAACGGGAGCTAGCATGGGATTTAACAAGGAAACTGGCATGGGAGCTAATACGGGATATAGCATTGCAGCGCTCACATGGGATCTCGCGTGGGAGCTGGCAATAGGCGTTGGCATTAGAGCTAACAAGGAAACTGGCATAGGAGCTAATATGGGATCTAACATGGGAGCTGCAAATGGGATATAGTACGGGATCAGGCAAGGAATCTGGAATGGGATCTAGCATAGAAGCGTAAGCGAAGGATATCGCAATGGGACCTCGCATGAGAGCACTGGAAAGGGATCTTGCATGGAATCTTGCGTGGGTGCTAGCATTGCGAGCTGGCAATGGAAGCTGGTATGGCATCTTGGATGGAAGCTATCATGGGAGTTCGCATGGGATCGCTGGCATGGTATCTGGCATGCGATCTAGCATGGGATATGGCATGCGTTCTAACATGGGATCTGGCATGGAAGCTGGCAATGGGAGCTGACATGGGATCTAGCATGGTAGCTGATATGGAATCGCTGGAATGAGAGCTCGCCTGAGACCTTGCAAGGAATCTGGCATGGGTCCTCCCAATATGTATGGCATGGGAGCGTCTAATGGGACGTGCCATAGAATCATGCATGGGAAGCGCCATGTAATCGCTGGTATTGGATAAAGCATGGGAACTGTCAACGGGAGCTGGTATGGGAACAGACGTGGGAACTGATAAGGGATCTACCATAGGATCACTGGCAAGAGAGCCGGAAATGAGAGCTTGCATAGCATCTCGCATGGGACATTGCACGGAATCTGGCATGGGAGCTGGCAAGGAATCTGACATGGGAGCTGCCACGGGTGTGCTGGCATGGCATCTGCAAAGGAATTTCGCATGAAAGATTGTAAGGGATATGGCATAGGATCTAGCAATTGGAGCTAGCATGGGATTTAACAAGGAAACTGGTATGTGAGCTAATATGAGACGTATCATTGCAGCGGTAGTATGGGATCTCTCATGGGAGCTGGCAATGGGATCTGGTATGGGACCTGGCAAAGAATCTTGAATGGGTTCTAGCATGGGAGCGCATTCAATGAGAGCTCGCATGGGAGCGTTGGAATGGGATCTTGCAAGGGATCTGGGCTGGGGGCAGGCATTGGATCTGGCAATAGAAGCTGGTATGGCATCTCGGATGGGACCAGCCATGTGAGTTCGCATAGAATCGCTGGTATGGCATTTGGCAAGGAATCTGCCATGCGATCTAGCATGGAATCTGGCATACGATCTAACATGGGATCTGGCATGGATGCTGGCAATGGGAGCTGACATGGGATCTAGAATGGTAGCTGACATGGAATCGCTGGCATGAGAGCTCGCATGAAACATTGCACGGGATCTGGCATGGAGCCTTGCAATATATCTGCCATAGCAGAGGGTAATGGGACGTTGCATGGAATCAGGCATGGGAACTGCCATGGGATCGCTGGCATCGGATAAGTTATGGGAACTGGCAATGGGAGCTGATATGGGATCTGACGTTGGAGCTGATAGGGCACATACCATGAGATCACTGTCAATAGAGCCGGAAATGAGAGCTTGCATGGGATCTCGCATGGGAGATTGCAAGGAATCTGGCATGGGAGCTGGCAAGGAATCTGACAAGGGATCTGGCACAGGTGTGCTGGCATGGCATCTGCAAAGGGATTTCGCATGAAACTTTGTAAGGGATATGGAATAGGATCTAGCAATGGGAGCTAGCATGGGATTTAACAAGGAAACTCGCCTGGGAGCTAATATGAGATATATCGCTGCAGCGCTGGCATGGGATCTCGCATGGCAACAGGAAATAGGATCTGGTATGGGACCTGGCAATGAATCTGGAATGGGATCTAGCACGGGAGCGCAGGCAAGGGATGTGCCAATGGGAGCTAGCATGAGACCGCTGTTATGGGATCTTGTAAGGGATCTGGGATGGGAGCTAGCATGGAAGCTTGCAATGAAAGCTGGTATGGCATCTCGGATGGGAGCTGCCATGGGAGTTAGCATAGGATCGCTGGCATTGCATCTGGCATGCGGACTAGCATGGGATATGGCATGGAAGCTGGCAATGGGAGCTGACATGGGATCTAGCATGGTAGCTGACATGGAATCGCTGGCATGAGAGCTCGCATGACACTTTGCAAGGGATCTGGCATGGGGCCTCACAATATATCTGGCATGGGAGCGGGTAATGGGACGTGTCGTGAAATGAGGCATGGGAACTGCCATGGGATCGTTGGCATGGGAACTGGCAATGGGAACCAGTATGGGATCTGACGTGGGAGCTGATAAGGGATCTACCTTGGGATCACTGGCAAGAGAGACGGAAATCAGAACTTGCAGATGATCTCGAATAGGAGATTGCAAGGAATCTGGCATTGGAGCTGGCAAGGAATCTGAGATGGGACTTGGCACGGTTGTGCCGGCATGGCATCTGGCAAGGGATTTCTCATGACACCTTATAAGGGATCTGGCGTGGAAGCCATCATGCGAACTAGCATAGGTGATATGGGTGCTAGCATGGTATCTAGCAGTAGCAGCTTGAATGGGAGCTAATATGGGATCCGGTTTGGGAGTTGGCAAGGAATCTGGCATGGGAGCGCAGACAAGAGATATGGCAATTGGTGTGGGACCTGGCAAGGAATCTGGAATGGGGTCTAGCATGGGAGCACAGGCAAGGGATATGGCAATGGGAGCTAGCATGAGACCGCTGGTATGGGATCTTGCAATGGATCTGGGATGGGAGCTAGCATGGGAGTTGGCAATGGAAGCTGGTATGGCACCTCGGATGGGAGCTGCCATGTGAGTTCGCATAGGATCGCTGGCATTGCATCTGGCATGCGATCTAGCATTGGATCTGGCATGCGATCTAGCATGGGACATGGCATGGAAGCTGGAAATGGGAGCTGACATGGGATCTAGCATGGTAGCTGACATGGAATCGCTGGCATGACAGCTCGCATGAAATCTTGCAAGGGATCTGGCATGGGGCATCGCAATATGTCTGGCATGGGAGCGGGTAATGGGACGTGGCATGGGATCAGGCATGGCAACTCCCATGGGATCGCTGGCATGGGAACTGGCAATGGTAGCTGGTATGGGATCTAACGTGGGAGTTGATAAAGGATCTACGTTGGGATCACTGACAAGAGAGACGGAAATCAGAACTTGCATGGGATCTCGCATAGGAGATTGCAAGTAATCTGGCATTGCAGCTGGCAAGGAGTCTACCATGGGAGCTGGCACGGATGTGCTGGCATGACATATGGCTAGGGATTTCGCATGAGACCTTGTAAGGGATCTGGCATGGAAGCTGTCATGCGAACTAGCAACGGTGACATGGCAGCTAGCATGGAATCTAGCAGTAGCAGCTTGAATGGGAGCTAATATGGGATCTGGTTTGGGTGCTGGCAAGGAATCTGGCATGGGAGCGCAGACAAGAGATATGTCAATTTGTATGGGAACTGGCAAGGAATCTGAAATGGGATCTAGCATGGGAGCGCAGGCAAGGAATATGGCAATGTGAGCTCGCATGGGAACGCTAATATGGGATCTTGTAAGGGCTCTCGAATGGGAGCTAGCATGGGATCTGGCAATTGAAGCTGGTATGGCATCTCGGATGGGAGCTGCCATGGGAGTTCTCATCGGATCGCTGGCATGGCATTTGGCAAGGTATCTCCCATGCGATCTAGCGTGGGATCTGGCATGGAAGCTCCCAATGGGAGGTGAAATGGGATCTAGCATTGTTGCTGACATGGAATCGCTGGTATGAGAGCTCGCATGAGTCCTTGCAAGAGATCTGGTCTGGGGCCTCGCAATATATCTGGCATGGGAGCGGGTAATGGGACGTGGCACGGAATGAGGCATGGGAACTACCATGGGATCGCTGGCATGGGAACTGGCAATGGTAGCTGGTATGGGATCTAACGTGGGAGCTGATAAGGGATCTAACTTGGGATCACTGGCAAGAGAGCCGGAAATTAGAACTTGCATGGGATCTCGCATTGGAGATTGCAAGGAAACTGGCATTGCAGCTGGAAAGAAATCTGACATGGGAGCTGGCACGGGTGTACTGGCATGGCATCTGGCAAGGGATTTCGCATGGGAGCTCGCATGAGACCTTGTAAGGGATCTGGCATGGAAGCTGTCATTCGAACTAGCATCGATGACATGGGTGGTAGCATGGGATCTAGCAGTAGGAGCTTGCATGGGAGATAATATGGGATCTGGTTTGGGAGCTGGCAAGGAATCTGGATTGGGATCTAGCATGGGAGCGCAGACAGGAGATATGGCAATGTGAGCTCGCATGTTGGCAATGGCGTGGGATCTGGAATGGGAGCTGGCAATGGGATCTCGTATATGAGCTAAGATGGGATTTGGAATAGGGCCTGGCATGGGATCTGGCACAGAACCTGGCACGGGATATTGCACGCGATCTGGCACGGGAGGTGGAATGCGATCTGGCATGATATAAAGGTGGCCAGTTGGCCTGGGATCTGGCAAGGGAGAATTTTTGGGATGTAGATAGAATGTTGTGAAGATAATTGGTGGGAGTGGTGTGACAGCTGGCATGGGTGGTATGGGAGCTGGCCTGAGTCGTATGGGAGGTGGCGTGGGTGGTATGGGAGCTGGCCTGGCTTTCGAGAACTGCCTAAAAAGACGAAGTCTACGAAATACATTTCTTAAAAAGGACCAACAGCCAATCTTCGTTATTCGTTCCTCAGCTTCTTCTTCTGCTGGTAGGTGTTCCAATGATGGTGCTGGCTTGCGAGCTGCCATGAGTTTTGGCATGGATGGTATGGCCTTCAGGATGGGGATATTTCGATATTCATCCGTGGCTTCCTTCATCTCTGTCTCGTCATAGAATTGGAAGAAAAAAAGGTAACACTCCAGTAATCTCAGATGATTGCACTCCTCCTCCCAGACCTCCTCCTCCCACTTGGTGTACAGGCTGCTGGGCTCAAACAAGTAGTCGCTGCTCGTGCTCTGGGGGGCAGCGTGTACCTTCATCGGCTTTGCCGGCTTGCCAGTTGTATCATGTCCAGCTGGTACAGGCGGAGTCTTCACATACCACGTTGAAGTCGGTCTTCTTGTCCATCTTGTCCATCTTCTTGTCCATCTTGTCCATCTTCTTTTCTTCTCTCCGTTGGATTTCGTCATGACATGTCCTTCCCCAGTATCCCCCACCCGGACATCCGATTGGGGGGATAGTTTACGTCCGGAATTTTTTACCAGGGAAAGACTCATCATGGCATTTTTATCATATCATATATTATCTTCTTGGGATGTATATAATATATATGCGGTAGCCTCCCATTGCTATCCGCATACCACTCTCTCTTTCGCATCTTAAAAGATCCCAGGGGGCCCCAGCGTGAAGGTGAGGAGAGTGGATTTGACTAATTAGGCCCTCCGGACTTCACCGAAATTCTCCACAAGTGTTAAATATCAGTTCCATCAGGGTTTTTGACCCGATCAGAGACTAGGAAATCCCAATTAGCCTTTGCCCCCCCAAACGATATTTATATATATCGCGTACACTGTGTGGAATGTGATTAGGAAGGGAGAGGGAAGTTTTATCGACGAGACACACAAAACTGCTCTATAAATGGTTATATGCTAATGCGATATAGGGGATTTTGGAAATTAGGAATTTGTTCATTTAGCAATTGTATGTTTTCATTATAATTCCTGGCTATGAAGTATTCCTCAGCTGTATTGATTAAATATGTATCATTTACTGCTTTTAAGATTTCCATGTGTTGTGCATATCATTAAGTTCATGACCTGTGTTAATTGAGTGGCAAATTTTTATGTATTTCTATTGTTAATGAAATTGGATTCATGTTCCTTGTATCTAGTATGAAAATTCCTTTTTGTTTGGCCGATGTATTTCATATTGCAGTTAGTACCGGTACAATTTAAGTGATAAACTCCATTATGTAAATGTCTGTTAGTGTTCCTGATTTTATTGGGGATTATACTGTTTAACGTATTGTTGATTTTATAAGTAATGTTTATATTTTCTTTTTCGAAAAGGCAGATATATGATTATTAATTTTCCCTATATAGGTTATAGAGTTCCATGTTTTGATTTTATTGGATTCTTTAGGTTGTAAAGTTGTAATTCTGTTGTGGATAAAGTTCTGAATCTTTTCTTATTAAAACCATTCTCAATAACTAATTGTATTATGTATTTGTATTCTGTTGAGTAGGCTTGTTTATTAAGAAGTGTGTGTATTAAATGACCGACTAAAAACCTGAATTTACAAATGTTGTGGGAATATGGATTTTTATTCAAATTTATTTATTTAATACACAAGGTTTACTCTACATTTAGGCATTGCATCCCGAAAGAGCAGAAGCTCGTGCTTGGGCATAGTTCAGTGTACTTATATAAAATTCAAGAATGTTAATTCAGTACAATAATATTAATATATAGTAAAATACAGACCATGTAATGACATATACAAATATACAAAATACAAACTATATGAGTATTAGATTACAATTTTAAACTCATATGGCTTAAGGAAAGACAAAACAATTAAATAATTAATCTAATTTGTTTCCTAAATCTATGTGTGTTTAATGTACTTAGTTCTAATTAATGCATTATATATTCTGGGTAAAAAATTTCTGCTTTGTTTTAATCCAGCAGTTGTGTGACATTTGGGGATGTTCAGAAACAAACTGTAGTTTTGTCTCGTACGGTATTCATGAGGATCAAATTTAAATTTATTGTTATTTTTATGGAAGTAAATGAACAATATTTGTTTATAAATTTGTTCTATATTTGATGCACCAAATTTCTGAAAAATTAATTTCGTTGGGTAATCAAGAGGTTTATATAGACAAATTTTGATAATTCACCTTTTTGGAGCAAATTTAATGGGCGAATAGTCGATTTTTCCATTCCTCCCCAACCTAATATAGGCCTTCCATCCCTACTGTATTATTGATTGAGACGGAGCTACGTACACAGTACACAGAACATAAATAAGTATATAAGAACATAGAATGGAACATTTGTGGATTGTTTTACGCAATCTGTTACACAGAAATGAGATATGCTTGCCCCATTTTAAATGTTGGTCAATAATGATGCCTAAATATTTAACTTGTGAGGATATATTCAAACCGTTACATGAGCAAGTAGGTAGGTTACAATCGTGTATTGTTATACTTCTATTATTATTTATTTTTAGTTGTTCAAGGGCATGTGATGTTAATGAAAATATTATTAATTTTGATTTAGTAGCGTTCAAAGAAAGTGAGCATCCAGCCATTCTTTAATAATGTTAATACCACTGTCAGAGTTTTGATAGCTTTCATTCCAACTCGAACTGCTAAATATAACCACAGTCCTCATCAGCATAAGATTACAGAGTACCAGAATATTTCTAAATGTCAATTTTAAGTAAATCGTTGATATATATTAAAAAGAAAACAGGATCTAAAATCGTCCTCTGAGATACACCTATACAAATGTTACGTGATTCACTAAGGTGAGCATTGATTGAGTTTTGTTACTTAAGTAAGATTTAAAAAATTTTAAAGCCAATCCATTAGCTCCCAATCTATCCATTTTATTCAAAAGTATATTATGATTGACTGCATTGAAAACTTCTTGTGAGTCTAGAAAAATTCTTAGACATTTATTTCCTACATCTAATTGTTGAATAATTTTTGAAGTAACTGTCATAATAGCATCATCAGTGCACAAATTTTTCTGAAACCAAACTGATCATCATTTAGTAGTTTTTTTTTTTTGTCTAAAAATTGTATTAACCGTGTTTTTATACATTTTTCAAATAATTTAGAGAGACTGGGTAATAGTGAAAAGGGTCTGTAATTATTAACGTTATATTTGTCACCAGACTTGTGAATTGGTATCACCACATCATGTTTTTTTTTTTTGTCTACAAATTGTATTAACCGTGTTTTTATACATTTTTCAAATACTTTAGAGAGACTGGGTAATAGTGAAAAGGGTCTGTAATTATTAACGTTATATTTGTCACCAGACTTGTGAATTGGTATCACCACATCATGTTTTAGGGCTGAGGGAAATACATTTTGAGATATGCACAAATTAAATATAAAGGCAAGTGGTTTGGAAATAGCTTCGATAATACATAGCACAAGAAAATGGTTACAACCCAAACATAACAGACAACATCATAAGGAAGACAAAACAAAAACTCAACAAACACACAAAACAAACACAAACACAAGAAATACATCACACTAACATACGAAAACAAAAACACATACAAGATCGCATCCTCATTCAGAAAACAGAAATACAACATAGCATACAGAACAGAAAACACACTACAAAGACATCTCAACACACAAACAACACAAACAAAAAAAAAATACAACTACACAGGTGTATACCAACTCACATGCAATAGTTGCGACATTTTCTACATTGGACAGAGAGGCATATCATTCCAACTCGATACAAAGAACACATTAAAGCAATAACCAGAGGACACAATACATCTAATCACAAAATTAATAAATTCCTGTTACGATTAAAAACACACACACACTTCCAACAGAAAATAAATATACACTTCTGAATTCTCAACAACTTATTCAACAGTTAGGTATGTTAAAAGTCAATAAACATGATAAAATGATTTCCTTGGACATAGAAAATCTTTACATGAACATTCACATATATGAAACCATTCAAATAATAGTTACAAAATTACAAGGATTAAACATTAATCCTAATACAGTAAAACAAATTGAAAATATATTACACATTTCTTTATATCAAAATTATTTTACTTCCGATAATAAAATGTGCAAACAAACAAAAGGTTTAGCTATGGGAGATTCAATGTCAGGCTTCATAGACGATATTTTCCTTCAGCACTTAGAAAATCAACATATTCCTAATATATAACTACGACATAACATTAAAGCATACTTCCGATATGGTGACGATACTTTAATATAATATACAATAGTACTTCACAATCACAACACATTGTCAATTTTTTCAATAGTTTGCATCCCGAAATAATGAAATAGAGCATAACAGAAGTATTAACTTCCTTGATCTGAACATTACAATTAAAAAATATAAATTTGTCTTCAACATTTACTAGAAACCTACATCAATCAATTATACCATACATCAAACATCTAATCATCACAGTTCAGTTCAGAAGCTCGGAGAGTACAGTCGGGATTTTGTGTGCTCTGTGGTGCGAGTTACTAGTCTTAACAATGGGAAGAAACAAGGGTGCAAACTGTGAAGGAGGAAGTGGGAAGGATCAGGACAATCAGATTATTTTCACCCTCAAACTAACTCATGTTTGAGGATCTTAAATCTTCAGTGCAGATGGAGGTGAATGAATTAAGAAAATCAGTTGAATTCATGTCTTCCAAGTTCGACAGTCTTAGAGAGGAATTGGCGCACACAACACATGAACTCAACTCCACGCAGGAGGAGATGAAGAGGCTAGTGCAAGAGAATGACCATCTCAAATGGAAAGTAAGTGATCTGCAACAGTGAACACACAGAGACAATATAATTCTATTCAAAGTTCCGGAGATTGATGAACAATCAACTTGTGAAGTCACTGACCAAATATCGGAAGTCATAGGCGGTAGTGAATTGTTGCAACATGATGTAAGCGTAGCACATCGTATACCATTCCGGGGCAGGTCATCTACTTCACAAAGAGGAGAAGTCGTGATGAATGGCTAGAGCCGTTCGGAAATGAGGCAAAGAAAGATGACAGTTGTCCAGGGTTTGCGACAAACAAAGTCAACAGGGAACTTCCGACAGGAAGCATCACAGCAGTCGACCAACTGACAGCAGTGACCAAGACAAGGGATGCAGCACGTCAGAAGAATTATAAATTTGTCTGGACAAGAGTTGGTAAAATATTTGCAAGAAAAGATGGGCTGTCCAGTGAGTAAAATCACTAATTTTGACGATGTTAATAATTTGTAAATAGTATTGTGTAGGTACTCATGTTTAATTATACAACATAATTGACTTAACAATGGCTAGTAATACTATATTAAATTAAATCCATCAGTGCAAAATTAATAATAATGATAACAATAATTATTATAACACAATGGTTTCCAACAGTCTACTTCACTGCTATGAGTATATTACCAATATGCTATCAGATCTTAAAATATTTCACTTATACATTCATAGCATCAACAAGAATTTTTCCAAACTCTGTGTTTTACTTAATAATAATTTGTCCTTTTAATTTGTTATTATAGTTATTACTGAAACCTGGCTTGATCATGACTCTGGCTATGATATTAATGGCTATAAAAAATTTGTTGAAAGTAATAAGTATAATAAATGGATGGTATAGCTGTAAATATTAAGGAAAACATTGTAGTTTCTTTAAGTGATATTGACATATCCCATTGCAACACTATTTTTAAAAGCTTCTTGTCAATATACAAGGTTATAAAAAACAATGTTATTCTGGGTGACATAAACATTAAAATTTTAGAAAATAGCTTGGATAATTTTGGCAACATCAACTTAAATATCATGCAAGAATATAGATACGTGAAATACTTAAATTCCATTACTCGTCCATCATTCAATTCATGTCTTGACCATATTTTCCTAAAAACTGGAAATAACTTAAATTTTATACCTAGAGTTTACGCAAGTGCAATAACAGCTCATTATAACTGAATCCTATAGATTCAAAATCCCTTATATCCACTTTCACAAATAAAGGATTTTGACAATAACTGATGGCAAACACAGGGAATTTTCAACCTAACAGTGACTTTTAACAAACCATTTGCTTTAAATTTATTGGCTATTTTAATTCAGACTATATAAGTTAAGTCATTAGAATTTTTTTAAAGAAAATATAATATATTATAATTTTTTCATTATGCATAAATTAAAATTTAATAACATTTAATAACAACGATTAACATGAATTACTTGAGATTAAATATGCATGATATAACATACACCCTTTCGTCATCATTTCAGTCGCACACAATGCACACGCATTTTCTACCGGTCTTTGTGTTCAGTCAACAGTAGCAAGTCTCCATATACCAACGTCACAACAAATAATCAATCCCACTCTCACTTCTTCGATCTTCATTAGAATTCATTCTTAGCAAGCAAAATGTGGACATAACTAAGTTCTGAACAAAATGGTCTTTAGGGGGTTTTGATTCTAGAGGATTCAATGACTTTTGCATTTCTTTCAATCAATAATGGAAATATTAGCAGAGAAGCCACTGTACCTTCGAATAATTATAAGTAATTATAAACCATAACAGCCATCTCACATTAATAATATGACTTGGGAATCTATATTCTACAATGAAGACGCGGATACATGTTTCGATAATTTTTATAAAATACTTCGTAACCTTATTTGAAAATTTTCTAATCATGTCCCTCTCAAATTCTCAAGTAAGTACAAAAATATTGAACCTTGGATTACCACAGGTATTGTTAAATCAATACGATCTAGAGATAAGTTTGCTAAGCAAATTAAATGTGACCCATAAAACATTGTTTTATTAAATTATTACAGAAAAATATAAAAATATTCTCACTAATGCAATAAGAAATCGGAGAATCAAATATTATTCTGAAAAATTTTGCAAAAATAGAACTAATCCAAAGCAAATTTGGCAGACAATAAACGAAGCTACTGACACCCAATGTAACAAAAATACTAATTTAAAGACAATTATAAATCGAAATGGAATAAAATTGAAAATAAGATAACTATTGCAAACGAATTTAACGATTATTTTACTAATGTAGGTCATGACATCACATCTAATATAAAAAAAAGAAAGTATTTAATACTCATCACTATGAGCTTATTTATAATAAGAGGTTATTATCTATGTTTATATTTCCTGTAAACGAATGTGAAATCGTTAATATTGTACATAGATTAAAAAATAATGTTGCTCCTATTATTGGTAGTATTACAACAAATACCCTGAAACTTATTATCGAAGCTATTTCTAAAACACTTGCCTTTATATTTGATTTGTGCATATGTCAAAATGTATTTCCCTCAGCCCTAAAACATGATGTGGTGATACCAATTCACAAGTCTGGTGACAAATATAATCTTAATAATAACAGACCCATTTCACTATTACCCCGTCTCTCTAAAGTATTTGAAAAATGTTTGCTTAACTGTGAACAAGTGGTGAGGGAAACTTGGGAACATACTGAGGGCGCTCTATTTGAAAATGGCTCTGAGATATAAAATTTATACTGTATCTACTTACGCCTAAAAAGGCGAAATCCACAAACTACATGTCGTAAAAAGGACCAGCAGCCAAACTTCGTTCTATTTTCCTCATCTTCTTCTTCTTCTTCTTCTTCTGCTGGCATGGGAGCTAGCATGGTAGCTGAAATGGAATCGATGACGTGAGACATTGCACAGGATCTGGCATGGGGCCTCGCAATATATCTGGCATAGGAGCGGGTAATGGGACGTGGCATGGAATCAGGCATGGGAACTGCCATGGTATAAGGTATGGGAATTGGCAATGGGAGCTGGTATGGGATCTGACGTGGGAGCTGATAAGGGATCTACCATGGGATCACTGGCAAGAGAGCCCGAAATGAGCGTTTGCATGGAATTTCACATGGGAGATTGCAAGGAATCTGGCATGGGAGCTGGCAAGGAATCTGACATGGGAGCTGGCACGGGTGTGCTGGCATGGCTTGTGCAAGGGATTTCGCAAGGGAGCTCGCAAGAAACCTTGTAAGGGTTAGGTCATAGGTTCTAGCAATGGGAGCTAGCATGGGATTTAACAAGGAAACTGGCATGGGAGATAATATGATATAGCATTGCACTGCTGCCATGGGATCTGGCATGGAAGCTGGCAATGGGCGTTGGTATTGAAGCTAACAAGGAAACTGGCATGGGAGCTAATATGGGATCTAGCAATGGGAGCTAGCATGAGATTTAACAAGGAAACTGGCATGGGAGCTAATATGGCATATAGAATTGCAGCGCTGACATGGGATCTCGCATGGGAGCTGGCAATGAGCGTTGGCATTGGAGCTAACAAGGAAACTGGTATGGGAGCTAATATGGGATCTAGCAACGGGAGCTAGCATGGGATTTAACAAGGAAACTGGCATGGGAGCTAATACGGGATATAGCATTGCAGCGCTCACATGGGATCTCGCGTGGGAGCTGGCAATAGGCGTTGGCATTAGAGCTAACAAGGAAACTGGCATAGGAGCTAATATGGGATCTAACATGGGAGCTGCAAATGGGATATAGTACGGGATCAGGCAAGGAATCTGGAATGGGATCTAGCATAGAAGCGTAAGCGAAGGATATCGCAATGGGACCTCGCATGGGAGCACTGGAATGGGATCTTGCAAGGAATCTTGCGTGGGTGCTAGCATTGCGAGCTGGCAATGGAAGCTGGTATGGCATCTTGGATGGAAGCTATCATGGGAGTTCGCATGGGATCGCTGGCATGGTATCTGGCATGCGATCTAGCATGGGATATGGCATGCGTTCTAACATGGGATCTGGCATGGAAGCTGGCAATGGGAGCTGACATGGGATCTAGCATGGTAGCTGATATGGAATCGCTGGAATGAGAGCTCGCCTGAGACCTTGCAAGGGATCTGGCATGGGTCCTCCCAATATGTATGGCATGGGAGCGTCTAATGGGACGTGCCATAGAATCATGCATGGGAAGCGCCATGTAATCGCTGGTATTTGATAAGGCATGGGAACTGTCAACGGGAGCTGGTATGGGAACAGACGTGGGAACTGATAAGGGATCTACCATAGGATCACTGGCAAGAGAGCCGGAAATGAGAGCTTGCATAGCATCTCGCATGGGACATTGCACGGAATCTGGCATGGGAGCTGGCAAGGAATCTGACATGGGAGCTGCCACGGGTGTGCTGGCATGGCATCTGCAAAGGAATTTCGCATGAAAGATTGTAAGGGATATGGCATAGGATCTAGCAATTGGAGCTAGCATGGGATTTAACAAGGAAACTGGTATGTGAGCTAATATGAGACGTAGCATTGCAGCGGTAGTATGGGATCTCTCATGGGAGCTGGCAATGGGATCTGGTATGGGACCTGGCAAAGAATCTTGAATGGGTTCTAGCATGGGAGCGCATTCAATGAGAGCTCGCATGGGAGCGTTGGAATGGGATCTTGCAAGGGATCTGGGCTGGGGGCAGGCATTGGATCTGGCAATAGAAGCTGGTATGGCATCTCGGATGGGACCAGCCATGTGAGTTCGCATAGAATCGCTGGTATGGCATCTGGCAAGGAATCTGCCATGCGATCTAGCATGGAATCTGGCATACGATCTAACATGGGATCTGGCATGGATGCTGGCAATGGGAGCTGACATGGGATCTAGAATGGTAGCTGACATGGAATCGCTGGCATGAGAGCTCGCATGAAACATTGCACGGGATCTGGCATGGAGCCTTGCAATATATCTGCCATAGCAGAGGGTAATGGGACCTTGCATGGATTCAGGCATGGGAACTGCCATGGGATCGCTGGCATCGGATAAGTTATGGGAACTGGCAATGGGAGCTGATATGGGATCTGACGTTCGAGCTGATAGGGCACATACCATGAGATCAATGTCAATAGAGCCGGAAATGAGAGCTTGCATGGGATCTCGCATGGGAGATTGCAAGGAATCTGGCATGGGAGCTGGCAAGGAATCTGACAAGGGATCTGGCACAGGTGTGCTGGCATGGCATCTGCAAAGGGATTTCGCATGAAACTTTGTAAGGGATATGGAATAGGATCTAGCAATGGGAGCTAGCATGGGATTTAACAAGGAAACTCGCCTGGGAGCTAATATGAGATATATCGCTGCAGCGCTGGCATGGGATCTCGCATGGCAACAGGAAATAGGATCTGGTATGGGACCTGGCAATGAATCTGGAATGGGATCTAGCACGGGAGCGCAGGCAAGGTATGTGCCAATGGGAGCTAGCATGAGACCGCTGTTATGGGATCTTGTAAGGGATCTGGGATGGGAGCTAGCATGGAAGCTGGCAATGAAAGCTGGTATGGCATCTCGGATGGGAGCTGCCATGGGAGTTAGCATAGGATCGCTGGCATTGCATCTGGCATGCGGTCTAGCATGGGATATGGCATGGAAGCTGGCAATGGGAGCTGACATGGGATCTAGCATGGTAGCTGACATGGAATCGCTGGCATGAGAGCTCGCATGAGACTTTGCAAGGGATCTGGCATGGGGCCTCACAATATATCTGGCATGGGAGCGGGTAATGGGACGTGTCGTGAAATGAGGCATGGGAACTGCCATGGGATCGTTGGCATGGGAACTGGCAATGGGAACCAGTATGGGATCTGACGTGGGAGCTGATAAGGGATCTACCTTGGGATCACTGGCAAGAGAGACGGAAATCAGAACTTGCATATGATCTCGAATAGGAGATTGCAAGGAATCTGGCATTGGAGCTGGCAAGGAATCTGAGATGGGACTTGGCACGGTTGTGCCGGCATGGCATCTGGCAAGGGATTTCTCATGACACCTTATAAGGGATCTGGCGTGGAAGCCATCATGCGAACTAGCATAGGTGATATGGGTGCTAGCATGGTATCTAGCAGTAGCAGCTTGAATGGGAGCTAATATGGGATCCGGTTTGGGAGTTGGCAAGGAATCTGGCATGGGAGCGCAGACAAGAGATATGGCAATTGGTGTGGGACCTGGCAAGGAATCTGGAATGGGGTCTAGCATGGGAGCACAGGCAAGGGATATGGCAATGGGAGCTAGCATGAGACCGCTGGTATGGGATCTTGCAATGGATCTGGGATGGGAGCTAGCATGGGAGATGGCAATGGAAGCTGGTATGGCACCTCGGATGGGAGCTGCCATGTGAGTTCGCATAGGATCGCTGGCATTGCATCTGGCATGCGATCTAGCATTGGATCTGGCATGCGATCTAGCATGGGACATGGCATGGAAGCTGGAAATGGGAGCTGACATGGGATCTAGCATGGTAGCTGACATGGAATCGCTGGCATGAGAGCTCGCATGAAATCTTGCAAGGGATCTGGCATGGGGCATCGCAATATGTCTGGCATGGGAGCGGGTAATGGGACGTGGCATGGGATCAGGCATGGCAACTCCCATGGGATCGCTGGAATGGGAACTCTCAATGGGAGCTAGTATGGGATCTGACGTGGGAGTTGATAAAGGATCTGCGTTGAGACCACTGACAAGAGAGACGGAAATCAGAACTTGCATGGGATCTCGCATAGGAGATTGCAAGTAATCTGGCATTGCAGCTGGCAAGGAATCTACCATGGGAGCCGGCACGGATGTGCTGGCATGACATATGGCTAGGGATTTCGCATGAGACCTTGTAAGGGATCTGGCATGGAAGCTGTCATGCGAACTAGCAACGGTGACATGGCAGCTAGCATGGAATCTAGCAGTAGCAGCTTGAATGGGAGCTAATATGGGATCTGGTTTGGGTGCTGGCAAGGAATCTGGCATGGGAGCGCAGACAAGAGATATGTCAATTTGTATGGGAACTGGCAAGGAATCTGGAATGGGATCTAGCATGGGAGCGCAGGCAAGGAATATGGCAATGTGAGCTCGCATGGGAACGCTGGTATGGGATCTTGTAAGGGCTCTCGAATGGGAGCTAGCATGGGATCTGGCAATTGAAGCTGGAATGGCATCTCGGATGGGAGCTGCCATGGGAGTTCTCATCGGATCGCTGGCATGGCATTTGGCAAGGTATCTCCCATGCGATCTAGCGTGGGATCTGGCATGGAAGCTCCCAATGGGAGGTGAAATGGGATCTAGCATTGTTGCTGACATGGAATCGCTGGTATGAGAGCTCGCATGAGTCCTTGCAAGAGATCTGGTCTGGGGCCTCGCAATATATCTGGCATGGGAGCGGGTAATGGGACGTGGCACGGAATGAGGCATGGGAACTACCATGGGATCGCTGGCATGGGAACTGGCAATGGTAGCTGGTATGGGATCTAACGTGGGAGCTGATAAGGGATCTAACTTGGGATCACTGGCAAGAGAGCCGGAAATTAGAACTTGCATGGGATCTCGCATTGGAGATTGCAAGGAATCTGGCATTGCAGCTGGAAAGGAATCTGACATGGGAGCTGGCACGGGTGTACTGGCATGGCATCTGGCAAGGGATTTCGCATGGGAGCTCGCATGAGACCTTGTAAGGGATCTGGCATGGAAGCTGTCATTCGAACTAGCATCGATGACATGGGTGGTAGCATGGGATCTAGCAGTAGGAGCTTGCATGGGAGATAATATGGGATCTGGTTTGGGAGCTGGCAAGGAATCTTTATTGGGATCTAGCATGGGAGCGCAGACAGGAGATATGGCAATGTGAGCTCGCATGGTGGCAATGGCATGGGATCTGGAATGGGAGCTGGCAATAGGATCTCGTATATTAGCTAAGATGGGATTTGGAATTGGGCCTGGCATGGGATCTGGCACAGAACCTGGCACGGGATATTGCACGCGATCTGGCACGGGAGGTGGAATGCGATCTGGCATGATATAAAGGTGGCCAGTTGGCCTGGGATCTGGCAAGGGAGAATTTTTGGGATGTAGATAGAATGTTGTGAAGATAATTGGTGGGAGTGGTGTGACAGCTGGCATGGGTGGTATGGGAGCTGGCCTGAGTGGTATGGGAGGTGGCGTGGTTGGTATGGGAGCTGGCCTGGCTTTCGAGAACTGCCTAAAAAGACGAAGTCTACGAAATACATTTCTTAAAAAGGACCAACAGCCAATCTTCGTTATTCGTTCCTCAGCTTCTTCTTCTGCTGGTAGGTGTTCCAATGATGGTGCTGGCTTGCGAGCTGCCATGAGTTTTGGCATGGATGGTATGGCCTTCAGGATGGGGATATTTCGATATTCATCCGTGGCTTCCTTCATCTCTGTCTCGTCATAGAATTGGAAGAAAAAAAGGTAACACTCCAGTAATCTTAGATGATTGCATTCCTCCTCCCAGACCTCCTCCTCCCACTTGGTGTACAGGCTGCTGGGCTCAAACAAGTAGTCGCTGCTCGTGCTCTGGGGGGCAGCGTGTACCTTCATCGGCTTTGCCGGCTTGCCAGTTGTATCATGTCCAGCTGGTACAGGCGGAGTCTTCACATACCACGTTGAAGTCGGTCTTCTTGTCCATCTTGTCCATCTTCTTGTCCATCTTGTCCATCTTCTTTTCTTCTCTCCGTTGGATTTCGTCATGACATGTCCTTCCCCAGTATCCCCCACCCGGACATCCGATTGGGGGGATAGTTTACGTCCGGAATTTTTTACCAGGGAAAGACTCATCATGGCATTTTTATCATATCATATATTATCTTCTTGGGATGTATATAATATATATGCGGTAGCCTCCCATTGCTATCCGCATACCACTCTCTCTTTCGCATCTTAAAAGATCCCAGGGGGGCCCAGCGTGAAGGTGAGGAGAGTGGATTTGACTAATTAGGCCCTCCGGACTTCACCGAAATTCTCCACAAGGGTTAAATATCAGTTCCATCAGGGTTTTTGACCCGATCAGAGACTAGGAAATCCCAATTAGCCTTTGCCCCCCCAAACGATATTTATATATATCGCGTACACTGTGTGGAATGTGATTAGGAAGGGAGAGGGAAGTTTTATCGACGAGACACACAAAACTGCTCTATAAATGGTTATATGCTAATGCGATATAGGGGATTTTGGAAATTAGGAATTTGTTCATTTAGCAATTGTATGTTTTCATTATAATTCCTGGCTATGAAGTATTCCTCAGCTGTATTAATTAAATATGTATCATTTACTGCTTTTAAGATTTCCATGTGTTGTGCATATCATTAAGTTCATGACCTGTGTTAATTGAGTGGCAAATTTTTATGTATTTCTATTGTTAATGAAATTGGATTCATGTTCCTTGTATCTAGTATGAAAATTCCTTTTTGTTTGGCCGATGTATTTCATATTCCAGTTAGTACCGGTACAATTTAAGTGATAAACTCCATTATGTAAATGTATGTTAGTGTTCCTGATTTTATTGGGGATTATACTGTTTAACGTATTGTTGATTTTATAAGTAATGTTTATATTTTCTTTTTTGAAAAGGCAGATATATGATTATTAATTTTCCCTATATAGGTTATAGAGTTCCATGTTTTGATTTTATTGGATTCTTTAGGTTGTAAAGTTGTAATTCTGTTGTGGATAAAGTTCTGAATCTTTTCTTATTAAAACCATTCTCAATAACTAATTGTATTATGTATTTGTATTCTGTTGAGTAGGCTTGTTTATTAAGAAGTGTGTGTATTAAATGACCGACTAAAAACCTGAATTTACAAATGTTGTGGGAATATGGATTTTTATTCAAATTTATTTATTTAATACACAAGGTTTACTCTACATTTAGGCATTGCATCCCGAAAGAGCAGAAGCTCGTGCTTGGGCATAGTTCAGTCTACTTATATAAAATTCAAGAATGTTAATTCAGTACAATAATATTAATATATAGTAAAATACAGACCATGTAATGACATATACAAATATACAAAATACAAACTATATGAGTATTAGATTACAATTTTAAACTCATATGGCTTAAGGAAAGACAAAACAATTAAATAATTGATCTAATTTGTTTCCTAAATCTATGTGTGTTTAATGTACTTTGTTCTAATTAATGCATTATATATTCTGGGAAAAAAATTTCTGCTTTGTTTTAATCCAGCAGTTGTGTGACATTTGGGGATGTTCAGAAACAAACTGTAGTTTTGTCTCGTACGGTATTCATGAGGATCAAATTTAAATTTATTGTTATTTTTATGGAAGTAAATGAACAATATTTGTTTATAAATTTGTTCTATATTTGATGCACCAAATTTCTGAAAAATTAATTTCGTTGGGTAATCAAGAGGTTTATATAGACAAATTTTGATAATTCACCTTTTTGGAGCAAATTTAATGGGCGAATAGTCGATTTTTCCATTCCTCCCCAACCTAATATAGGCCTTCCATCCCTACTGTATTATTGATTGAGACGGAGCTACGTACACAGTACACAGAACATAAATAAGTATATAAGAACATAGAATGGAACATTTGTGGATTGTTTTACGCAATCTGTTACACAGAAATGAGATATGCTTGCCCCATTTTAAATGTTGGTCAATAATGATGCCTAAATATTTAACTTGTGAGGATATATTCAAACCGTTACATGAGCAAGTAGGTAGGTTACAATCGTGTATTGTTATACTTCTATTATTATTTATTTTTAGTTGTTCAAGGGCATGTGATGTTAATGAAAATATTATTAATTTTGATTTAGAAGCGTTCAAAGAAAGTGAGCATCCAGCCATTCTTTAATAATGTTAATACCACTGTTAGAGTTTTGATAGCTTTCATTCCAACTCGAACTGCTAAATATAACCACAGTCCTCATCAGCATAAGATTACAGAGTACCAGAATATTTCTAAATGTCAGTTTTAAGTAAATCGTTGATATATATTAAAAAGAAAACAGGATATAAAATCGTCCTCTGAGATACACCTATACAAATGTTACGTGATTCACTAAGGTGAGCATTGATTGAGTTTTGTTACTTAAGTAAGATTTAAAAAATTTTAAAGCCAATCCATTAGCTCCCAATCTATCCATTTTATTCAAAAGTATATTATGATTGACTGCATTGAAAACTTCTTGTGAGTCTAGAAAAATTCTTAGACATTTATTTCCTACATCTAATTGTTGAATAATTTTTGAAGTAACTGTCATAATAGCATCATCAGTGCACAAATTTTTCTGAAACCAAACTGATCATCATTTAGTAGTTTTTTTTTGTCTAAAAATTGTATTAACCGTGTTTTTATACATTTTTCAAATACTTTAGAGAGACTGGGTAATAGTGAAAAGGGTCTGTAATTATTAACGTTATATTTGTCACCAGACTTGTGAATTGGTATCACCACATGATGTTTTTTTTTTTTTGTCTAAAAATTGTATTAACCGTGTTTTTATACATTTTTCAAATACTTTAGAGACACTGGGTAATAGTGAAAAGGGTCTGTAATTATTAACGTTATATTTGTCACCAGACTTGTGAATTGGTATCACCACATCATGTTTTAGGGCTGAGGGAAATATATTTTGAGATATGCACAAATTAAATATAAAGGCAAGTGGTTTGGAAATAGCTTCGATAATACATAGCACAAGAAAATGGTTACAACCCAAACATAACAGACAACATCATAAGGAAGACAAAACAAAAACTCAACAAACACACAAAACAAACACAAACACAAGAAATACATCACACTAACATACGAAAACAAAAACACATACAAGATCGCATCCTCATTCAGAAAACAGAAATACAACATAGCATACAGAACAGAAAACACACTACAAAGACATCTCAACACATAAACAACACAAACAAAAAAAAATACAACTACACAGGTGTATACCAACTCACATGCAATAGTTGCGACATTTTCTACATTGGACAGAGAGGCATATCATTCCAACTCGATACAAAGAACACATTAAAGCAATAACCAGAGGACACAATACATCTAATCACAAAATTAATGAATTCCTGTTACGATTAAAAACACACACACACTTCCAACAGAAAATAAATATACACTTCTGAATTCTCAACAACTTATTCAACAGTTAGGTATGTTAAAAGTCAATAAACATGATAAAATGATTTCCTTGGACATAGAAAATCTTTACATGAACATTCACATATATGAAACCATTCAAATAATAGTTACAAAATTACAAGGATTAAACATTAATCCTAATACAGTAAAACAAATTGAAAATATATTACACATTTCTTTATATCAAAATTATTTTACTTTCGATAATAAAATGTGCAAACAAACAAAAGGTTTAGCTATGGGAGATTCAATGTCAGGCTTCATAGACGATATTTTCCTTCAGCACTTAGAAAATCAACATATTCCTAATATATAACTACGACATAACATTAAAGCATACTTCCGATATGGTGACGATACTTTAATATAATATACAATAGTACTTCACAATCACAACACATTGTCAATTTTTTCAATAGTTTGCATCCCGAAATAATGAAATAGAGCATAACAGAAGTATTAACTTCCTTGATCTGAACATTACAATTAAAAAATATAAATTTGTCTTCAACATTTACTAGAAACCTACATCAATCAATTATACCATACATCAAACATCTAATCATCACAGTTCAGTTCAGAAGCTCGGAGAGTACAGTCGGGATTTTGTGTGCTCTGTGGTGCGAGTTACTAGTCTTAACAATGGGAAGAAACAAGGGTGCAAACTGTGAAGGAGGAAGTGGGAAGGATCAGGACAATCAGATTATTTTCACCCTCAAACTAACTCATGTTTGAGGATCTTAAATCTTCAGTGCAGATGGAGGTGAATGAATTAAGAAAATCAGTTGAATTCATGTCTTCCAAGTTCGACAGTCTTAGAGAGGAATTGGCGCACACAACACATGAACTCAACTCCACGCAGGAGGAGATGAAGAGGCTAGTGCAAGAGAATGACCATCTCAAATGGAAAGTAAGTGATCTGCAACAGTGAACACACAGAGACAATATAATTCTATTCAAAGTTCCGGAGATTGATGAACAATCAACTTGTGAAGTCACTGACCAAATATCGGAAGTCATAGGCGGTAGTGAATTGTTGCAACATGATGTAAGCGTAGCACATCGTATACCATTCCGGGGCAGGTCATCTACTTCACAAAGAGGAGAAGTCGTGATGAATGGCTAGAGCCGTTCGGAAATGAGGCAAAGAAAGATGACAGTTGTCCAGGGTTTGCGACAAACAAAGTCAACAGGGAACTTCCGACAGGAAGCATCACAGCAGTCGACCAACTGACAGCAGTGACCAAGACAAGGGATGCAGCACGTCAGAAGAATTATAAATTTGTCTGGACAAGAGTTGGTAAAATATTTGCAAGAAAAGATGGGCTGTCCAGTGAGTAAAATCACTAATTTTGACGATGTTAATAATTTGTAAATAGTATTGTGTAGGTACTCATGTTTAATTATACAACATAATTGACTTAACAATGGCTAGTAATACTATATTAAATTAAATCCATCAGTGCAAAATTAATAATAAAGATAACAATAATTATTATAACACAATGGTTTCCAACAGTCTACTTCACTGCTATGAGTATATTACCAATATGCTATCAGATCTTAAAATATTTCACTTATACATTCATAGCATCAACAAGAATTTTTCCAAACTCTGTGTTTTACTTAATAATAATTTGTCCTTTTAATTTGTTATTATAGTTATTACTGAAACCTGGCTTGATCATGACTCTGGCTATGATATTAATGGCTATAAAAAATTTGTTGAAAGTAATAAGTATAATAAATGGATGGTATAGCTGTAAATATTAAGGAAAACATTGCAGTTTCTTTAAGTGATATTGACATATCCCATTGCAACACTATTTTTAAAAGCTTCTTGTCAATATACAAGGTTGTAAAAAACAGTGTTATTCTGGGTGACATAAACATTAAAATTTTAGAAAATAGCTTGGATAATTTTGGCAACATCAACTTAAATATCATGCAAGAATATAGATACGTGAAATACTTAAATTCCATTACTCGTCCATCATTCAATTCATGTCTTGACCATATTTTCCTAAAAACTGGAAATAACTTAAATTTTATACCTAGAGTTTACGCAAGTGCAATAACAGCTCATTATAACTGAATCCTATAGATTCAAAATCCCTTATATCCACTTTCACAAATAAAGGATTTTGACAATAACTGATGGCAAACACAGGGAATTTTCAACCTAACAGTGACTTTTAACAAACCATTTGCTTTAAATTTATTGGCTATTTTAATTCAGACTATATAAGTTAAGTCATTAGAATTTTTTTAAAGAAAATATAATATATTATAATTTTTTCATTATGCATAAATTAAAATTTAATAACATTTAATAACAACGATTAACATGAATTACTTGAGATTAAATATGCATGATATAACATACACCCTTTCGTCATCATTTCAGTCGCACACAATGCACACGCATTTTCTACCGGTCTTTGTGTTCAGTCAACAGTAGCAAGTCTCCATATACCAACGTCACAACAAATAATCAATCCCACTCTCACTTCTTCGATCTTCATTAGAATTCATTCTTAGCAAGCAAAATGTGGACATAACTAAGTTCTGAACATAATGGTCTTTAGGGGGTTTTGATTCTAGAGGATTCAATGACTTTTGCATTTTTGTCAATCAATAATAGAAATATTAGCAGAGAAGCCACTGTACCTTCGAATAATTATAAGTAATTATAAACCATAACAGCCATCTCACATTAATAATATGACTTGGGAATCTATATTCTACAATGAAGACGCGGATACATGTTTCGATAATTTTTATAAAATACTTCGTAACCTTATTTGCAAATTTTCTAATCATGTCCCTCTCAAATTCTCAAGTAAGTACAAAAATATTGAACCTTGGATTACCACAGGTATTGTTAAATCAATACGATCTAGAGATAAGTTTGCTAAGCAAATTAAATGTGACCCATAAAACATTGTTTTATTAAATTATTACAGAAAAATATAAAAATATTCTCACTAATGCAATAAGAAATCGGAGAATCAAATATTATTCTGAAAAATTTTGCAAAAATAGAACTAATCCAAAGCAAATTTGGCAGACAATAAACGAAGCTACTGACACCCAATGTAACAAAAATACTAATTTAAAGACAATTATAAATCGAAATGGATTAAAATTGAAAATAAGATAACTATTGCAAACGAATTTAACGATTATTTTACTAATGTAGGTCATGACATCACATCTAATATAAAAAAAGAAAGTATTTAATACTCATCACTATGAGCTTATTTATAATAAGAGGTTATTATCTATGTTTATATTTCCTGTAAACGAATGTGAAATCGTTAATATTGTACATAGATTAAAAAATAATGTTGCTCCTGTTATTGGTAGTATTACAACAAATACCCTGAAACTTATTATCGAAGCTATTTCTAAAACACTTGCCTTTATATTTGATTTGTGCATATGTCAAAATGTATTTCCCTCAGCCCTAAAACATGATGTGGTGATACCAATTCACAAGTCTGGTGACAAATATAATCTTAATAATAACAGACCCATTTCACTAATACCCCGTCTCTCTAAAGTATTTGAAAAATGTTTGCTTAACTGTGAACAAGTGGTGAGGGAAACTTGGGAACATACTGAGGGCGCTCTATTTGAAAATGGCTCTGAGATATAAAATTTATACTGTATCTACTTACGCCTAAAAAGGCGAAATCCACAAAATACATGTCGTAAAAAGGACCAGCAGCCAATCTTCGTTCTATTTTCCTCATCTTCTTCTTCTTCTTCTTCTTCTGCTGGCATGGGAGCTAGCATGGTAGCTGAAATGGAATCGCTGGCGTGAGACATTGCACAGGATCTGGCATGGGGCCTCGCAATATATCTGGCATAGGAGCGGGTAATGGGACGTGGCATGGAATCAGGCATGGGAACTGCCATGGTATAAGGTATGGGATCTGGCAATGGGAGCGGGTATGGGATCTGACGTGGGAGCTGATAAGGGATCTACCATGGGATCACTGGCAAGAGAGCCCGAAATGAGCGCTTGCATGGAATTTCACATGGGAGATTGCAAGGAATCTGGCATGGGAGCTGGCAAGGAATCTGACATGGGAGCTGGCACGGGTGTGCTGGCATGGCTTGTGCAAGGGATTTCGCAAGGGAGCTCGCAAGAAACCTTGTAAGGGTTAGGTCATAGGTTCTAGCAATGGGAGCTAGCATGGGATTTAACAAGGAAACTGGCATGGGAGATAATATGATATAGCATTGCACTGCTGCCATGGGATCTGGCATGGAAGCTGGCAATGGGCGTTGGTATTGAAGCTAACAAGGAAACTGGCATGGGAGCTAATATGGGATCTAGCAATGGGAGCTAGCATGGGATTTAACAAGGAAACTGGCATGGGAGCTAATATGGCATATAGAATTGCAGCGCTGACATGGGATCTCGCATGGGAGCTGGCAATGAGCGTTGGCATTGGAGCTAACAAGGAAACTGGTATGGGAGCTAATATAGGATCTAGCAACGGGAGCTAGCATGGGATTTAACAAGGAAACTGGCATGGGAGCTAATACGGGATATAGCATTGCAGCGCTGACATGGGATCTCGCGTGGGAGCTGGCAATGGGCGTTGGCATTAGAGCTAACAAGGAAACTGGCATAGGAGCTAATATGGGATCTAACATGGGAGCTGCAAATGGGATATAGTACGGGATCAGGCAAGGAATCTGGAATGGGATCTAGCATAGAAGCGTAAGCGAAGGATATCGCAATGGGACCTCGCATGGGAGCACTGGAATGGGATCTTGCAAGGAATCTTGCGTGGGTGCTAGCATTGCGAGCTGGCAATGGAAGCTGGTATGGCATCTTGGATGGAAGCTATCATGGGAGTTCGCATGGGATCGCTGGCATGGTATCTGGCATGCGATCTAGCATGGGATATGGCATGCGTTCTAACATGGGATCTGGCATGGAAGCTGGCAATGGGAGCTGACATGGGATCTAGCATGGTAGCTGATATGGAATCGCTGGAATGAGAGCTCGCCTGAGACCTTGCAAGGGATCTGGCATGGGTCCTCCCAATATGTATGGCATGGGAGCGTCTAATGGGACGTGCCATAGAATCATGCATGGGAAGGGCCATGTAATCGCTGGTATTTGATAAGGCATGGGAACTGTCAACGGGAGCTGGTATGGGAACAGACGTGGGAACTGATAAGGGATCTACCATAGGATCACTGGCAAGAGAGCCGGAAATGAGAGCTTGCATAGCATCTCGCATGGGACATTGCACGGAATCTGGCATGGGAGCTGGCAAGGAATCTGACATGGGAGCTGCCACGGGTGTGCTGGCATGGCATCTGCAAAGGAATTTCGCATGAAAGATTGTAAGGGATATGGCATAGGATCTAGCAATTGGAGCTAGCATGGGATTTAACAAGGAAACTGGTATGTGAGCTAATATGAGACGTATCATTGCAGCGGTAGTATGGGATCTCTCATGGGAGCTGGCAATGGGATCTGGTATGGGACCTGGCAAAGAATCTTGAATGGGTTCTAGCATGGGAGCGCATTCAATGAGAGCTCGCATGGGAGCGTTGGAATGGGATCTTGCAAGGGATCTGGGCTGGGGGCAGGCATTGGATCTGGCAATAGAAGCTGGTATGGCATCTCGGATGGGACCAGCCATGTGAGTTCGCATAGAATCGCTGGTATGGCATCTGGCAAGGAATCTGCCATGCGATCTAGCATGGAATCTGGCATACGATCTAACATGGGATCTGGCATGGATGCTGGCAATGGGAGCTGACATGGGATCTAGAATGGTAGCTGACATGGAATCGCTGGCATGAGAGCTCGCATGAAACATTGCACGGGATCTGGCATGGAGCCTTGCAATATATCTGCCATAGCAGAGGGTAATGGGACCTTGCATGGATTCAGGCATGGGAACTGCCATGGGATCGCTGGCATCGGATAAGTTATGGGAACTGGCAATGGGAGCTGATATGGGATCTGACGTTCGAGCTGATAGGGCACATACCATGAGATCAATGTCAATAGAGCCGGAAATGAGAGCTTGCATGGGATCTCGCATGGGAGATTGCAAGGAATCTGGCATGGGAGCTGGCAAGGAATCTGACAAGGGATGTGGCACAGGTGTGCTGGCATGGCATCTGCAAAGGGATTTCGCATGAAACTCTGTAAGGGATATGGAATAGGATCTAGCAATGGGAGCTAGCATGGGATTTAACAAGGAAACTCGCCTGGGAGCTAATATGAGATATATCGCTGCAGCGCTGGCATGGGATCTCGCATGGCAACAGGAAATAGGATCTGGTATGGGACCTGGCAATGAATCTGGAATGGGATCTAGCACGGGAGCGCAGGCAAGGGATGTGCCAATGGGAGCTAGCATGAGACCGCTGTTATGGGATCTTGTAAGGGATCTGGGATGGGAGCTAGCATGGAAGCTGGCAATGAAAGCTGGTATGGCATCTCGGATGGGAGCTGCCATGGGAGTTAGCATAGGATCGCTGGCATTGCATCTGGCATGCGGTCTAGCATGGGATATGGCATGGAAGCTGGCAATGGGAGCTGACATGGGATCTAGCATGGTAGCTGACATGGAATCGCTGGCATGAGAGCTCGCATGACACTTTGCAAGGGATCTGGCATGGGGCCTCACAATATATCTGGCATGGGAGCGGGTAATGGGACGTGTCGTGAAATGAGGCATGGGAACTGCCATGGGATCGTTGGCATGGGAACTGGCAATGGGAACCAGTATGGGATCTGACGTGGGAGCTGATAAGGGATCTACCTTGGGATCACTGGCAAGAGAGACGGAAATCAGAACTTGCATATGATCTCGAATAGGAGATTGCAAGGAATCTGGCATTGGAGCTGGCAAGGAATCTGAGATGGGACTTGGCACGGTTGTGCCGGCATGGCATCTGGCAAGGGATTTCTCATGACACCTTATAAGGGATCTGGCGTGGAAGCCATCATGCGAACTAGCATAGGTGATATGGGTGCTAGCATGGTATCTAGCAGTAGCAGCTTGAATGGGAGCTAATATGGGATCCGGTTTGGGAGTTGGCAAGGAATCTGGCATGGGAGCGCAGACAAGAGATATGGCAATTGGTGTGGGACCTGGCAAGGAATCTGGAATGGGGTCTAGCATGGGAGCACAGGCAAGGGATATGGCAATGGGAGCTAGCATGAGACCGCTGGTATGGGATCTTGCAATGGATCTGGGATGGGAGCTAGCATGGGAGTTGGCAATGGAAGCTGGTATGGCACCTCGGATGGGAGCTGCCATGTGAGTTCGCATAGGATCGCTGGCATTGCATCTGGCATGCGATCTAGCATTGGATCTGGCATGCGATCTAGCATGGGACATGGCATGGAAGCTGGAAATGGGAGCTGACATGGGATCTAGCATGGTAGCTGACATGGAATCGCTGGCATGAGAGCTCGCATGAAATCTTGCAAGGGATCTGGCATGGGGCATCGCAATATGTCTGGCATGGGAGCGGGTAATGGGACGTGGCATGGGATCAGGCATGGCAACTCCCATGGGATCGCTGGAATGGGAACTCTCAATGGGAGCTAGTATGGGATCTGACGTGGGAGTTGATAAAGGATCTACGTTGGGATCACTGACAAGAGAGACGGAAATCAGAACTTGCATGGGATCTCGCATAGGAGATTGCAAGTAATCTGGCATTGCAGCTGGCAAGGAATCTGACATGGGAGCCGGCACGGATGTGCTGGCATGACATATGGCTAGGGATTTCGCATGAGACCTTGTAAGGGATCTGGCATGGAAGCTGTCATGCGAACTAGCAACGGTGACATGGCAGCTAGCATGGAATCTAGCAGTAGCAGCTTGAATGGGAGCTAATATGGGATCTGGTTTGGGTGCTGGCAAGGAATCTGGCATGGGAGCGCAGACAAGAGATATGTCAATTTGTATGGGAACTGGCAAGGAATCTGGAATGGGATCTAGCATGGGAGCGCAGGCAAGGAATATGGCAATGTGAGCTCGCATGGGAACGCTGGTATGGGATCTTGTAAGGGCTCTCGAATGGGAGCTAGCATGGGATCTGGCAATTGAAGCTGGTATGGCATCTCGGATGGGAGCTGCCATGGGAGTTCTCATCGGATCGCTGGCATGGCATTTGGCAAGGTATCTCCCATGCGATCTAGCGTGGGATCTGGCATGGAAGCTCCCAATGGGAGGTGAAATGGGATCTAGCATTGTTGCTGACATGGAATCGCTGGTATGAGAGCTCGCATGAGTCCTTGCAAGAGATCTGGTCTGGGGCCTCGCAATATATCTGGCATGGGAGCGGGTAATGGGACGTGGCACGGAATGAGGCATGGGAACTACCATGGGATCGCTGGCATGGGAACTGGCAATGGTAGCTGGTATGGGATCTAACGTGGGAGCTGGTAAGGGATCTAACTTGGGATCACTGGCAAGAGAGCCGGAAATTAGAACTTGCATGGGATCTCGCATTGGAGATTGCAAGGAATCTGGCATTGCAGCTGGAAAGGAATCTGACATGGGAGCTGGCACGGGTGTACTGGCATGGCATCTGGCAAGGGATTTCGCATGGGAGCTCGCATGAGACCTTGTAAGGGATCTGGCATGGAAGCTGTCATTCGAACTAGCATCGATGACATGGGTGGTAGCATGGGATCTAGCAGTAGGAGCTTGCATGGGAGATAATATGGGATCTGGTTTGGGAGCTGGCAAGGAATCTTTATTGGGATCTATCATGGGAGCGCAGACAGGAGATATGGCAATGTGAGCTCGCATGGTGGCAATGGCATGGGATCTGGAATGGGAGCTGGCAATAGGATCTCGTATATGAGCTAAGATGGGATTTGGAATTGGGCCTGGCATGGGATCTGGCACAGAACCTGGCACGGGATATTGCACGCGATCTGGCACGGGAGGTGGAATGCGATCTGGCATGATATAAAGGTGGCCAGTTGGCCTGGGATCTGGCAAGGGAGAATTTTTGGGATGTAGATAGAATGTTGTGAAGATAATTGGTGGGAGTGGTGTGACAGCTGGCATGGGTGGTATGGGAGCTGGCCTGAGTCGTATGGGAGGTGGCGTGGGTGGTATGGGAGCTGGCCTGGCTTTCGAGAACTGCCTAAAAAGACGAAGTCTACGAAATACATTTCTTAAAAAGGACCAACAGCCAATCTTCGTTATTCGTTCCTCAGCTTCTTCTTCTGCTGGTAGATGTTCCAATGATGGTGCTGGCTTGCGAGCTGCCATGAGTTTTGGCATGGATGGTATGGCCTTCAGGATGGGGATATTTCGATATTCATCCGTGGCTTCCTTCATCTCTGTCTCGTCATAGAATTGGAAGAAAAAAAGGTAACACTCCAGTAATCTCAGATGATTGCATTCCTCCTCCCAGACCTCCTCCTCCCACTTGGTGTACAGGCTGCTGGGCTCAAACAAGTAGTCGCTGCTCGTGCTCTGGGGGGCAGCGTGTACCTTCATCGGCTTTGCCGGCTTGCCAGTTGTATCATGTCCAGCTGGTACAGGCGGAGTCTTCACATACCACGTTGAAGTCGGTCTTCTTGTCCATCTTGTCCATCTTCTTGTCCATCTTGTCCATCTTCTTTTCTTCTCTCCGTTGGATTTCGTCATGACATGTCCTTCCCCAGTATCCCCCACCCGGACATCCGATTGGGGGGATAGTTTACGTCCGGAATTTTTTACCAGGGAAAGACTCATCATGGCATTTTTATCATATCATATATTATCTTCTTGGGATGTATATAATATATATGCGGTAGCCTCCCATTGCTATCCGCATACCACTCTCTCTTTCGCATCTTAAAAGATCCCAGGGGGCCCCAGCGTGAAGGTGAGGAGAGTGGATTTGACTAATTAGGCCCTCCGGACTTCACCGAAATTCTCCACAAGGGTTAAATATCAGTTCCATCAGGGTTTTTGACCCGATCAGAGACTAGGAAATCCCAATTAGCCTTTGCCCCCCCAAACGATATTTATATATATCGCGTACACTGTGTGGAATGTGATTAGAAAGGGAGAGGGAAGTTTTATCGACGAGACACACAAAACTGCTCTATAAATGGTTATATGCTAATGCGATATAGGGGATTTTGGAAATTAGGAATTTGTTCATTTAGCAATTGTATGTTTTCATTATAATTCCTGGCTATGAAGTATTCCTCAGCTGTATTAATTAAATATGTATCATTTACTGCTTTTAAGATTTCCATGTGTTGTGCATATCATTAAGTTCATGACCTGTGTTAATTGAGTGGCAAATTTTTATGTATTTCTATTGTTAATGAAATTGGATTCATGTTCCTTGTATCTAGTATGAAAATTCCTTTTTGTTTGGCCGATGTATTTCATATTGCAGTTAGTACCGGTACAATTTAAGTGATAAACTCCATTATGTAAATATATGTTAGTGTTCCTGATTTTATTGGGGATTATACTGTTTAACGTATTGTTGATTTTATAAGTAATGTTTATATTTTCTTTTTTGAAAAGGCAGATATATGATTATTAATTTTCCCTATATAGGTTATAGAGTTCCATGTTTTGATTTTATTGGATTCTTTAGGTTGTAAAGTTGTAATTCTGTTGTGGATAAAGTTCTGAATCTTTTCTTATTAAAACCATTCTCAATAACTAATTGTATTATGTATTTGTATTCTGTTGAGTAGGCTTGTTTATTAAGAAGTGTGTGTATTAAATGACCGACTAAAAACCTGAATTTACAAATGTTGTGGGAATATGGATTTTTATTCAAATTTATTTATTTAATACACAAGGTTTACTCTACATTTAGGCATTGCATCCCGAAAAAGCAGAAGCTCGTGCTTGGGCATAGTTCAGTCTACTTATATAAAATTCAAGAATGTTAATTCAGTACAATAATATTAATATATAGTAAAATACAGACCATGTAATGACATATACAAATATACAAAATACAAACTATATGAGTATTAGATTACAATTTTAAACTCATATGGCTTAAGGAAAGACAAAACAATTAAATAATTGATCTAATTTGTTTCCTAAATCTATGTGTGTTTAATGTACTTTGTTCTAATTAATGCATTATATATTCTGGGAAAAAAATTTCTGCTTTGTTTTAATCCAGCAGTTGTGTGACATTTGGGGATGTTCAGAAACAAACTGTAGTTTTGTCTCGCACGGTATTCATGAGGATCAAATTTAAATTTATTGTTATTTTTATGGAAGTAAATGAACAATATTTGTTTATAAATTTGTTCTATATTTGATGCACCAAATTTCTGAAAAATTAATTTCGTTGGGTAATCAAGAGGTTTATATAGACAAATTTTGATAATTCACATTTTTGGAGCAAATTTAATGGGCGAATAGTCGATTTTTCCATTCCTCCCCAACCTAATATAGGCCTTCCATCCCTACTGTATTATTGATTGAGACGGAGCTACGTACACAGTACACAGAACATAAATAAGTATATAAGAACATAGAATGGAACATTTGTGGATTGTTTTACGCAATCTGTTACACAGAAATGAGATATGCTTGCCCCATTTTAAATGTTGGTCAATAATGATGCCTAAATATTTAACTTGTGAGGATATATTCAAACCGTTACATGAGCCAGTAGGTAGGTTACAATCGTGTATTGTTATACTTCTATTATTATTTATTTTTAGTTGTTCAAGGGCATGTGATGTTAATGAAAATATTATTAATTTTGATTTAGAAGCGTTCAAAGAAAGTGAGCATCCAGCCATTCTTTAATAATGTTAATACCACTGTTAGAGTTTTGATAGCTTTCATTCCAACTCGAACTGCTAAATATAACCACAGTCCTCATCAGCATAAGATTACAGAGTACCAGAATATTTCTAAATGTCAGTTTTAAGTAAATCGTTGATATATATTAAAAAGAAAACAGGATATAAAATCGTCCTCTGAGATACACCTATACAAATGTTACGTGATTCACTAAGGTGAGCATTGATTGAGTTTTGTTACTTAAGTAAGATTTAAAAAATTTTAAAGAAAATCCATTAGCTCCCAATCTATCCATTTTATTCAAAAGTATATTATGATTGACTGCATTGAAAACTTCTTGTGAGTCTAGAAAAATTCTTAGACATTTATTTCCTACATCTAATTGTTGAATAATTTTTGAAGTAACTGTCATAATAGCATCATCAGTGCACAAATTTTTCTGAAACCAAACTGATCATCATTTAGTAGTTTTTTTTTTGTCTAAAAATTGTATTAACCGTGTTTTTATACATTTTTCAAATACTTTAGAGAGACTGGGTAATAGTGAAAAGGGTCTGTAATTATTAACGTTATATTTGTCACCAGACTTGTGAATTGGTATCACCACATGATGTTTTTTTTTTTTTGTCTAAAAATTGTATTAACCGTGTTTTTATACATTTTTCAAATACTTTAGAGAGACTGGGTAATAGTGAAAAGGGTCTGTAATTATTAACGTTATATTTGTCACCAGACTTGTGAATTGGTATCACCACATCATGTTTTAGGGCTGAGGGAAATATATTTTGAGATATGCACAAATTAAATATAAAGGCAAGTGGTTTGGAAATAGCTTCGATAATACATAGCACAAGAAAATGGTTACAACCCAAACATAACAGACAACATCATAAGGAAGACAAAACAAAAACTCAACAAACACACAAAACAAACACAAACACAAGAAATACATCACACTAACATACGAAAACAAAAACACATACAAGATCGCATCCTCATTCAGAAAACAGAAATACAACATAGCATACAGAACAGAAAACACACTACAAAGACATCTCAACACACAAACAACATAAAAAAAAATACAACTACACAGGTGTATACCAACTCACATGCAATAGTTGCGACATTTTCTACATTGGACAGAGAGGCATATCATTCCAACTCGATACAAAGAACACATTAAAGCAATAACCAGAGGACACAATACATCTAATCAAAAAATTAATGAATTCCTGTTACGATTAAAAACACACACACACTTCCAACAGAAAATAAATATACACTTCTGAATTCTCAACAACTTATTCAACAGTTAGGTATGTTAAAAGTCAATAAACATGATAAAATGATTTCCTTGGACATAGAAAATCTTTACATGAACATTCACATATATGAAACCATTCAAATAATAGTTACAAAATTACAAGGATTAAACATTAATCCTAATACAGTAAAACAAATTGAAAATATATTACACATTTCTTTATATCAAAATTATTTTACTTTCGATAATAAAATGTGCAAACAAACAAAAGGTTTAGCTATGGGAGATTCAATGTCAGGCTTCATAGACGATATTTTCCTTCAGCACTTAGAAAATCAACATATTCCTAATATATAACTACGACATAACATTAAAGCATACTTCCGATATGGTGACGATACTTTAATATAATATACAATAGTACTTCACAATCACAACACATTGTCAATTTTTTCAATAGTTTGCATCCCGAAATAATGAAATAGAGCATAACAGAAGTATTAACTTCCTTGATCTGAACATTACAATTAAAAAATCTAAATTTGTCTTCAACATTTACTAGAAACCTACATCAATCAATTATACCATACATCAAACATCTAATCATCACAGTTCAGTTCAGAAGCTCGGAGAGTACAGTCGGGATTTTGTGTGCTATGTGGTGCGAGTTACTAGTCTTAACAATGGGAAGAAACAAGGGTGCAAACTGTGAAGGAGGAAGTGGGAAGGATCAGGACAATCAGATTATTTTCACCCTCAAACTAACTCATGTTTGAGGATCTTAAATCTTCAGTGCAGATGGAGGTGAATGAATTAAGAAAATCAGTTTAATTCATGTCTTCCAAGTTCGACAGTCTTAGAGAGGAATTGGCGCACACAACACATGAACTCAACTCCACGCAGGAGGAGATGAAGAGGCTAGTGCAAGAGAATGACCATCTCAAATGGAAAGTAAGTGATCTGCAACAGTGAACACACAGAGACAATATAATTCTATTCAAAGTTCCGGAGATTGATGAACAATCAACTTGTGAAGTCACTGACCAAATATCGGAAGTCATAGGCGGTAGTGAATTGTTGCAACATGATGTAAGCGTAGCACATCGTATACCATTCCGGGGCAGGTCATCTACTTCACAAAGAGGAGAAGTCGTGATGAATGGCTAGAGCCGTTCGGAAATGAGGCAAAGAAAGATGACAGTTGTCCAGGGTTTGCGACAAACAAAGTCAACAGGGAACTTCCGACAGGAAGCATCACAGCAGTCGACCAACTGACAGCAGTGACCAAGACAAGGGATGCAGCACGTCAGAAGAATTATAAATTTGTCTGGACAAGAGTTGGTAAAATATTTGCAAGAAAAGATGGGCTGTCCAGTGAGTAAAATCACTAATTTTGACGATGTTAATAATTTGTAAATAGTATTGTGTAGGTACTCATGTTTAATTATACAACATAATTGACTTAACAATGGCTAGTAATACTATATTAAATTAAATCCATCAGTGCAAAATTAATAATAATGATAACAATAATTATTATAACACAATGGTTTCCAACAGTCTACTTCACTGCTATGAGTATATTACCAATATGCTATCAGATCTTAAAATATTTCACTTATACATTCATAGCATCAACAAGAATTTTTCCAAACTCTGTGTTTTACTTAATAATAATTTGTCCTTTTAATTTGTTATTATAGTTATTACTGAAACCTGGCTTGATCATGACTCTGGCTATGATATTAATGGCTATAAAAAATTTGTTGAAAGTAATAAGTATAATAAATGGATGGTATAGCTGTAAATATTAAGGAAAACATTGTAGTTTCTTTAAGTGATATTGACATATCCCATTGCAACACTATTTTTAAAAGCTTCTTGTCAATATACAAGGTTATAAAAAACAATGTTATTCTGGGTGACATAAACATTAAAATTTTAGAAAATAGCTTGGATAATTTTGGCAACATCAACTTAAATATCATGCAAGAATATAGATACGTGAAATACTTAAATTCCATTACTCGTCCATCATTCAATTCATGTCTTGACCATATTTTCCTAAAAACTGGAAATAACTTAAATTTTATACCTAGAGTTTACGCAAGTGCAATAACAGCTCATTATAACTGAATCCTATAGATTCAAAATTCCCTATATCCACTTTCACAAATAAAGGATTTTGACAATAACTGATGGCAAACACAGGGAATTTTCAACCTAACAGTGACTTTTAACAAACCATTTGCTTTAAATTTATTGGCTATTTTAATTCAGACTATATAAGTTAAGTCATTAGAATTTTTTTAAAGAAAATATAATATATTATAATTTTTTCATTATGCATAAATTAAAATTTAATAACATTTAATAACAACGATTAACATGAATTACTTGAGATTAAATATGCATGATATAACATACACCCTTTCGTCATCATTTCAGTCGCACACAATGCACACGCATTTTCTACCGGTCTTTGTGTTCAGTCAACAGTAGCAAGTCTCCATATACCAACGTCACAACAAATAATTAATCCCACTCTCACTTCTTCGATCTTCATTAGAATTCATTCTTAGCAAGCAAAATGTGGACATAACTAAGTTCTGAACAAAATGGTCTTTAGGGGGTTTTGATTCTAGAGGATTCAATGACTTTTGCATTTTTGTCAATCAATAATAGAAATATTAGCAGAGAAGCCACTGTACCTTCGAATAATTATAAGTAATTATAAACCATAACAGCCATCTCACATTAATAATATGACTTGGGAATCTATATTCTACAATGAAGACGCGGATACATGTTTCGATAATTTTTATAAAATACTTCGTAACCTTATTTGCAAATTTTCTAATCATGTCCCTCTCAAATTCTCAAGTAAGTACAAAAATATTGAACCTTGGATTACCACAGGTATTGTTAAATCAATACGATCTAGAGATAAGTTTGCTAAGCAAATTAAATGTGACCCATAAAACATTGTTTTATTAAATTATTACAGAAAAATATAAAAATATTCTCACTAATGCAATAAGAAATCGGAGAATCAAATATTATTCTGAAAAATTTTGCAAAAATAGAACTAATCCAAAGCAAATTTGGCAGACAATAAACGAAGCTACTGACACCCAATGTAACAAAAATACTAATTTAAAGACAATTATAAATCGAAATGGAATAAAATTGAAAATAAGATAACTATTGCAAACGAATTTAACGATTATTTTACTAATGTAGGTCATGACATCACATCTAATATAAAAAAAAGAAAGTATTTAATACTCATCACTATGAGCTTATTTATAATAAAAGGTTATTATCTATGTTTATATTTCCTGTAAACGAATGTGAAATCGTTAATATTGTACATAGATTAAAAAATAATGTTGCTCCTGTTATTGGTAGTATTACAACAAATACCCTGAAACTTATTATCGAAGCTATTTCTAAAACACTTGCCTTTATATTTGATTTGTGCATATGTCAAAATGTATTTCCCTCAGCCCTAAAACATGATGTGGTGATACCAATTCACAAGTCTGGTGACAAATATAATCTTAATAATAACAGACCCATTTCACTATTACCCCGTCTCTCTAAAGTATTTGAAAAATGTTTGCTTAACTGTGAACAAGTGGTGAGGGAAACTTGGGAACATACTGAGGGCGCTCTATTTGAAAATGGCTCTGAGATATAAAATTTATACTGTATCTACTTACGCCTAAAAAGGCGAAATCCACAAAATACATGTCGTAAAAAGGACCAGCAGCCAAACTTCGTTCTATTTTCCTCATCTTCTTCTTATTCTTCTTCTTCTTCTTCTTCTTCTTCTGCTGGCATGGGAGCTAGCATGGTAGCTGAAATGGAATCGCTGGCGTGAGACATTGCACAGGATCTGGCATGGGGCCTCGCAATATATCTGGCATAGGAGCGGGTAATGGGACGTGGCATGGAATCAGGCATGGGAACTGCCATGGTATAAGGTATGGGAACTGGCAATGGGAGCTGGTATGGGATCTGACGTGGGAGCTGATAAGGGATCTACCATGGGATCACTGGCAAGAGAGCCCGAAATGAGCGCTTGCATGGAATTTCACATGGGAGATTGCAAGGAATCTGGCATGGGAGCTGGCAAGGAATCTGACATGGGAGCTGGCACGGGTGTGCTGGCATGGCTTGTGCAAGGGATTTCGCAAGGGAGCTCGCAAGAAACCTTGTAAGGGTTAGGTCATAGGTTCTAGCAATGGGAGCTAGCATGGGATTTAACAAGGAAACTGGCATGGGAGATAATATGATATAGCATTGCACTGCTGCCATGGGATCTGGCATGGAAGCTGGCAATGGGCGTTGGTATTGAAGCTAACAAGGAAACTGGCATGGGAGCTAATATGGGATCTAGCAATGGGAGCTAGCATGGGATTTAACAAGGAAAATGACATGGGAGCTAATATGGGATATAGAATTGCAGCGCTGACATGGGATCTCGCATGGGAGCTGGCAATGAGCGTTGGCATTGGAGCTAACAAGGAAACTGGTATGGGAGCTAATATGGGATCTAGCAACGGGAGCTAGCATGGGATTTAACAAGGAAACTGGCATGGGAGCTAATACGGGATATAGCATTGCAGCGCTGACATGGGATCTCGCGTGGGAGCTGGCAATGGGCGTTGGCATTAGAGCTAACAAGGAAATTGGCATAGGAGCTAATATGGGATCTAACATTGGAGCTGCAAATGGGATATAGTACGGGATCAGGCAAGGAATCTGGAATGGGATCTAGCATAGAAGCGTAAGCGAAGGATATCGCAATGGGACCTCGCATGAGAGCACTGGAATGGGATCTTGCAAGGAATCTTGCGTGGGTGCTAGCATTGCGAGCTGGCAATGGAAGCTGGTATGGCATCTTGGATGGAAGCTATCATGGGAGTTCGCATGGGATCGCTGGCATGGTATCTGGCATGCGATCTAGCATGGGATATGGCATGCGTTCTAACATGGGATCTGGCATGGAAGCTGGCAATGGGAGCTGACATGCGATCTAGCATGGTAGCTGATATGGAATCGCTGGAATGAGAGCTCGCCTGAGACCTTGCAAGGGATCTGGCATGGGTCCTCCCAATATGTATGGCATGGGAGCGTCTAATGGGACGTGCCATAGAATCATGCATGGGAAGCGCCATGTAATCTCTGGTATCGGATAAGGCATGGGAACTGTCAACGGGAGCTGGTATGGGAACAGACGTGGGAACTGATAAGGGATCTACCATAGGATCACTGGCAAGAGAGCCGGAAATGAGAGCTTGCATAGCATCTCGCATGGGACATTGCACGGAATCTGGCATGGAAGCTGGCAAGGAATCTGACATGGGAGCTGCCACGGGTGTGCTGGCATGGCATCTGCAAAGGAATTTCGCATGAAAGATTGTAAGGGATATGGCATAGGATCTAGCAATTGGAGCTAGCATGGGATTTAACAAGGAAACTGGTATGTGAGCTAATATGAGACGTAGCATTGCAGCGGTAGTATGGGATCTCTCATGGGAGCTGGCAATGGGATCTGGTATGGGACCTGGCAAAGAATCTTGAATGGGTTCTAGCATGGGAGCGCATTCAATGAGAGCTCGCATGGGAGCGTTGGAATGGGATCTTGCAAGGGATCTGGGCTGGGGGCAGGCATTGGATCTGGCAATAGAAGCTGGTATGGCATCTCGGATGGGACCAGCCATGTGAGTTCGCATAGAATCGCTGGTATGGCATCTGGCAAGGAATCTGCCATGCGATCTAGCATGGAATCTGGCATACGATCTAACATGGGATCTGGCATGGATGCTGGCAATGGGAGCTGGCATGGGATCTAGAATGGTAGCTGACATGGAATCGCTGGCATGAGAGCTCGCATGAAACATTGCACGGGATCTGGCATGGAGCCTTGCAATATATCTGCCATAGCAGAGGGTAATGGGACGTTGCATATAATCAGGCATGGGAACTGCCATGGGATCGCTGGCATCGGATAAGTTATGGGAACTGGCAATGGGAGCTGATATGGGATCTGACGTTCGAGCTGATAGGGCACATACCATGAGATCACTGTCAATAGAGCCGGAAATGAGAGCTTGCATGGGATCTCGCATGGGAGATTGCAAGGAATCTGGCATGGGAGCTGGCAAGGAATCTGACAAGGGATGTGGCACAGGTGTGCTGGCATGGCATCTGCAAAGGGATTTCGCATGAAACTTTGTAAGGGATATGGAATAGGATCTAGCAATGGGAGCTAGCATGGGATTTAACAAGGAAACTCGCCTGGGAGCTAATATGAGATATATCGCTGCAGCGCTGGCATGGGATCTCGCATGGCAACAGGAAATAGGATCTGGTATGGGACCTGGCAATGAATCTGGAATGGGATCTAGCACGGGAGCGCAGGCAAGGGATGTGCCAATGGGAGCTAGCATGAGACCGCTGTTATGGGTCTTGTAAGGGATCTGGGATGGGAGCTAGCATGGAAGCTGGCAATGAAAGCTGGTATGGCATCTCGGATGGGAGCTGCCATGGGAGTTAGCATAGGATCGCTGGCATTGCATCTGGCATGCGGACTAGCATGGGATATGGCATGGAAGCTGGCAATGGGAGCTGACATGGGATCTAGCATGGTAGCTGACATGGAATCGCTGGCATGAGAGCTCGCATGAGACTTTGCAAGGGATCTGGCATGGGGCCTCACAATATATCTGGCATGGGAGCGGGTAATGGGACGTGTCGTGAAATGAGGCATGGGAACTGCCATGGGATCGTTGGCATGGGAACTGGCAATGGGAACCAGTATGGGATCTGACGTGGGAGCTGATAAGGGATCTACCTTGGGATCACTGGCAAGAGAGACGGAAATCAGAACTTGCATATGATCTCGAATAGGAGATTGCAAGGAATCTGGCATTGGAGCTGGCAAGGAATCTGAGATGGGACTTGGCACGGTTGTGCCGGCATGGCATCTGGCAAGGGATTTCTCATGACACCTTATAAGGGATCTGGCGTGGAAGCCATCATGCGAACTAGCATAGGTGATATGGGTGCTAGCATGGTATCTAGCAGTAGCAGCTTGAATGGGAGCTAATATGGGATCCGGTTTGGGAGTTGGCAAGGAATCTGGCATGGGAGCGCAGACAAGAGATATGGCAATTGGTGTGGGACCTGGCAAGGAATCTGGAATGGGGTCTAGCATGGGAGCACAGGCAAGGGATATGGCAATGGGAGCTAGCATGAGACCGCTGGTATGGGATCTTGCAATGGATCTGGGATGGGAGCTAGCATGGGAGTTGGCAATGGAAGCTGGTATGGCACCTCGGATGGGAGCTGCCATGTGAGTTCGCATAGGATCGCTGGCATTGCATCTGGCATGCGATCTAGCATTGGATCTGGCATGCGATCTAGCATGGGACATGGCATGGAAGCTGGAAATGGGAGCTGACATGGGATCTAGCATGGTAGCTGACATGGAATCGCTGGCATGAGAGCTCGCATGAAATCTTGCAAGGGATCTGGCATGGGGCATCGCAATATGTCTGGCATGGGAGCGGGTAATGGGACGTGGCATGGAATCAGGCATGGCAACTGCCATGGGATCGCTGGAATGGGAACTCTCAATGGGAGCTAGTATGGGATCTGACGTGGGAGTTGATAAAGGATCTACGTTGGGATCACTGACAAGAGAGACGGAAATCAGAACTTGCATGGGATCTCGCATAGGAGATAGCAAGTAATCTGGCATTGCAGCTGGCAAGGAATCTGACATGGGAGCTGGCACGGATGTGCTGGCATGACATATGGCTAGGGATTTCGCATGAGACCTTGTAAGGGATCTGGCATGGAAGCTGTCATGCGAACTAGCAACGGTGACATGGCAGCTAGCATGGAATCTAGCAGTAGCAGCTTGAATGGGAGCTAATATGGGATCTGGTATGGGTGCTGGCAAGGAATCTGGTATGGGAGCGCAGACAAGAGATATGTCAATTTATATGGGAACTGGCAAGGAATCTGGAATGGGATCTAGCATGGGAGCGCAGGCAAGGAATATGGCAATGTGAGCTCGCATGGGAACGCTGGTATGGGATCTTGTAAGGGCTCTCGAATGGGAGCTAGCATGGGATCTGGCAATTGAAGCTGGTATGGCATCTCGGATGGGAGCTGCCATGGGAGTTCTCATCGGATCGCTGGCATGGCATTTGGCAAGGTATCTCCCATGCGATCTAGCGTGGGATCTGGCATGGAAGCTCCCAATGGGAGGTGAAATGGGATCTAGCATTGTTGCTGACATGGAATCGCTGGTATGAGAGCTCGCATGAGTCCTTGCAAGAGATCTGGTCTGGGGCCTCGCAATATATCTGGCATGGGAGCGGGTAATGGGACGTGGCACGGAATGAGGCATGGGAACTACCATGGGATCGCTGGCATGGGAACTGGCAATGGTAGCTGGTATGGGATCTAACGTGGGAGCTGATAAGGGATCTAACTTGGGATCACTGGCAAGAGAGCCGGAAATTAGAACTTGCATGGGATCTCGCATTGGAGATTGCAAGGAATCTGGCATTGCAGCTGGAAAGGAATCTGACATGGGAGCTGGCACGGGTGTACTGGCATGGCATCTGGCAAGGGATTTCGCATGGGAGCTCGCATGAGACCTTGTAAGGGATCTGGCATGGAAGCTGTCATTCGAACTAGCATCGATGACATGGGTGGTAGCATGGGATCTAGCAGTAGGAGCTTGCATGGGAGCTAATATGGGATCTGGTTTGGGAGCTGGCAAGGAATCTGGATTGGGATCTAGCATGGGAGCGCAGACAGGAGATATGGCAATGTGAGCTCGCATGGTGGCAATGGCATGGGATCTGGAATGGGAGCTGGCAATGGGATCTCGTATATGAGCTAAGATGGGATTTGGAATTGGGCCTGGCATGGGATCTGGCACAGAACCTGGCACGGGATATTGCACGCGATCTGGCACGGTAGGTGGAATGCGATCTGGCATGATATAAAGGTGACCAGTTGGCCTAGGATCTGGCAAGGGAGAATTTTTGGGATGTAGATAGAATGTTGTGAAGATAATTGGTGGGAGTGGTGTGACAGCTGGCATGGGTGGTATGGGAGCTGGCCTGAGTGGTATGAGAGGTGGCGTGGGTGGTATGGGAGCTGGCCTGGCTTTCGAGAACTGCCTAAAAAGACGAAGTCTACGAAATACATTTCTTAAAAAGGACCAACAGCCAATCTTCGTTATTCGTTCCTCAGCTTCTTCTTCTGCTGGTAGGTGTTCCAATGATGGTGCTGGCTTGCGAGCTGCCATGAGTTTTGGCATGGATGGTATGGCCTTCAGGATGGGGATATTTCGATATTCATCCGTGGCTTCCTTCATCTCTGTCTCGTCATAGAATTGGAAGAAAAAAAGGTAACACTCCAGTAATCTCAGATGATTGCATTCCTCCTCCCAGACCTCCTCCTCCCACTTGGTGTACAGGCTGCTGGGCTCAAACAAGTAGTCGCTGCTCGTGCTCTGGGGGGCAGCGTGTACCTTCATCGGCTTTGCCGGCTTGCCAGTTGTATCATGTCCAGCTGGTACAGGCGGAGTCTTCACATACCACGTTGAAGTCGGTCTTCTTGTCCATCTTGTCCATCTTCTTGTCCATCTTCTTTTCTTCTCTCCGTTAGATTTCGTCATGACATGTCCTTCCCCAGTATCCCCCACCCGGACATCCGATTGGGGGGATAGTTTACGTCCGGAATTTTTTACCAGGGAAAGACTCATCATGGCATTTTTATCATATCATATATTATCTTCTTGGGATGTATATAATATATATGCGGTAGCCTCCCATTGCTATCCGCATACCACTCTCTCTTTCGCATCTTAAAAGATCCCAGGGGGCCCCAGCGTGAAGGTGAGGAGAGTGGATTTGACTAATTAGGCCCTCCGGACTTCACCGAAATTCTCCACAAAGGTTAAATATCAGTTCCATCAGGGTTTTTGACCCGATCAGAGACTAGGAAATCCCAATTAGCCTTTGCCCCCCCAAACGATATTTATATATATCGCGTACACTGTGTGGAATGTGATTAGGAAGGGAGAGGGAAGTTTTATCGACGAGACACACAAAACTGCTCTATAAATGGTTATATGCTAATGCGATATAGGGGATTTTGGAAATTAGGAATTTGTTCATTTAGCAATTGTATGTTTTCATTATAATTCCTGGCTATGAAGTATTCCTCAGCTGTATTAATTAAATATGTATCATTTACTGCTTTTAAGATTTCCATGTGTTGTGCATATCATTAAGTTCATGACCTGTGTTAATTGAGTGGCAAATTTTTATGTATTTCTATTGTTAATGAAATTGGATTCATGTTCCTTGTATCTAGTATGAAAATTCCTTTTTGTTTGGCCGATGTATTTCATATTGCAGTTAGTACCGGTACAATTTAAGTGATAAACTCCATTATGTAAATGTCTGTTAGTGTTCCTGATTTTATTGGGGATTATACTGTTTAACGTATTGTTGATTTTATAAGTAATGTTTATATTTTCTTTTTTGAAAAGGCAGATATATGATTATTAATTTTCCCTATATAGGTTATAGAGTTCCATGTTTTGATTTTATTGGATTCTTTAGGTTGTAAAGTTGTAATTCTGTTGTGGATAAAGTTCTGAATCTTTTCTTATTAAAACCATTCTCAATAACTAATTGTATTATGTATTTGTATTCTGTTGAGTAGGCTTGTTTATTAAGAAGTGTGTGTATTAAATGACCGACTAAAAACCTGAATTTACAAATGTTGTGGGAATACGGATTTTTATTCAAATTTATTTATTTAATACACAAGGTTTACTCTACATTTAGGCATTGCATCCCGAAAGAGCAGAAGCTCGTGCTTGGGCATAGTTCAGTCTACTTATATAAAATTCAAGAATGTTAATTCAGTACAATAATATTAATATATAGTAAAATACAGACCATGTAATGACATATTCAAATATACAAAATACAAACTATATGAGTATTAGATTACAATTTTAAACTCATATGGCTTAAGGAAAGACAAAACAATTAAATAATTGATCTAATTTGTTTCCTAAATCTATGTGTGTTTAATGTACTTTGTTCTAATTAATGCATTATATATTCTGGGAAAAAAATTTCTGCTTTGTTTTAATCCAGCAGTTGTGTGACATTTGGGGATGTTCAGAAACAAACTGTAGTTTTGTCTCGTACGGTATTCATGAGGATCAAATTTAAATTTATTGTTATTTTTATGGAAGTAAATGAACAATATTTGTTTATAAATTCGTTCTATATTTGATGCACCAAATTTCTGAAAAATTAATTTCGTTGGGTAATCAAGAGGTTTATATAGACAAATTTTGATAATTCACATTTTTGGAGCAAATTTAATGGGCGAATAGTCGATTTTTCCATTCCTCCCCAACCTAATATAGGCCTTCCATCCCTACTGTATTATTGATTGAGACGGAGCTACGTACACAGTACACAGAACATAAATAAGTATATAAGAACATAGAATGGAACATTTGTGGATTGTTTTACGCAATCTGTTACACAGAAATGAGATATGCTTGCCCCATTTTAAATGTTGGTCAATAATGATGCCTAAATATTTAACTTGTGAGGATATATTCAAACCGTTACATGAGCAAGTAGGTAGGTTACAATCGTGTATTGTTATACTTCTATTATTATTTATTTTTAGTTGTTCAAGGGCATGTGATGTTAATGAAAATATTATTAATTTTGATTTAGAAGCGTTCAAAGAAAGTGAGCATCCAGCCATTCTTTAATAATGTTAATACCACTGTTAGAGTTTTGATAGCTTTCATTCCAACTCGAACTGCTAAATATAACCACAGTCCTCATCAGCATAAGATTACAGAGTACCAGAATATTTCTAAATGTCAGTTTTAAGTAAATCGTTGATATATATTAAAAAGAAAACAGGATATAAAATCGTCCTCTGAGATACACCTATACAAATGTTACGTGATTCACTAAGGTGAGCATTGATTGAGTTTTGTTACTTAAGTAAGATTTAAAAAATTTTAAAGCCAATCCATTAGCTCCCAATCTATCCATTTTATTCAAAAGTATATTATGATTGACTGCATTGAAAACTTCTTGTGAGTCTAGAAAAATTCTTAGACATTTATTTCCTACATCTAATTGTTGAATAATTTTTGAAGTAACTGTCATAATAGCATCATCAGTGCACAAATTTTTCTGAAACCAAACTGATCATCATTTAGTAGTTTTTTTTTTGTCTAAAAATTGTATTAACCGTGTTTTTATACATTTTTCAAATACTTTAGAGAGACTGGGTAATAGTGAAAAGGGTCTGTAATTATTAACGTTATATTTGTCACCAGACTTGTGAATTGGTATCACCACATCATGTTTTTTTTTTTTTGTCTAAAAATTGTATTAACCGTGTTTTTATACATTTTTCAAATACTTTAGAGAGACTGGGTAATAGTGAAAAGGGTCTGTAATTATTAACGTTATATTTGTCACCAGACTTGTGAATTGGTATCACCACATCATGTTTTAGGGCTGAGGGAAATACATTTTGAGATATGCACAAATTAAATATAAAGGCAAGTGGTTTGGAAATAGCTTCGATAATACATAGCACAAGAAAATGGTTACAACCCAAACATAACAGACAACATCATAAGGAAGACAAAACAAAAACTCAACAAATACACAAAACAAACACAAACACAAGAAATACATCACACTAACATACGAAAACAAAAACACATACAAGATCGCATCCTCATTCAGAAAACAGAAATACAACATAGCATACAGAACAGAAAACACACTACAAAGACATCTCAACACACAAACAACATAAAAAAAATACAACTACACAGGTGTATACCAACTCACATGCAATAGTTGCGACATTTTCTACATTGGACAGAGAGGCATATCATTCCAACTCGATACAAAGAACACATTAAAGCAATAACCAGAGGACACAATACATCTAATCACAAAATTAATAAATTCCTGTTACGATTAAAAACACACACACACTTCCAACAGAAAATAAATATACACTTCTGAATTCTCAACAACTTATTCAACAGTTAGGTATGTTAAAAGTCAATAAACATGATAAAATGATTTCCTTGGACATAGAAAATCTTTACATGAACATTCACATATATGAAACCATTCAAATAATAGTTACAAAATTACAAGGATTAAACATTAATCCTAATACAGTAAAACAAATTGAAAATATATTACACATTTCTTTATATCAAAATTATTTTACTTTCGATAATAAAATGTGCAAACAAACAAAAGGTTTAGCTATGGGAGATTCAATGTCAGGCTTCATAGACGATATTTTCCTTCAGCACTTAGAAAATCAACATATTCCTAATATATAACTACCACATAACATTAAAGCATACTTCCGATATGGTGACGATACTTTAATATAATATACAATAGTACTTCACAATCACAACACATTGTCAATTTTTTCAATAGTTTGCATCCCGAAATAATGAAATAGAGCATAACAGAAGTATTAACTTCCTTGATCTGAACATTACAATTAAAAAATCTAAATTTGTCTTCAACATTTACTAGAAACCTACATCAATCAATTATACCATACATCAAACATCTAATCATCACAGTTCAGTTCAGAAGCTCGGAGAGTACAGTCGGGATTTTGTGTGCTCTGTGGTGCGAGTTACTAGTCTTAACAATGGGAAGAAACAAGGGTGCAAACTGTGAAGGAGGAAGTGGGAAGGATCAGGACAATCAGATTATTTTCACCCTCAAACTAACTCATGTTTGAGGATCTTAAATCTTCAGTGCAGATGGAGGTGAATGAATTAAGAAAATCAGTTGAATTCATGTCTTCCAAGTTCGACAGTCTTAGAGAGGAATTGGCGCACACAACACATGAACTCAACTCCACGCAGGAGGAGATGAAGAGGCTAGTGCAAGAGAATGACAATCTCAAATGGAAAGTAATGATCTGCAACAGTGAACACACAGAGACAATATAATTCTATTCAAAGTTCCGGAGATTGATGAACAATCAACTTGTGAAGTCACTGACCAAATATCGGAAGTCATAGGCGGTAGTGAATTGTTGCAACATGATGTAAGCGTAGCACATCGTATACCATTCCGGGGCAGGTCATCTACTTCACAAAGAGGAGAAGTCGTGATGAATGGCTAGAGCCGTTCGGAAATGAGGCAAAGAAAGATGACAGTTGTCCAGGGTTTGCGACAAACAAAGTCAACAGGGAACTTCCGACAGGAAGCATCACAGCAGTCGACCAACTGACAGCAGTGACCAAGACAAGGGATGCAGCACGTCAGAAGAATTATAAATTTGTCTGGACAAGAGTTGGTAAAATATTTGCAAGAAAAGATGGGCTGTCCAGTGAGTAAAATCACTAATTTTGACGATGTTAATAATTTGTAAATAGTATTGTGTAGGTACTCATGTTTAATTATACAACATAATTGACTTAACAATGGCTAGTAATACTATATTAAATTAAATCCATCAGTGCAAAATTAATAATAATGATAACAATAATTATTATAACACAATGGTTTCCAACAGTCTACTTCACTGCTATGAGTATATTACCAATATGCTATCAGATCTTAAAATATTTCACTTATACCTTCATAGCATCAACAAGAATTTTTCCAAACTCTGTGTTTTACTTAATAATAATTTGTCCTTTTAATTTGTTATTATAGTTATTACTGAAACCTGGCTTGATCATGACTCTGGCTATGATATTAATGGCTATAAAAAATTTGTTGAAAGTAATAAGTATAATAAATGGATGGTATAGCTGTAAATATTAAGGAAAACATTGTAGTTTCTTTAAGTGATATTGACATATCCCATTGCAACACTATTTTTAAAAGCTTCTTGTCAATATACAAGGTTATAAAAAACAATGTTATTCTGGGTGACATAAACATTAAAATTTTAGAAAATAGCTTGGATAATTTTGGCAACATCAACTTAAATATCATGCAAGAATATAGATACGTGAAATACTTAAATTCCATTACTCGTCCATCATTCAATTCATGTCTTGACCATATTTTCCTAAAAACTGGAAATAACTTAAATTTTATACCTAGAGTTTACGCAAGTGCAATAACAGCTCATTATAACTGAATCCTATAGATTCAAAATCCCTTATATCCACTTTCACAAATAAAGGATTTTGACAATAACTGATGGCAAACACAGGGAATTTTCAACCTAACAGTGACTTTTAACAAACCATTTGCTTTAAATTTATTGGCTATTTTAATTCAGACTATATAAGTCATTAGAATTTTTTTAAAGAAAATATAATATATTATAATTTTTTCATTATGCATAAATTAAAATTTAATAACATTTAATAACAACGATTAACATGAATTACTTGAGATTAAATATGCATGATATAACATACACCCTTTCGTCATTTCAGTCGCACACAATGCACACGCATTTTCTACCGGTCTTTGTGTTCAGTCAACAGTAGCATGTCTCCATATACCAACGTCACAACAAATAATCAATCCCACTCTCACTTCTTCGATCTTCATTAGAATTCATTCTTAGCAAGCAAAATGTGGACATAACTAAGTTCTGAACAAAATGGTCTTTAGGGGGTTTTGATTCTAGAGGATTCAATGACTTTTGCATTTTTGTCAATCAATAATAGAAATATTAGCAGAGAAGCCACTGTACCTTCGAATAATTATAAGTAATTATAAACCATAACAGCCATCTCACATTAATAATATGACTTGGGAATCTATATTCTACAATGAAGACGCGGATACATGTTTCGATAATTTTTATAAAATACTTCGTAACCTTATTTGCAAATTTTCTAATCATGTCCCTCTCAAATTCTCAAGTAAGTACAAAAATATCGAACCTTGGATTACCACAGGTATTGTTAAATCAATACGATCTAGAGATAAGTTTGCTAAGCAAATTAAATGTGACCCATAAAACATTGTTTTATTAAATTATTACAGAAAAATATAAAAATATTCTCACTAATGCAATAAGAAATCGGAGAATCAAATATTATTCTGAAAAATTTTTGCAAAAATAGAACTAATCCAAAGCAAATTTGGCAGACAATAAACGAAGCTACTGACACCCAATGTAACAAAAATACTAATTTAAAGACAATTATAAATCGAAATGGAATAAAATTGAAAATAAGATAACTATTGCAAACGAATTTAACGATTATTTTACTAATGTAGGTCATGACATCACATCTAATATAAAAAAAAGAAAGTATTTAATACTCATCACTATGAGCTTATTTATAATAAAAGGTTATTATCTATGTTTATATTTCCTGTAAACGAATGTGAAATCGTTAATATTGTACATAGATTAAAAAATAATGTTGCTCCTGTTATTGGTAGTATTACAACAAATACCCTGAAACTTATTATCGAAGCTATTTCTAAAACACTTGCCCTTATATTTGATTTGTGCATATGTCAAAATGTATTTCCCTCAGCCCTAAAACATGATGTGGTGATACCAATTCACAAGTCTGGTGACAAATATAATCTTAATAATAACAGACCCATTTCACTATTACCCCGTCTCTCTAAAGTATTTGAAAAATGTTTGCTTAACTGTGAACAAGTGGTGAGGGAAACTTGGGAACATACTGAGGGCGCTCTATTTGAAAATGGCTCTGAGATATAAAATTTATACTGTATCTACTTACGCCTAAAAAGGCGAAATCCACAAAATACATATCGTAAAAACGACCAGCAGCCAAACTTCGTTCTATTTTCCTCATCTTCTTCTTCTTCTTCTTCTTCTTCTGCTGGCATGGGAGCTAGCATGGTAGCTGAAATGGAATCGCTGGCGTGAGACATTGCACAGGATCTGGCATGGGGCCTCGCAATATATCTGGCATAGGAGCGGGTAATGGGACGTGGCATGGAATCAGGCATGGGAACTGCCATGGTATAAGGTATGGGAACTGGCAATGGGAGCTGGTATGGGATCTGACGTGGGAGCTGATAAGGGATCTACCATGGGATCACTGGCAAGAGAGCCCGAAATGAGCGCTTGCATGGAATTTCACATGGGAGATTGCAAGGAATCTGGCATGGGAGCTGGCAAGGAATCTGACATGGGAGCTGGCACGGGTGTGCTGGCATGGCTTGTGCAAGGGATTTCGCAAGGGAGCTCGCAAGAAAACTTGTAAGGGTTAGGTCATAGGTTCTAGCAATGGGAGCTAGCATGGGATTTAACAAGGAAACTGGCATGGGAGATAATATGATATAGCATTGCACTGCTGCCATTGGATCTGGCATGGAAGCTGGCAATGGGCGTTGGTATTGAAGCTAACAAGGAAACTGGCATGGGAGCTAATATGGGATCTAGCAATGGGAGCTAGCATGGGATTTAACAAGGAAACTGGCATGGGAGCTAATATGGCATATAGAATTGCAGCGCTGACATGGGATCTCGCATGGGAGCTGGCAATGAGCGTTGGCATTGGAGCTAACAAGGAAACTGGTATGGGAGCTAATATAGGATCTAGCAACGGGAGCTAGCATGGGATTTAACAAGGAAACTGGCATGGGAGCTAATACGGGATATAGCATTGCAGCGCTGACATGGGATCTCGCGTGGGAGCTGGCAATGGGCGTTGGCATTAGAGCTAACAAGGAAACTGGCATAGGAGCTAATATGGGATCTAACATGGGAGCTGCAAATGGGATATAGTACGGGATCAGGCAAGGAATCTGGAATGGGATCTAGCATAGAAGCGTAAGCGAAGGATATCGCAATGGGACCTCGCATGAGAGCACTGGAAAGGGATCTTGCAAGGAATCTTGCGTGGGTGCTAGCATTGCGAGCTGGCAATGGAAGCTGGTATGGCATCTTGGATGGAAGCTATCATGGGAGTTCGCATGGGATCGCTGGCATGGTATCTGGCATGCGATCTAGCATGGGATATGGCATGCGTTCTAACATGGGATCTGGCATGGAAGCTGGCAATGGGAGCTGACATGGGATCTAGCATGGTAGCTGATATGGAATCGCTGGAATGAGAGCTCGCCTGAGACCTTGCAAGGGATCTGGCATGGGTCCTCCCAATATGTATGGCATGGGAGCGTCTAATGGGACGTGCCATAGAATCATGCATGGGAAGCGCCATGTAATCGCTGGGATTGGATAAGGCATGGGAACTGTCAACGGGAGCTGGTATGGGAACAGACGTGGGAACTGATAAGGGATCTACCATAGGATCACTGGCAAGAGAGCCGGAAATGAGAGCTTGCATAGCATCTCGCATGGGACATTGCACGGAATCTGGCATGGGAGCTGGCAAGGAATCTGACATGGGAGCTGCCACGGGTGTGCTGGCATGGCATCTGCAAAGGAATTTCGCATGAAAGATTGTAAGGGATATGGCATAGGATCTAGCAATTGGAGCTAGCATGGGATTTAACAAGGAAACTGGTATGTGAGCTAATATGAGACGTATCATTGCAGCGGTAGTATGGGATCTCTCATGGGAGCTGGCAATGGGATCTGGTATGGGACCTGGCAAAGAATCTTGAATGGGTTCTAGCATGGGAGCGCATTCAATGAGAGCTCGCATGGGAGCGTTGGAATGGGATCTTGCAAGGGATCTGGGCTGGGGGCAGGCATTGGATCTGGCAATAGAAGCTGGTATGGCATCTCGGATGGGACCAGCCATGTGAGTTCGCATAGAATCGCTGGTATGGCATCTGGCAAGGAATCTGCCATGCGATCTAGCATGGAATCTGGCATACGATCTAACATGGGATCTGGCATGGATGCTGGCAATGGGAGCTGACATGGGATCTAGAATGGTAGCTGACATGGAATCGCTGGCATGAGAGCTCGCATGAAACATTGCACGGGATCTGGCATGGAGCCTTGCAATATATCTGCCATAGCAGAGGGTAATGGGACCTTGCATGGATTCAGGCATGGGAACTGCCATGGGATCGCTGGCATCGGATAAGTTATGGGAACTGGCAATGGGAGCTGATATGGGATCTGACGTTCGAGCTGATAGGGCACATACCATGAGATCAATGTCAATAGAGCCGGAAATGAGAGCTTGCATGGGATCTCGCATGGGAGATTGCAAGGAATCTGGCATGGGAGCTGGCAAGGAATCTGACAAGGGATCTGGCACAGGTGTGCTGGCATGGCATCTGCAAAGGGATTTCGCATGAAACTTTGTAAGGGATATGGAATAGGATCTAGCAATGGGAGCTAGCATGGGATTTAACAAGGAAACTCGCCTGGGAGCTAATATGAGATATATCGCTGCAGCGCTGGCATGGGATCTCGCATGGCAACAGGAAATAGGATCTGGTATGGGACCTGGCAATGAATCTGGAATGGGATCTAGCACGGGAGCGCAGGCAAGGGATGTGCCAATGGGAGCTAGCATGAGACCGCTGTTATGGGATCTTGTAAGGGATCTGGGATGGGAGCTAGCATGGAAGCTGGCAATGAAAGCTGGTATGGCATCTCGGATGGGAGCTGCCATGGGAGTTAGCATAGGATCGCTGGCATTGCATCTGGCATGCGGTCTAGCATGGGATATGGCATGGAAGCTGGCAATGGGAGCTGACATGGGATCTAGCATGGTAGCTGACATGGAATCGCTGGCATGAGAGCTCGCATGAGACTTTGCAAGGGATCTGGCATGGGGCCTCACAATATATCTGGCATGGGAGCGGGTAATGGGACGTGTCGTGAAATGAGGCATGGGAACTGCCATGGGATCGTTGGCATGGGAACTGGCAATGGGAACCAGTATGGGATCTGACGTGGGAGCTGATAAGGGATCTACCTTGGGATCACTGGCAAGAGAGACGGAAATCAGAACTTGCATATGATCTCGAATAGGAGATTGCAAGGAATCTGGCATTGGAGCTGGCAAGGAATCTGAGATGGGACTTGGCACGGTTGTGCCGGCATGGCATCTGGCAAGGGATTTCTCATGACACCTTATAAGGGATCTGGCGTGGAAGCCATCATGCGAACTAGCATAGGTGATATGGGTGCTAGCATGGTATCTAGCAGTAGCAGCTTGAATGGGAGCTAATATGGGATCCGGTTTGGGAGTTGGCAAGGAATCTGGCATGGGAGCGCAGACAAGAGATATGGCAATTGGTGTGGGACCTGGCAAGGAATCTGGAATGGGGTATAGCATGGGAGCACAGGCAAGGGATATGGCAATGGGAGCTAGCATGAGACCGCTGGTATGGGATCTTGCAATGGATCTGGGATGGGAGCTAGCATGGGAGTTGGCAATGGAAGCTGGTATGGCACCTCGGATGGGAGCTGCCATGTGAGTTCGCATAGGATTGCTGGCATTGCATCTGGCATGCGATCTAGCATTGGATCTGGCATGCGATCTAGCATGGGACATGGCATGGAAGCTGGAAATGGGAGCTGACATGGGATCTAGCATGGTAGCTGACATGGAATCGCTGGCATGAGAGCTCGCATGAAATCTTGCAAGGGATCCGGCATGGGGCATCGCAATATGTCTGGCATGGGAGCGGGTAATGGGACGTGGCATGGGATCAGGCATGGCAACTCCCATGGGATCGCTGGAATGGGAACTCTCAATGGGACCTAGTATGGGATCTGACGTGGGAGTTGATAAAGGATCTGCGTTGAGACCACTGACAAGAGAGACGGAAATCAGAACTTGCATGGGATCTCGCATAGGAGATTGCAAGTAATCTGGCATTGCAGCTGGCAAGGAATCTACCATGGGAGCCGGCACGGAAGTGCTGGCATGACATATGGCTAGGGATTTCGCATGAGACCTTGTAAGGGATCTGGCATGGAAGCTGTCATGCGAACTAGCAACGGTGACATGGCAGCTAGCATGGAATCTAGCAGTAGCAGCTTGAATGGGAGCTAATATTGGATCTGGTTTGGGTGCTGGCAAGGAGTCTGGCATGGGAGCGCAGACAAGAGATATGTCAATTTGTATGTGAACTGGCAAGGAACCTGGAATGGGATCTAGCATGGGAGCGCAGGCAAGGAATATGGCAATGTGAGCTCGCATGGGAACGCTGGTATGGGATCTTGTAAGGGCTCTCGAATGGGAGCTAGCATGGGATCTGGCAATTGAAGCTGGTATGGCATCTCGGATGGGAGCTGCCATGGGAGTTCTCATCGGATCGCTTGCATGGCATTTGGCAAGGTATCTCCCATGCGATCTAGCGTGGGATCTGGCATGGAAGCTCCCAATGGGAGGTGAAATGGGATCTAGCATTGTTGCTGACATGGAATCGCTGGTATGAGAGCTCGCATGAGTCCTTGCAAGAGATCTGGTCTGGGGCCTCGCAATATATCTGGCATGGGAGCGGGTAATGGGACGTGGCACGGAATGAGGCATGGGAACTACCATGGGATCGCTGGCATGGGAACTGGCAATGGGGGCTGGTATGGGATCTGACGTGGGAGCTGATAAGGGATCTAACTTGGGATCACTGGCAAGAGAGCCGGAAATTAGAACTTGCATGGGATCTCGCATTGGAGATTGCAAGGAATCTGGCATTGCAGCTGGAAAGGAATCTGACATGGGAGCTGGCACGAGTGTACTGGCATGGCATCTGGCAAGGGATTTCGCATGGGAGCTCGCATGAGACCTTATAAGGGATCTGGCATGGAAGCTGTCATGCGAACTAGCATCGATGACATGGGTGGTAGCATGGGATCTAGCAGTAGGAGCTTGCATGGGAGCTAATATGGGATCTGGTTTGGGAGCTGGCAAGGAATCTGGATTGGGATCTAGCATGGGAGCGCAGACAGGAGATATGGCAATGTGAGCTCGCATGGTGGCAATGGCATGGGATATGGAATGGGAGCTGGCAATGGGATCTGGCATATGAGCTAAAATGGGATTTGGAATTGGGCCTGGCATGGGATCTGGCACAGAACCTGGCACGGGATATTGCACGCGGTCTGGCACGGGAGGTGGAATGCGATCTGGCATGATATAAAGGTGGCCAGTTGGCCTGGGATCTGGCAAGGGAGAATTTTTGGGATGTAGATAGAATGTTGTGAAGATAATTGGTGGGAGTGGTGTGACAGCTGGCATGGGTGGTATGGGAGCTGGCCTGAGTGGTATGGGAGGTGGCGTGGGTGGTATGGGAGCTGGCCTGGCTTTCGAGAACTGCCTAAAAAGACGAAGTCTACGAAATACATTTCTTAAAAAGGACCAACAGCCAATCTTCGTTATTCGTTCCTCAGCTTCTTCTTCTGCTGGTAGGCGTTCCAATGATGGTGCTGGCTTGCGAGCTGCCATGAGTTTTGGCATGGATGGTATGGCCTTCAGGATGGGGATATTTCGATATTCATCCGTGGCTTCCTTCATCTCTGTCTCGTCATAGAATTGGAAGAAAAAAAGGTAACACTCCAGTAATCTCAGATGATTGCATTCCTCCTCCCAGACCTCCTCCTCCCACTTGGTGTACAGGCTGCTGGGCTCAAACAAGTAGTCGCTGCTCGTGCTCTGGGGGGCAGCGTGTACCTTCATCGGCTTTGCCGGCTTGCCAGTTGTATCATGTCCAGCTGGTACAGGCGGAGTCTTCACATACCACGTTGAAGTCGGTCTTCTTGTCCATCTTGTCCATCTTCTTGTCCATCTTCTTTTCTTCTCTCCGTTAGATTTCGTCATGACATGTCCTTCCCCAGTATCCCCCACCCGGACATCCGATTGGGGGGATAGTTTACGTCCGGAATTTTTTACCAGGGAAAGACTCATCATGGCATTTTTATCATATCATATATTATCTTCTTGGGATGTATATAATATATATGCGGTAGCCTCCCATTGCTATCCGCATACCACTCTCTCTTTCGCATCTTAAAAGATCCCAGGGGGCCCCAGCGTGAAGGTGAGGAGAGTGGATTTGACTAATTAGGCCCTCCGGACTTCACCGAAATTCTCCACAAAGGTTAAATATCAGTTCCATCAGGGTTTTTGACCCGATCAGAGACTAGGAAATCCCAATTAGCCTTTGCCCCCCCCAAACGATATTTATATATATCGCGTACACTGTGTGGAATGTGATTAGGAAGGGAGAGGGAAGTTTTATCGACGAGACACACAAAACTGTTCTATAAATGGTTATATGCTAATGCGATATAGGGGATTTTGGAAATTAGGAATTTGTTCATTTAGCAATTGTATGTTTTCATTATAATTCCTGGCTATGAAGTATTCCTCAGCTGTATTAATTAAATATGTATCATTTACTGCTTTTAAGATTTCCATGTGTTGTGCATATCATTAAGTTCATGACCTGTGTTAATTGAGTGGCAAATTTTTATGTATTTCTCTTGTTAATGAAATTGGATTCATGTTCCTTGTATCTAGTATGAAAATTCCTTTTTGTTTGGCCGATGTATTTCATATTGCAGTTAGTACCGGTACAATTTAAGTGATAAACTCCATTATGTAAATGTCTGTTAGTGTTCCTGATTTTATTGGGGATTATACTGTTTAACGTATTGTTGATTTTATAAGTAATGTTTATATTTTCTTTTTTGAAAAGGCAGATATATGATTATTAATTTTCCCTATATAGGTTATAGAGTTCCATGTTTTGATTTTATTGGATTCTTTAGGTTGTAAAGTTGTAATTCTGTTGTGGATAAAGTTCTGAATCTTTTCTTATTAAAACCATTCTCAATAACTAATTGTATTATGTATTTGTATTCTGTTGAGTAGGCTTGTTTATTAAGAAGTGTGTGTATTAAATGACCGACTAAAAACCTGAATTTACAAATGTTGTGGGAATATGGATTTTCATTCTAATTTATTTATTTAATACACAAGGTTTACTCTACATTTAGGCATTGCATCCCGAAAGAGCAGAAGCTCGTGCTTGGGCATAGTTCAGTCTACTTATATAAAATTCAAGAATGTTAATTCAGTACAATAATATTAATATATAGTAAAATACAGACCATGTAATGACATATACAAATATACAAAATACAAACTATATGAGTATTAGATTACAATTTTAAACTCATATGGCTTAAGGAAAGACAAAACAATTAAATAATTAATCTAATTTGTTTCCTAAATCTATGTGTGTTTAATGTACTTAGTTCTAAGTAATGCATTATATATTCTGGGTAAAAAATTTCTGCTTTGTTTTAATCCAGCAGTTGTGTGACATTTGGGGATGTTCAGAAACAAACTGTAGTTTTGTCTCGTACGGTATTCATGAGGATCAAATTTAAATTTATTGTTATTTTTATGGAAGTAAATGAACAATATTTGTTTATAAATTTGTTCTATATTTGATGCACCAAATTTCTGAAAAATTAATTTCGTTGGGTAATCAAGAGGTTTATATAGACAAATTTTGATAATTCACCTTTTTGGAGCAAATTTAATGGGCGAATAGTCGATTTTTCCATTCCTCCCCAACCTAATATAGGCCTTCCATCCCTACTGTATAATTGATTGAGACGGAGCTACGTACACAGTACACAGAACATAAATAAGTATATAAGAACATAGAATGGAACATTTGTGGATTGTTTTACGCAATCTGTTACACAGAAATGAGATATGCTTGCCCCATTTTAAATGTTGGTCAATAATGATGCCTAAATATTTAACTTGTGAGGATATATTCAAACCGTTACATGAGCAAGTAGGTAGGTTACAATCGTGTATTGTTATACTTCTATTATTATTTATTTTTAGTTGTTCAAGGTCATGTGATGTTAATGAAAATATTATTAATTTTGATTTAGAAGCGTTCAAAGAAAGTGAGCATCCAGCCATTCTTTAATAATGTTAATACCACTGTTAGAATTTTGATAGCTTTCATTCCAACTCGAACTGCTAAATATAACCACAGTCCTCATCAGCATAAGATTACAGAGTACCAGAATATTTCTAAATGTCAATTTTAAGTAAATCGTTGATATATATTAAAAAGAAAACAGGATCTAAAATCGTCCTCTGAGATACACCTATACAAATGTTACGTGATTCACTAAGGTGAGCATTGATTGAGTTCTGTTACTTAAGTAAGATTTAAAAAATTTTAAAGCCAATCCATTAGCTCCCAATCTATCCATTTTATTCAAAAGTATATTATGATTGACTGCATTGAAAACTTCTTGTGAGTCTAGAAAAATTCTTAGACATTTATTTCCTACATCTAATTGTTGAATAATTTTTGAAGTAACTGTCATAATAGCATCATCAGTGCACAAATTTTTCTGAAACCAAACTGATCATCACTTAGTAGTTTTTTTTTTTTGTCTAAAAATTGTATTAACCGTGTTTTTATACATTTTTCAAATAATTTAGAGAGACTGGGTAATAGTGAAAAGGGTCTGTAATTATTAACGTTATATTTGTCACCAGACTTGTGAATTGGTATCACCACATCATGTTTTTTTTTTTTGTCTAAAAATTGTATTAACCGTGTTTTTATACATTTTTCAAATACTCTAGAGAGACTGGGTAATAGTGAAAAGGGTCTGTAATTATTAACGTTATATTTGTCACCAGACTTGTGAATTGGTATCACCACATCATGTTTTAGGGCTGAGGGAAATACATTTTGAGATATGCACAAATTAAATATAAAGGCAAGTGGTTTGGAAATAGCTTCGATAATACATAGCACAAGAAAATGGTTACAACCCAAACATAACAGACAACATCATAAGGAAGACAAAACAAAAACTCAACAAACACACAAAACAAACACAAACACAAGAAATACATCACACTAACATACGAAAACAAAAACACATACAAGATCGCATCCTCATTCAGAAAACAGAAATACAACATAGCATACAGAACAGAAAACACACTACAAAGACATCCCAACACACAAACAACACAAACAAAAAAAAAAATACAACTACACAGGTGTATACCAACTCATATGCAATAGTTGCGACATTTTCTACATTGGACAGAGAGGCATATCATTCCAACTCGATACAAAGAACACATTAAAGCAATAACCAGAGGACACAATACATCTAATCACAAAATTAATAAATTCCTGTTACGATTAAAAACACACACACACTTCCAACAGAAAATAAATATACACTTCTGAATTCTCAACAACTTATTCAACAGTTAGGTATGTTAAAAGTCAATAAACATGATAAAATGATTTCCTTGGACATAGAAAATCTTTACATGAACATTCACATATATGAAACCATTCAAATAATAGTTACAAAATTACAAGGATTAAACATTAATCCTAATACAGTAAAACAAATTGAAAATATATTACACATTTCTTTATATCAAAATTATTTTACTTCCGATAATAAAATGTGCAAACAAACAAAAGGTTTAGCTATGGGAGATTCAATGTCAGGCTTCATAGACGATATTTTCCTTCAGCACTTAGAAAATCAACATATTCCTAATATATAACTACGACATAACATTAAAGCATACTTCCGATATGGTGACGATACTTTAATATAATATACAATAGTACTTCACAATCACAACACATTGTCAATTTTTTCAATAGTTTGCATCCCGAAATAATGAAATAGAGCATAACAGAAGTATTAACTTCCTTGATCTGAACATTACAATTAAAAAATATAAATTTGTCTTCAACATTTACTAGAAACCTACATCAATCAATTATACCATACATCAAACATCTAATCATCACAGTTCAGTTCAGAAGCTCGGAGAGTACAGTCGGGATTTTGTGTGCTCTGTGGTGCGAGTTACTAGTCTTAACAATGGGAAGAAACAAGGGTGCAAACTGTGAAGGAGGAAGTGGGAAGGATCAGGACAATCAGATTATTTTCACCCTCAAACTAACTCATGTTTGAGGATCTTAAATCTTCAGTGCAGATGGAGGTGAATGAATTAAGAAAATCAGTTGAATTCATGTCTTCCAAGTTCGACAGTCTTAGAGAGGAATTGGCGCACACAACACATGAACTCAACTCCACGCAGGAGGAGATGAAGAGGCTAGTGCAAGAGAATGACCATCTCAAATGGAAAGTAAGTGATCTGCAACAGTGAACACACAGAGACAATATAATTCTATTCAAAGTTCCGGAGATTGATGAACAATCAACTTGTGAAGTCACTGACCAAATATCGGAAGTCATAGGCGGTAGTGAATTGTTGCAACATGATGTAAGCGTAGCACATCGTATACCATTCCGGGGCAGGTCATCTACTTCACAAAGAGGAGAAGTCGTGATGAATGGCTAGAGCCGTTCGGAAATGAGGCAAAGAAAGATGACAGTTGTCCAGGGTTTGCGACAAACAAAGTCAACAGGGAACTTCCGACAGGAAGCATCACAGCAGTCGACCAACTGACAGCAGTGACCAAGACAAGGGATGCAGCACGTCAGAAGAATTATAAATTTGTCTGGACAAGAGTTGGTAAAATATTTGCAAGAAAAGATGGGCTGTCCAGTGAGTAAAATCACTAATTTTGACGATGTTAATAATTTGTAAATAGTATTGTGTAGGTACTCATGTTTAATTATACAACATAATTGACTTAACAATGGCTAGTAATACTATATTAAATTAAATCCATCAGTGCAAAATTAATAATAATGATAACAATAATTATTATAACACAATGGTTTCCAACAGTCTACTTCACTGCTATGAGTATATTACCAATATGCTATCAGATCTTAAAATATTTCACTTATACATTCATAGCATCAACAAGAATTTTTCCAAACTCTGTGTTTTACTTAATAATAATTTGTCCTTTTAATTTGTTATTATAGTTATTACTGAAACCTGGCTTGATCATGACTCTGGCTATGATATTAATGGCTATAAAAAATTTGTTGAAAGTAATAAGTATAATAAATGGATGGTATAGCTGTAAATATTAAGGAAAACATTGTAGTTTCTTTAAGTGATATTGACATATCCCATTGCAACACTATTTTTAAAAGCTTCTTGTCAATATACAAGGTTATAAAAAACAATGTTATTCTGGGTGACATAAACATTAAAATTTTAGAAAATAGCTTGGATAATTTTGGCAACATCAACTTAAATATCATGCAAGAATATAGATACGTGAAATACTTAAATTCCATTACTCGTCCATCATTCAATTCATGTCTTGACCATATTTTCCTAAAAACTGGAAATAACTTAAATTTTATACCTAGAGTTTACGCAAGTGCAATAACAGCTCATTATAACTGAATCCTATAGATTCAAAATCCCTTATATCCACTTTCACAAATAAAGGATTTTGACAATAACTGATGGCAAACACAGGGAATTTTCAACCTAACAGTGACTTTTAACAAACCATTTGCTTTAAATTTATTGGCTATTTTAATTCAGACTATATAAGTTAAGTCATTAGAATTTTTTTAAAGAAAATATAATATATTATAATTTTTTCATTATGCATAAATTAAAATTTAATAACATTTAATAACAACGATTAACATGAATTACTTGAGATTAAATATGCATGATATAACATACACCCTTTCGTCATCATTTCAGTCGCACACAATGCACACGCATTTTCTACCGGTCTTTGTGTTCAGTCAACAGTAGCAAGTCTCCATATACCAACGTCACAACAAATAATCAATCCCACTCTCACTTCTTCGATCTTCATTAGAATTCATTCTTAGCAAGCAAAATGTGGACATAACTAAGTTCTGAACAAAATGGTCTTTAGGGGGTTTTGATTCTAGAGGATTCAATGACTTTTGCATTTCTTTCAATCAATAATGGAAATATTAGCAGAGAAGCCACTGTACCTTCGAATAATTATAAGTAATTATAAACCATAACAGCCATCTCACATTAATAATATGACTTGGGAATCTATATTCTACAATGAAGACGCGGATACATGTTTCGATAATTTTTATAAAATACTTCGTAACCTTATTTGCAAATTTTCTAATCATGTCCCTCTCAAATTCTCAAGTAAGTACAAAAATATTGAACCTTGGATTACCACAGGTATTGTTAAATCAATACGATCTAGAGATAAGTTTGCTAAGCAAATTAAATGTGACCCATAAAACATTGTTTTATTAAATTATTACAGAAAAATATAAAAATATTCTCACTAATGCAATAAGAAATCGGAGAATCAAATATTATTCTGAAAAATTTTGCAAAAATAGAACTAATCCAAAGCAAATTTGGCAGACAATAAACGAAGCTACTGACACCCAATGTAACAAAAATACTAATTTAAAGACAATTATAAATCGAAATTTAATAAAATTGAAAATAAGATAACTATTGCAAACGAATTTAACGATTATTTTACTAATGTAGGTCATGACATCACATCTAATATAAAAAAAGAAAGTATTTAATACTCATCACTATGAGCTTATTTATAATAAGAGGTTATTATCTATGTTTATATTTCCTGTAAACGAATGTGAAATCGTTAATATTGTACATAGATTAAAAAATAATGTTGCTCCTATTATTGGTAGTATTACAACAAATACCCTGAAACTTATTATCGAAGCTATTTCTAAAACACTTGCCTTTATATTTGATTTGTGCATATGTCAAAATGTATTTCCCTCAGCCCTAAAACATGATGTGGTGATACCAATTCACAAGTCTGGTGACAAATATAATCTTAATAATAACAGACCCATTTCACTATTACCCCGTCTCTCTAAAGTATTTGAAAAATGTTTGCTTAACTGTGAACAAGTGGTGAGGGAAACTTGGGAACATACTGAGGGCGCTCTATTTGAAAATGGCTCTGAGATATAAAATTTATACTGTATCTACTTACGCCTAAAAAGGCGAAATCCACAAACTACATGTCGTAAAAAGGACCAGCAGCCAAACTTCGTTCTATTTTCCTCATCTTCTTCTTCTTCTTCTTCTTCTGCTGGCATGGGAGCTAGCATGGTAGCTGAAATGGAATCGCTGACGTGAGACATTGCACAGGATCTGGCATGGGGCCTCGCAATATATCTGGCATAGGAGCGGGTAATGGGACGTGGCATGGAATCAGGCATGGGAACTGCCATGGTATAAGGTATGGGAATTGGCAATGGGAGCTGGTATGGGATCTGACGTGGGAGCTGATAAGGGATCTACCATGGGATCACTGGCAAGAGAGCCCGAAATGAGCGTTTGCATGGAATTTCACATGGGAGGTTGCAAGGAATCTGGCATGGGAGCTGGCAAGGAATCTGACATGGGAGCTGGCACGGGTGTGCTGGCATGGCTTGTGCAAGGGATTTCGCAAGGGAGCTCGCAAGAAACCTTGTAAGGGTTAGGTCATAGGTTCTAGCAATGGGAGCTAGCATGGGATTTAACAAGGAAACTGGCATGGGAGATAATATGATATAGCATTGCACTGCTGCCATGGGATCTGGCATGGAAGCTGGCAATGGGAGTTGGTATTGAAGCTAACAAGGAAACTGGCATGGGAGCTAATATGGGATCTAGCAATGGGAGCTAGCATGAGATTTAACAAGGAAACTGGCATGGGAGCTAATATGGCATATAGAATTGCAGCGCTGACATGGGATCTCGCATGGGAGCTGGCAATGAGCGTTGGCATTGGAGCTAACAAGGAAACTGGTATGGGAGCTAATATAGGATCTAGCAACGGGAGCTAGCATGGGATTTAACAAGGAAACTGGCATGGGAGCTAATACGGGATATAGCATTGCAGCGCTGACATGGGATCTCGTGTGGGAGCTGGCAATGGGCGTTGGCATTAGAGCTAACAAGGAAACTGGCATAGGAGCTAATATGGGATCTAACATGGGAGCTGCAAATGGGATATAGTACGGGATCAGGCAAGGAATCTGGAATGGGATCTAGCATAGAAGCGTAAGCGAAGGATATCGCAATGGGACCTCGCATGAGAGCACTGGAATGGGATCTTGCAAGGAATCTTGCGTGGGTGCTAGCATTGCGAGCTGGCAATGGAAGCTGGTATGGCATCTTGGATGGAAGCTATCATGGGAGTTCGCATGGGATCGCTGGCATGGTATCTGGCATGCGAATTAGCATGGGATATGGCATGCGTTCTAACATGGGATCTAGCATAGAAGCTGGCAATGGGAGCTGACATGCGATCTAGCATGGTAGCTGATATGGAATCGCTGGAATGAGAGCTCGCCTGAGACCTTGCAAGGGATCTGGCATGGGTCCTCCCAATATGTATGGCATGGGAGCGTCTAATGGGACGTGCCATAGAATCATGCATGGGAAGCGCCATGTAATCGCTGGTATTTGATAAGGCATGGGAACTGTCAACGGGAGCTGGTATGCTAACAGACGTGGGAACTGATAAGGGATCTACCATAGGATCACTGGCAAGAGAGCCGGAAATGAGAGCTTGCATAGCATCTCGCATGGGACATTGCACGGAATCTGGCATGGGAGCTGGCAAGGAATCTGACATGGGAGCTGCCACGGGTGTGCTGGCATGGCATCTGCAAAGGAATTTCGCATGAAAGATTGTAAGGGATATGGCATAGGATCTAGCAATTGGAGCTAGCATGGGATTTAACAAGGAAACTGGTATGTGAGCTAATATGAGACGTAGCATTGCAGCGGTAGTATGGGATCTCTCATGGGAGCTGGCAATGGGATCTGGTATGGGACCTGGCAAAGAATCTTGAATGGGTTCTAGCATGGGAGCGCATTCAATGAGAGCTCGCATGGGAGCGTTGGAATGGGATCTTGCAAGGGATCTGGGCTGGGGGCAGGCATTGGATCTGGCAATAGAAGCTGGTATGGCATCTCGGATGGGACCAGCCATGTGAGTTCGCATAGAATCGCTGGTATGGCATCTGGCAAGGAATCTGCCATGCGATCTAGCATGGAATCTGGCATACGATCTAACATGGGATCTGGCATGGATGCTGGCAATGGGAGCTGACATGGGATCTAGAATGGTAGCTGACATGGAATCGCTGGCATGAGAGCTCGCATGAAACATTGCACGGGATCTGGCATGGAGCCTTGCAATATATCTGCCATAGCAGAGGATAATGGGACGTTGCATGGATTCAGGCATGGGAACTGCCATGGGATCGCTGGCATCGGATAAGTTATGGGAACTGGCAATGGGAGCTGATATGGGATCTGACGTTCGAGCTGATAGGGCACATACCATGAGATCAATGTCAATAGAGCCGGAAATGAGAGCTTGCATGGGATCTCGCATGGGAGATTGCAAGGAATCTGGCATGGGAGCTGGCAAGGAATCTGACAAGGGATCTGGCACAGGTGTGCTGGCATGGCATCTGCAAAGGGATTTCGCATGAAACTTTGTAAGGGATATGGAATAGGATCTAGCAATGGGAGCTAGCATGGGATTTAACAAGGAAACTCGCCTGGGAGCTAATATGAGATATATCGCTGCAGCGCTGGCATGGGATCTCGCATGGCAACAGGAAATAGGATCTGGTATGGGACCTGGCAATGAATCTGGAATGGGATCTAGCACGGGAGCGCAGGCAAGGGATGTGCCAATGGGAGCTAGCATGAGACCGCTGTTATGGGATCTTGTAAGGGATCTGGGATGGGAGCTAGCATGGAAGCTGGCAATGAAAGCTGGTATGGCATCTCGGATGGGAGCTGCCACGGGAGTTAGCATAGGATCGCTGGCATTGCATCTGGCATGCGGTCTAGCATGGGATATGGCATGGAAGCTGGCAATGGGAGCTGACATGGGATCTAGCATGGTAGCTGACATGGAATCGCTGGCATGAGAGCTCGCATGAGACTTTGCAAGGGATCTGGCATGGGGCCTCACAATATATCTGGCATGGGAGCGGGTAATGGGACGTGTCGTGAAATGAGGCATGGGAACTGCCATGGGATCGTTGGCATGGGAACTGGCAATGGGAACCAGTATGGGATCTGACGTGGGAGCTGATAAGGGATCTACCTTGGGATCACTGGCAAGAGAGACGGAAATCAGAACTTGCATATGATCTCGAATAGGAGATTGCAAGGAATCTGGCATTGGAGCTGGCAAGGAATCTGAGATGGGACTTGGCACGGTTGTGCCGGCATGGCATCTGGCAAGGGATTTCTCATGACACCTTATAAGGGATCTGGCGTGGAAGCCATCATGCGAACTAGCATAGGTGATATGGGTGCTAGCATGGTATCTAGCAGTAGCAGCTTGAATGGGAGCTAATATGGGATCCGGTTTGGGAGTTGGCAAGGAATCTGGCATGGGAGCGCAGACAAGAGATATGGCAATTGGTGTGGGACCTGGCAAGGAATCTGGAATGGGGTCTAGCATGGGAGCACAGGCAAGGGATATGGCAATGGGAGCTAGCATGAGACCGCTGGTATGGGATCTTGCAATGGATCTGGGATGGGAGCTAGCATGGGAGTTGGCAATGGAAGCTGGTATGGCACCTCGGATGGGAGCTGCCATGTGAGTTCGCATAGGATCGCTGGCATTGCATCTGGCATGCGATCTAGCATTGGATCTGGCATGCGATCTAGCATGGGACATGGCATGGAAGCTGGAAATGGGAGCTGACATGGGATCTAGCATGGTAGCTGACATGGAATCGCTGGCATGAGAGCTCGCATGAAATCTTGCAAGGGATCTGGCATGGGGCATCGCAATATGTCTGGCATGGGAGCGGGTAATGGGACGTGGCATGGGATCAGGCATGGCAACTCCCATGGGATCGCTGGAATGGGAACTCTCAATGGGAGCTAGTATGGGATCTGACGTGGGAGTTGATAAAGGATCTGCGTTGAGACCACTGACAAGAGAGACGGAAATCAGAACTTGCATGGGATATCGCATAGGAGATTGCAAGTAATCTGGCATTGCAGCTGGCAAGGAATCTACCATGGGAGCCGGCACGGATGTGCTGGCATGACATATGGCTAGGGATTTCGCATGAGACCTTGTAAGGGATCTGGCATGGAAGCTGTCATGCGAACTAGCAACGGTGACATGGCAGCTAGCATGGAATCTAGCAGTAGCAGCTTGAATGGGAGCTAATATGGGATCTGGTTTGGGTGCTGGCAAGGAATCTGGCATGGGAGCGCAGACAAGAGATATGTCAATTTGTATGGGAACTGGCAAGGAATCTGGAATGGGATCTAGCATGGGAGCGCAGGCAAGGAATATGGCAATGTGAGCTCGCATGGGAACGCTGGTATGGGATCTTGTAAGGGCTCTCGAATGGGAGCTAGCATGGGATCTGGCAATTGAAGCTGGTATGGCATCTCGGATGGGAGCTGCCATGGGAGTTCTCATCGGATCGCTGGCATGGCATTTGGCAAGGTATCTCCCATGCGATCTAGCGTGGGATCTGGCATGGAAGCTCCCAATGGGAGGTGAAATGGGATCTAGCATTGTTGCTGACATGGAATCGCTGGTATGAGAGCTCGCATGAGTCCTTGCAAGAGATCTGGTCTGGGGCCTCGCAATATATCTGGCATGGGAGCGGGTAATGGGACGTGGCACGGAATGAGGCATGCGAACTACCATGGGATCGCTGGCATGGGAACTGGCAATGGTAGCTGGTATGGGATCTAACGTGGGAGCTGATAAGGGATCTAACTTGGGATCACTGGCAAGAGAGCCGGAAATTAGAACTTGCATGGGATCTCGCATTGGAGATTGCAAGGAATCTGGCATTGCAGCTGGAAAGGAATCTGACATGGGAGCTGGCACGGGTGTACTGGCATGGCATCTGGCAAGGGATTTCGCATGGGAGCTCGCATGAGACCTTGTAAGGGATCTGGCATGGAAGCTGTCATTCGAACTAGCATCGATGACATGGGTGGTAGCATGGGATCTAGCAGTAGGAGCTTGCATGGGAGATAATATGGGATCTGGTTTGGGAGCTGGCAAGGAATCTTTATTGGGATCTAGCATGGGAGCGCAGACAGGAGATATGGCAATGTGAGCTCGCATGGTGGCAATGGCATGGGATCTGGAATGGGAGCTGGCAATAGGATCTCGTATATGAGCTAAGATGGGATTTGGAATTGGGCCTGGCATGGGATCTGGCACAGAACCTGGCACGGGATATTGCACGCGATCTGGCACGGGAGGTGGAATGCGATCTGGCATGATATAAAGGTGGCCAGTTGGCCTGGGATCTGGCAAGGGAGAATTTTTGGGATGTAGATAGAATGTTGTGAAGATAATTGGTGGGAGTGGTGTGACAGCTGGCATGGGTGGTATGGGAGCTGGCCTGAGTGGTATGGGAGGTGGCGTGGGTGGTATGGGAGCTGGCCTGGCTTTCGAGAACTGCCTAAAAAGACGAAGTCTACGAAATACATTTCTTAAAAAGGACCAACAGCCAATCTTCGTTATTCGTTCCTCAGCTTCTTCTTCTGCTGGTAGGTGTTCCAATGATGGTGCTGGCTTGCGAGCTGCCATGAGTTTTGGCATAGATGGTATGGCCTTCAGGATGGGGATATTTCGATATTCATCCGTGGCTTCCTTCATCTCTGTCTCGTCATAGAATTGGAAGAAAAAAAGGTAACACTCCAGTAATCTCAGATGATTGCATTCCTCCTCCCAGACCTCCTCCTCCCACTTGGTGTACAGGCTGCTGGGCTCAAACAAGTAGTCGCTGCTCGTGCTCTGGGGGGCAGCGTGTACCTTCATCGGCTTTGCCGGCTTGCCAGTTGTATCATGTCCAGCTGGTACAGGCGGAGTCTTCACATACCACGTTGAAGTCGGTCTTCTTGTCCATCTTGTCCATCTTCTTGTCCATCTTGTCCATCTTCTTTTCTTCTCTCCGTTGGATTTCGTCATGACATGTCCTTCCCCAGTATCCCCCACCCGGACATCCGATTGGGGGGATAGTTTACGTCCGGAATTTTTTACCAGGGAAAGACTCATCATGGCATTTTTATCATATCATATATTATCTTCTTGGGATGTATATAATATATATGCGGTAGCCTCCCATTGCTATCCGCATACCACTCTCTCTTTCGCATCTTAAAAGATCCCAGGGGGCCCCAGCGTGAAGGTGAGGAGAGTGGATTTGACTAATTAGGCCCTCCGGACTTCACCGAAATTCTCCACAAGGGTTAAATATCAGTTCCATCAGGGTTTTTGACCCGATCAGAGACTAGGAAATCCCAATTAGCCTTTGCCCCCCCAAACGATATTTATATATATCGCGTACACTGTGTGGAATGTGATTAGGAAGGGAGAGGGAAGTTTTATCGACGAGACACACAAAACTGCTCTATAAATGGTTATATGCTAATGCGATATAGGGGATTTTGGAAATTAGGAATTTGTTCATTTAGCAATTGTATGTTTTCATTATAATTCCTGGCTATGAAGTATTCCTCAGCTGTATTAATTAAATATGTATCATTTACTGCTTTTAAGATTTCCATGTGTTGTGCATATCATTAAGTTCATGACCTGTGTTAATTGAGTGGCAAATTTTTATGTATTTCTATTGTTAATGAAATTGGATTCATGTTCCTTGTATCTAGTATGAAAATTCCTTTTTGTTTGGCCGATGTATTTCATATTCCAGTTAGTACCGGTACAATTTAAGTGATAAACTCCATTATGTAAATGTATGTTAGTGTTCCTGATTTTATTGGGGATTATACTGTTTAACGTATTGTTGATTTTATAAGTAATGTTTATATTTTCTTTTTTGAAAAGGCAGATATATGATTATTAATTTTCCCTATATAGGTTATAGAGTTCCATGTTTTGATTTTATTGGATTCTTTAGGTTGTAAAGTTGTAATTCTGTTGTGGATAAAGTTCTGAATCTTTTCTTATTAAAACCATTCTCAATAACTAATTGTATTATGTATTTGTATTCTGTTGAGTAGGCTTGTTTATTAAGAAGTGTGTGTATTAAATGACCGACTAAAAACCTGAATTTACAAATGTTGTGGGAATATGGATTTTTATTCAAATTTATTTATTTAATACACAAGGTTTACTCTACAATTAGGCATTGCATCCCGAAAGAGCAGAAGCTCGTGCTTGGGCATAGTTCAGTCTACTTATATAAAATTCAAGAATGTTAATTCAGTACAATAATATTAATATATAGTAAAATACAGACCATGTAATGACATATACAAATATACAAAATACAAACTATATGAGTATTAGATTACAATTTTAAACTCATATGGCTTAAGGAAAGACAAAACAATTAAATAATTGATCTAATTTGTTTCCTAAATCTATGTGTGTTTAATGTACTTTGTTCTAATTAATGCATTATATATTCTGGGAAAAAAATTTCTGCTTTGTTTTAATCCAGCAGTTGTGTGACATTTGGGGATGTTCAGAAACAAACTGTAGTTTTGTCTCGTACGGTATTCATGAGGATCAAATTTAAATTTATTGTTATTTTTATGGAAGTAAATGAACAATATTTGTTTATAAATTTGTTCTATATTTGATGCACCAAATTTCTGAAAAATTAATTTCGTTGGGTAATCAAGAGGTTTATATAGACAAATTTTGATAATTCACCTTTTTGGAGCAAATTTAATGGGCGAATAGTCGATTTTTCCATTCCTCCCCTACCTAATATAGGCCTTCCATCCCTACTGTATTATTGATTGAGACGGAGCTACGTACACAGTACACAGAACATAAATAAGTATATAAGAACATAGAATGGAACATTTGTGGATTGTTTTACGCAATCTGTTACACAGAAATGAGATATGCTTGCCCCATTTTAAATGTTGGTCAATAATGATGCCTAAATATTTAACTTGTGAGGATATATTCAAACCGTTACATGAGCAAGTAGGTAGGTTACAATCGTGTATTGTTATACTTCTATTATTATTTATTTTTAGTTGTTCAAGGGCATGTGATGTTAATGAAAATATTATTAATTTTGATTTAGAAGCGTTCAAAGAAAGTGAGCATCCAGCCATTCTTTAATAATGTTAATACCACTGTTAGAGTTTTGATAGCTTTCATTCCAACTCGAACTGCTAAATATAACCACAGTCCTCATCAGCATAAGATTACAGAGTACCAGAATATTTCTAAATGTCAGTTTTAAGTAAATCGTTGATATATATTAAAAAGAAAACAGGATATAAAATCGTCCTCTGAGATACACCTATACAAATGTTACGTGATTCACTAAGGTGAGCATTGATTGAGTTTTGTTACTTAAGTAAGATTTAAAAAATTTTAAAGCCAATCCATTAGCTCCCAATCTATCCATTTTATTCAAAAGTATATTATGATTGACTGCATTGAAAACTTCTTGTGAGTCTAGAAAAATTCTTAGACATTTATTTCCTACATCTAATTGTTGAATAATTTTTGAAGTAACTGTCATAATAGCATCATCAGTGCACAAATTTTTCTGAAACCAAACTGATCATCATTTAGTAGTTTTTTTTTGTCTAAAAATTGTATTAACCGTGTTTTTATACATTTTTCAAATACTTTAGAGAGACTGGGTAATAGTGAAAAGGGTCTGTAATTATTAACGTTATATTTGTCACCAGACTTGTGAATTGGTATCACCACATGATGTTTTTTTTTTTTGTCTAAAAATTGTATTAACCGTGTTTTTATACATTTTTCAAATACTTTAGAGACACTGGGTAATAGTGAAAAGGGTCTGTAATTATTAACGTTATATTTGTCACCAGACTTGTGAATTGGTATCACCACATCATGTTTTAGGGCTGAGGGAAATATATTTTGAGATATGCACAAATTAAATATAAAGGCAAGTGGTTTGGAAATAGCTTCGATAATACATAGCACAAGAAAATGGTTACAACCCAAACATAACAGACAACATCATAAGGAAGACAAAACAAAAACTCAACAAACACACAAAACAAACACAAACACAAGAAATACATCACACTAACATACGAAAACAAAAACACATACAAGATCGCATCCTCATTCAGAAAACAGAAATACAACATAGCATACAGAACAGAAAACACACTACAAAGACATCTCAACACATAAACAACACAAACAAAAAAAAATACAACTACACAGGTGTATACCAACTCACATGCAATAGTTGCGACATTTTCTACATTGGACAGAGAGGCATATCATTCCAACTCGATACAAAGAACACATTAAAGCAATAACCAGAGGACACAATACATCTAATCACAAAATTAATGAATTCCTGTTACGATTAAAAACACACACACACTTCCAACAGAAAATAAATATACACTTCTGAATTCTCAACAACTTATTCAACAGTTAGGTATGTTAAAAGTCAATAAACATGATAAAATGATTTCCTTGGACATAGAAAATCTTTACATGAACATTCACATATATGAAACCATTCAAATAATAGTTACAAAATTACAAGGATTAAACATTAATCCTAATACAGTAAAACAAATTGAAAATATATTACACATTTCTTTATATCAAAATTATTTTACTTTCGATAATAAAATGTGCAAACAAACAAAAGGTTTAGCTATGGGAGATTCAATGTCAGGCTTCATAGACGATATTTTCCTTCAGCACTTAGAAAATCAACATATTCCTAATATATAACTACCACATAACATTAAAGCATACTTCCGATATGGTGACGATACTTTAATATAATATACAATAGTACTTCACAATCACAACACATTGTCAATTTTTTCAATAGTTTGCATCCCGAAATAATGAAATAGAGCATAACAGAAGTATTAACTTCCTTGATCTGAACATTACAATTAAAAAATCTAAATTTGTCTTCAACATTTACTAGAAACCTACATCAATCAATTATACCATACATCAAACATCTAATCATCACAGTTCAGTTCAGAAGCTCGGAGAGTACAGTCGGGATTTTGTGTGCTCTGTGGTGCGAGTTACTAGTCTTAACAATGGGAAGAAACAAGGGTGCAAACTGTGAAGGAGGAAGTGGGAAGGATCAGGACAATCAGATTATTTTCACCCTCAAACTAACTCATGTTTGAGGATCTTAAATCTTCAGTGCAGATGGAGGTGAATGAATTAAGAAAATCAGTTGAATTCATGTCTTCCAAGTTCGACAGTCTTAGAGAGGAATTGGCGCACACAACACATGAACTCAACTCCACGCAGGAGGAGATGAAGAGGCTAGTGCAAGAGAATGACAATCTCAAATGGAAAGTAATGATCTGCAACAGTGAACACACAGAGACAATATAATTCTATTCAAAGTTCCGGAGATTGATGAACAATCAACTTGTGAAGTCACTGACCAAATATCGGAAGTCATAGGCGGTAGTGAATTGTTGCAACATGATGTAAGCGTAGCACATCGTATACCATTCCGGGGCAGGTCATCTACTTCACAAAGAGGAGAAGTCGTGATGAATGGCTAGAGCCGTTCGGAAATGAGGCAAAGAAAGATGACAGTTGTCCAGGGTTTGCGACAAACAAAGTCAACAGGGAACTTCCGACAGGAAGCATCACAGCAGTCGACCAACTGACAGCAGTGACCAAGACAAGGGATGCAGCACGTCAGAAGAATTATAAATTTGTCTGGACAAGAGTTGGTAAAATATTTGCAAGAAAAGATGGGCTGTCCAGTGAGTAAAATCACTAATTTTGACGATGTTAATAATTTGTAAATAGTATTGTGTAGGTACTCATGTTTAATTATACAACATAATTGACTTAACAATGGCTAGTAATACTATATTAAATTAAATCCATCAGTGCAAAATTAATAATAATGATAACAATAATTATTATAACACAATGGTTTCCAACAGTCTACTTCACTGCTATGAGTATATTACCAATATGCTATCAGATCTTAAAATATTTCACTTATACATTCATAGCATCAACAAGAATTTTTCCAAACTCTGTGTTTTACTTAATAATAATTTGTCCTTTTAATTTGTTATTATAGTTATTACTGAAACCTGGCTTGATCATGACTCTGGCTATGATATTAATGGCTATAAAAAATTTGTTGAAAGTAATAAGTATAATAAATGGATGGTATAGCTGTAAATATTAAGGAAAACATTGTAGTTTCTTTAAGTGATATTGACATATCCCATTGCAACACTATTTTTAAAAGCTTCTTGTCAATATACAAGGTTATAAAAAACAATGTTATTCTGGGTGACATAAACATTAAAATTTTAGAAAATAGCTTGGATAATTTTGGCAACATCAACTTAAATATCATGCAAGAATATAGATACGTGAAATACTTAAATTCCATTACTCGTCCATCATTCAATTCATGTCTTGACCATATTTTCCTAAAAACTGGAAATAACTTAAATTTTATACCTAGAGTTTACGCAAGTGCAATAACAGCTCATTATAACTGAATCCTATAGATTCAAAATCCCTTATATCCACTTTCACAAATAAAGGATTTTGACAATAACTGATGGCAAACACAGGGAATTTTCAACCTAACAGTGACTTTTAACAAACCATTTGCTTTAAATTTATTGGCTATTTTAATTCAGACTATATAAGTTAAGTCATTAGAATTTTTTTAAAGAAAATATAATATATTATAATTTTTTCATTATGCATAAATTAAAATTTAATAACATTTAATAACAACGATTAACATGAATTACTTGAGATTAAATATGCATGATATAACATACACCCTTTCGTCATCATTTCAGTCGCACACAATGCACACGCATTTTCTACCGGTCTTTGTGTTCAGTCAACAGTAGCAAGTCTCCATATACCAACGTCACAACAAATAATCAATCCCACTCTCACTTCTTCGATCTTCATTAGAATTCATTCTTAGCAAGCAAAATGTGGACATAACTAAGTTCTGAACAAAATGGTCTTTAGGGGGTTTTGATTCTAGAGGATTCAATGACTTTTGCATTTTTGTCAATCAATAATAGAAATATTAGCAGAGAAGCCACTGTACCTTCGAATAATTATAAGTAATTATAAACCATAACAGCCATCTCACATTAATAATATGACTTGGGAATCTATATTCTACAATGAAGACGCGGATACATGTTTCGATAATTTTTATAAAATACTTCGTAACCTTATTTGCAAATTTTCTAATCATGTCCCTCTCAAATTCTCAAGTAAGTACAAAAATATTGAACCTTGGATTACCACAGGTATTGTTAAATCAATACGATCTAGAGATAAGTTTGCTAAGCAAATTAAATGTGACCCATAAAACATTGTTTTATTAAATTATTACAGAAAAATATAAAAATATTCTCACTAATGCAATAAGAAATCGGAGAATCAAATATTATTCTGAAAAATTTTGCAAAAATAGAACTAATCCAAAGCAAATTTGGCAGACAATAAACGAAGCTACTGACACCCAATGTAACAAAAATACTAATTTAAAGACAATTATAAATCGAAATGGAATAAAATTGAAAATAAGATAACTATTGCAAACGAATTTAACGATTATTTTACTAATGTAGGTCATGACATCACATCTAATATAAAAAAAAGAAAGTATTTAATACTCATCACTATGAGCTTATTTATAATAAGAGGTTATTATCTATGTTTATATTTCCTGTAAACGAATGTGAAATCGTTAATATTGTACATAGATTAAAAAATAATGTTGCTCCTGTTATTGGTAGTATTACAACAAATACCCTGAAACTTATTATCGAAGCTATTTCTAAAACACTTGCCTTTATATTTGATTTGTGCATATGTCAAAATGTATTTCCCTCAGCCCTAAAACATGATGTGGTGATACCAATTCACAAGTCTGGTGACAAATATAATCTTAATAATAACAGACCCATTTCACTATTACCCCGTCTCTCTAAAGTATTTGAAAAATGTTTGCTTAACTGTGAACAAGTGGTGAGGGAAACTTGGGAACATACTGAGGGCGCTCTATTTGAAAATGGCTCTGAGATATAAAATTTATACTGTATCTACTTACGCCTAAAAAGGCGAAATCCACAAAATACATGTCGTAAAAAGGACCAGCAGCCAATCTTCGTTCTATTTTCCTCATCTTCTTCTTCTTCTTCTTCTTCTTCTTCTGCTGGCATGGGAGCTAGCATGGTAGCTGAAATGGAATCGCTGGCGTGAGACATTGCACAGGATCTGGCATGGGGCCTCGCAATATATCTGGCATAGGAGCGGGTAATGGGACGTGGCATGGAATCAGGCATGGGAACTGCCATGGTATAAGGTATGGGATCTGGCAATGGGAGCGGGTATGGGATCTGACGTGGGAGCTGATAAGGGATCTACCATGGGATCACTGGCAAGAGAGCCCGAAATGAGCGCTTGCATGGAATTTCACATGGGAGATTGCAAGGAATCTGGCATGGGAGCTGGCAAGGAATCTGACATGGGAGCTGGCACGGGTGTGCTGGCATGGCTTGTGCAAGGGATTTCGCAAGGGAGCTCGCAAGAAACCTTGTAAGGGTTAGGTCATAGGTTCTAGCAATGGGAGCTAGCATGGGATTTAACAAGGAAACTGGCATGGGAGATAATATGATATAGCATTGCACTGCTGCCATGGGATCTGGCATGGAAGCTGGCAATGGGCGTTGGTATTGAAGCTAACAAGGAAACTGGCATGGGAGCTAATATGGGATCTAGCAATGGGAGCTAGCATGGGATTTAACAAGGAAACTGGCATGGGAGCTAATATGGCATATAGAATTGCAGCGCTGACATGGGATCTCGCATGGGAGCTGGCAATGAGCGTTGGCATTGGAGCTAACAAGGAAACTGGTATGGGAGCTAATATAGGATCTAGCAACGGGAGCTAGCATGGGATTTAACAAGGAAACTGGCATGGGAGCTAATACGGGATATAGCATTGCAGCGCTGACATGGGATCTCGCGTGGGAGCTGGCAATGGGCGTTGGCATTAGAGCTAACAAGGAAACTGGCATAGGAGCTAATATGGGATCTAACATGGGAGCTGCAAATGGGATATAGTACGGGATCAGGCAAGGAATCTGGAATGGGATCTAGCATAGAAGCGTAAGCGAAGGATATCGCAATGGGACCTCGCATGGGAGCACTGGAATGGGATCTTGCAAGGAATCTTGCGTGGGTGCTAGCATTGCGAGCTGGCAATGGAAGCTGGTATGGCATCTTGGATGGAAGCTATCATGGGAGTTCGCATGGGATCGCTGGCATGGTATCTGGCATGCGATCTAGCATGGGATATGGCATGCGTTCTAACATGGGATCTGGCATGGAAGCTGGCAATGGGAGCTGACATGGGATCTAGCATGGTAGCTGATATGGAATCGCTGGAATGAGAGCTCGCCTGAGACCTTGCAAGGGATCTGGCATGGGTCCTCCCAATATGTATGGCATGGGAGCGTCTAATGGGACGTGCCATAGAATCATGCATGGGAAGGGCCATGTAATCGCTGGTATTTGATAAGGCATGGGAACTGTCAACGGGAGCTGGTATGGGAACAGACGTGGGAACTGATAAGGGATCTACCATAGGATCACTGGCAAGAGAGCCGGAAGCCGGAAATGAGAGCTTGCATAGCATATCGCATGGGACATTGCACGGAATCTGGCATGGGAGCTGGCAAGGAATCTGACATGGGAGCTGCCACGGGTGTGCTGGCATGGCATCTGCAAAGGAATTTCGCATGAAAGATTGTAAGGGATATGGCATAGGATCTAGCAATTGGAGCTAGCATGGGATTTAACAAGGAAACTGGTATGTGAGCTAATATGAGACGTAGCATTGCAGCGGTAGTATGGGATCTCTCATGGGAGCTGGCAATGGGATCTGGTATGGGACCTGGCAAAGAATCTTGAATGGGTTCTAGCATGGGAGCGCATTCAATGAGAGCTCGCATGGGAGCGTTGGAATGGGATCTTGCAAGGGATCTGGGCTGGGGGCAGGCATTGGATCTGGCAATAGAAGCTGGTATGGCATCTCGGATGGGACCAGCCATGTGAGTTCGCATAGAATCGCTGGTATGGCATCTGGCAAGGAATCTGCCATGCGATCTAGCATGGAATCTGGCATACGATCTAACATGGGATCTGGCATGGATGCTGGCAATGGGAGCTGACATGGGATCTAGAATGGTAGCTGACATGGAATCGCTGGCATGAGAGCTCGCATGAAACATTGCACGGGATCTGGCATGGAGCCTTGCAATATATCTGCCATAGCAGAGGGTAATGGGACCTTGCATGGATTCAGGCATGGGAACTGCCATGGGATCGCTGGCATCGGATAAGTTATGGGAACTGGCAATGGGAGCTGATATGGGATCTGACGTTCGAGCTGATAGGGCACATACCATGAGATCAATGTCAATAGAGCCGGAAATGAGAGCTTGCATGGGATCTCGCATGGGAGATTGCAAGGAATCTGGCATGGGAGCTGGCAAGGAATCTGACAAGGGATCTGGCACAGGTGTGCTGGCATGGCATCTGCAAAGGAATTTCGCATGAAAGATTGTAAGGGATATGGCATAGGATCTAGCAATTGGAGCTAGCATGGGATTTAACAAGGAAACTGGTATGTGAGCTAATATGAGACGTAGCATTGCAGCGGTAGTATGGGATCTCTCATGGGAGCTGGCAATGGGATCTGGTATGGGACCTGGCAAAGAATCTTGAATGGGTTCTAGCATGGGAGCGCATTCAATGAGAGCTCGCATGGGAGCGTTGGAATGGGATCTTGCAAGGGATCTGGGCTGGGGGCAGGCATTGGATCTGGCAATAGAAGCTGGTATGGCATCTCGGATGGGACCAGCCATGTGAGTTCGCATAGAATCGCTGGTATGGCATCTGGCAAGGAATCTGCCATGCGATCTAGCATGGAATCTGGCATACGATCTAACATGGGATCTGGCATGGATGCTGGCAATGGGAGCTGACATGGGATCTAGAATGGTAGCTGACATGGAATCGCTGGCATGAGAGCTCGCATGAAACATTGCACGGGATCTGGCATGGAGCCTTGCAATATATCTGCCATAGCAGAGGGTAATGGGACCTTGCATGGATTCAGGCATGGGAACTGCCATGGGATCGCTGGCATCGGATAAGTTATGGGAACTGGCAATGGGAGCTGATATGGGATCTGACGTTCGAGCTGATAGGGCACATACCATGAGATCAATGTCAATAGAGCCGGAAATGAGAGCTTGCATGGGATCTCGCATGGGAGATTGCAAGGAATCTGGCATGGGAGCTGGCAAGGAATCTGACAAGGGATCTGGCACAGGTGTGCTGGCATGGCATCTGCAAAGGGATTTCGCATGAAACTTTGTAAGGGATATGGAATAGGATCTAGCAATGGGAGCTAGCATGGGATTTAACAAGGAAACTCGCCTGGGAGCTAATATGAGATATATCGCTGCAGCGCTGGCATGGGATCTCGCATGGCAACAGGAAATAGGATCTGGTATGGGACCTGGCAATGAATCTGGAATGGGATCTAGCACGGGAGCGCAGGCAAGGGATGTGCCAATGGGAGCTAGCATGAGACCGCTGTTATGGGATCTTGTAAGGGATCTGGGATGGGAGCTAGCATGGAAGCTGGCAATGAAAGCTGGTATGGCATCTCGGATGGGAGCTGCCATGGGAGTTAGCATAGGATCGCTGGCATTGCATCTGGCATGCGGTCTAGCATGGGATATGGCATGGAAGCTGGCAATGGGAGCTGACATGGGATCTAGCATGGTAGCTGACATGGAATCGCTGGCATGAGAGCTCGCATGAGACTTTGCAAGGGATCTGGCATGGGGCCTCACAATATATCTGGCATGGGAGCGGGTAATGGGACGTGTCGTGAAATGAGGCATGGGAACTGCCATGGGATCGTTGGCATGGGAACTGGCAATGGGAACCAGTATGGGATCTGACGTGGGAGCTGATAAGGGATCTACCTTGGGATCACTGGCAAGAGAGACGGAAATCAGAACTTGCATATGATCTCGAATAGGAGATTGCAAGGAATCTGGCATTGGAGCTGGCAAGGAATCTGAGATGGGACTTGGCACGGTTGTGCCGGCATGGCATCTGGCAAGGGATTTCTCATGACACCTTATAAGGGATCTGGCGTGGAAGCCATCATGCGAACTAGCATAGGTGATATGGGTGCTAGCATGGTATCTAGCAGTAGCAGCTTGAATGGGAGCTAATATGGGATCCGGTTTGGGAGTTGGCAAGGAATCTGGCATGGGAGCGCAGACAAGAGATATGGCAATTGGTGTGGGACCTGGCAAGGAATCTGGAATGGGGTCTAGCATGGGAGCACAGGCAAGGGATATGGCAATGGGAGCTAGCATGAGACCGCTGGTATGGGATCTTGCAATGGATCTGGGATGGGAGCTAGCATGGGAGTTGGCAATGGAAGCTGGTATGGCACCTCGGATGGGAGCTGCCATGTGAGTTCGCATAGGATCGCTGGCATTGCATCTGGCATGCGATCTAGCATTGGATCTGGCATGCGATCTAGCATGGGACATGGCATGGAAGCTGGAAATGGGAGCTGACATGGGATCTAGCATGGTAGCTGACATGGAATCGCTGGCATGAGAGCTCGCATGAAATCTTGCAAGGGATCTGGCATGGGGCATCGCAATATGTCTGGCATGGGAGCGGGTAATGGGACGTGGCATGGGATCAGGCATGGCAACTCCCATGGGATCGCTGGAATGGGAACTCTCAATGGGAGCTAGTATGGGATCTGACGTGGGAGTTGATAAAGGATCTACGTTGGGATCACTGACAAGAGAGACGGAAATCAGAACTTGCATGGGATCTCGCATAGGAGATTGCAAGTAATCTGGCATTGCAGCTGGCAAGGAATCTGACATGGGAGCCGGCACGGATGTGCTGGCATGACATATGGCTAGGGATTTCGCATGAGACCTTGTAAGGGATCTGGCATGGAAGCTGTCATGCGAACTAGCAACGGTGACATGGCAGCTAGCATGGAATCTAGCAGTAGCAGCTTGAATGGGAGCTAATATGGGATCTGGTTTGGGTGCTGGCAAGGAATCTGGCATGGGAGCGCAGACAAGAGATATGTCAATTTGTATGGGAACTGGCAAGGAATCTGGAATGGGATCTAGCATGGGAGCGCAGGCAAGGAATATGGCAATGTGAGCTCGCATGGGAACGCTGGTATGGGATCTTGTAAGGGCTCTCGAATGGGAGCTAGCATGGGATCTGGCAATTGAAGCTGGTATGGCATCTCGGATGGGAGCTGCCATGGGAGTTCTCATCGGATCGCTGGCATGGCATTTGGCAAGGTATCTCCCATGCGATCTAGCGTGGGATCTGGCATGGAAGCTCCCAATGGGAGGTGAAATGGGATCTAGCATTGTTGCTGACATGGAATCGCTGGTATGAGAGCTCGCATGAGTCCTTGCAAGAGATCTGGTCTGGGGCCTCGCAATATATCTGGCATGGGAGCGGGTAATGGGACGTGGCACGGAATGAGGCATGGGAACTACCATGGGATCGCTGGCATGGGAACTGGCAATGGTAGCTGGTATGGGATCTAACGTGGGAGCTGATAAGGGATCTAACTTGGGATCACTGGCAAGAGAGCCGGAAATTAGAACTTGCATGGGATCTCGCATTGGAGATTGCAAGGAATCTGGCATTGCAGCTGGAAAGGAATCTGACATGGGAGCTGGCACGAGTGTACTGGCATGGCATCTGGCAAGGGATTTCGCATGGGAGCTCGCATGAGACCTTATAAGGGATCTGGCATGGAAGCTGTCATGCGAACTAGCATCGATGACATGGGTGGTAGCATGGGATCTAGCAGTAGGAGCTTGCATGGGAGCTAATATGGGATCTGGTTTGGGAGCTGGCAAGGAATCTGGATTGGGATCTAGCATGGGAGCGCAGACAGGAGATATGGCAATGTGAGCTCGCATGGTGGCAATGGCATGGGATCTGGAATGGGAGCTGGCAATGGGATCTGGCATATGAGCTAAGATGGGATTTGGAATTGGGCCTGGCATGGGATCTGGCACAGAACCTGGCACGGGATATTGCACGCGATCTGGCACGGGAGGTGGAATGCGATCTGGCATGATATAAAGGTGGCCAGTTGGCCTGGGATCTGGCAAGGGAGAATTTTTGGGATGTAGATAGAATGTTGTGAAGATAATTGGTGGGAGTGGTGTGACAGCTGGCATGGGTGGTATGGGAGCTGGCCTGAGTCGTATGGGAGGTGGCGTGGGTGGTATGGGAGCTGGCCTGGCTTTCGAGAACTGCCTAAAAAGACGAAGTCTACGAAATACATTTCTTAAAAAGGACCAACAGCCAATCTTCGTTATTCGTTCCTCAGCTTCTTCTTCTGCTGGTAGATGTTCCAATGATGGTGCTGGCTTGCGAGCTGCCATGAGTTTTGGCATGGATGGTATGGCCTTCAGGATGGGGATATTTCGATATTCATCCGTGGCTTCCTTCATCTCTGTCTCGTCATAGAATTGGAAGAAAAAAAGGTAACACTCCAGTAATCTCAGATGATTGCATTCCTCCTCCCAGACCTCCTCCTCCCACTTGGTGTACAGGCTGCTGGGCTCAAACAAGTAGTCGCTGCTCGTGCTCTGGGGGGCAGCGTGTACCTTCATCGGCTTTGCCGGCTTGCCAGTTGTATCATGTCCAGCTGGTACAGGCGGAGTCTTCACATACCACGTTGAAGTCGGTCTTCTTGTCCATCTTGTCCATCTTCTTGTCCATCTTGTCCATCTTCTTTTCTTCTCTCCGTTGGATTTCGTCATGACATGTCCTTCCCCAGTATCCCCCACCCGGACATCCGATTGGGGGGATAGTTTACGTCCGGAATTTTTTACCAGGGAAAGACTCATCATGGCATTTTTATCATATCATATATTATCTTCTTGGGATGTATATAATATATATGCGGTAGCCTCCCATTGCTATCCGCATACCACTCTCTCTTTCGCATCTTAAAAGATCCCAGGGGGCCCCAGCGTGAAGGTGAGGAGAGTGGATTTGACTAATTAGGCCCTCCGGACTTCACCGAAATTCTCCACAAGGGTTAAATATCAGTTCCATCAGGGTTTTTGACCCGATCAGAGACTAGGAAATCCCAATTAGCCTTTGCCCCCCCAAACGATATTTATATATATCGCGTACACTGTGTGGAATGTGATTAGAAAGGGAGAGGGAAGTTTTATCGACGAGACACACAAAACTGCTCTATAAATGGTTATATGCTAATGCGATATAGGGGATTTTGGAAATTAGGAATTTGTTCATTTAGCAATTGTATGTTTTCATTATAATTCCTGGCTATGAAGTATTCCTCAGCTGTATTAATTAAATATGTATCATTTACTGCTATTAAGATTTCCATGTGTTGTGCATATCATTAAGTTCATGACCTGTGTTAATTGAGTGGCAAATTTTTATGTATTTCTATTGTTAATGAAATTGGATTCATGTTCCTTGTATCTAGTATGAAAATTCCTTTTTGTTTGGCCGATGTATTTCATATTGCAGTTAGTACCGGTACAATTTAAGTGATAAACTCCATTATGTAAATGTATGTTAGTGTTCCTGATTTTATTGGGGATTATACTGTTTAACGTATTGTTGATTTTATAAGTAATGTTTATATTTTCTTTTTTGAAAAGGCAGATATATGATTATTAATTTTCCCTATATAGGTTATAGAGTTCCATGTTTTGATTTTATTGGATTCTTTAGGTTGTAAAGTTGTAATTCTGTTGTGGATAAAGTTCTGAATCTTTTCTTATTAAAACCATTCTCAATAACTAATTGTATTATGTATTTGTATTCTGTTGAGTAGGCTTGTTTATTAAGAAGTGTGTGTATTAAATGACCGACTAAAAACCTGAATTTACAAATGTTGTGGGAATATGGATTTTTATTCAAATTTATTTATTTAATACACAAGGTTTACTCTACATTTAGGCATTGCATCCCGAAAGAGCAGAAGCTCGTGCTTGGGCATAGTTCAGTCTACTTATATAAAATTCAAGAATGTTAATTCAGTACAATAATATTAATATATAGTAAAATACAGACCATGTAATGACATATACAAATATACAAAATACAAACTATATGAGTATTAGATTACAATTTTAAACTCATATGGCTTAAGGAAAGACAAAACAATTAAATAATTGATCTAATTTGTTTCCTAAATCTATGTGTGTTTAATGTACTTTGTTCTAATTAATGCATTATATATTCTGGGATAAAAATTTCTGCTTTGTTTTAATCCAGCAGTTGTGTGACATTTGGGGATGTTCAGAAACAAACTGTAGTTTTGTCTCGTACGGTATTCATGAGGATCAAATTTAAATTTATTGTTATTTTTATGGAAGTAAATGAACAATATTTGTTTATAAATTTGTTCTATATTTGATGCACCAAATTTCTGAAAAATTAATTTCGTTGGGTAATCAAGAGGTTTATATAGACAAATTTTGATAATTCACATTTTTGGAGCAAATTTAATGGGCGAATAGTCGATTTTTCCATTCCTCCCCAACCTAATATAGGCCTTCCATCCCTACTGTATTATTGATTGAGACGGAGCTACGTACACAGTACACAGAACATAAATAAGTATATAAGAACATAGAATGGAACATTTGTGGATTGTTTTACGCAATCTGTTACACAGAAATGAGATATGCTTGCCCCATTTTAAATGTTGGTCAATAATGATGCCTAAATATTTAACTTGTGAGGATATATTCAAACCGTTACATGAGCCAGTAGGTAGGTTACAATCGTGTATTGTTATACTTCTATTATTATTTATTTTTAGTTGTTCAAGGGCATGTGATGTTAATGAAAATATTATTAATTTTGATTTAGAAGCGTTCAAAGAAAGTGAGCATCCAGCCATTCTTTAATAATGTTAATACCACTGTTAGAGTTTTGATAGCTTTCATTCCAACTCGAACTGCTAAATATAACCACAGTCCTCATCAGCATAAGATTACAGAGTACCAGAATATTTCTAAATGTCAGTTTTAAGTAAATCGTTGATATATATTAAAAAGAAAACAGGATATAAAATCGTCCTCTGAGATACACCTATACAAATGTTACGTGATTCACTAAGGTGAGCATTGATTGAGTTTTGTTACTTAAGTAAGATTTAAAAAATTTTAAAGAAAATCCATTAGCTCCCAATCTATCCATTTTATTCAAAAGTATATTATGATTGACTGCATTGAAAACTTCTTGTGAGTCTAGAAAAATTCTTAGACATTTATTTCCTACATCTAATTGTTGAATAATTTTTGAAGTAACTGTCATAATAGCATCATCAGTGCACAAATTTTTCTGAAACCAAACTGATCATCATTTAGTAGTTTTTTTTTGTCTAAAAATTGTATTAACCGTGTTTTTATACATTTTTCAAATACTTTAGAGAGACTGGGTAATAGTGAAAAGGGTCTGTAATTATTAACGTTATATTTGTCACCAGACTTGTGAATTGGTATCACCACATGATGTTTTTTTTTTTGTCTAAAAATTGTATTAACCGTGTTTTTATACATTTTTCAAATACTTTAGAGAGACTGGGTAATAGTGAAAAGGGTCTGTAATTATTAACGTTATATTTGTCACCAGACTTGTGAATTGGTATCACCACATCATGTTTTAGGGCTGAGGGAAATATATTTTGAGATATGCACAAATTAAATATAAAGGCAAGTGGTTTGGAAATAGCTTCGATAATACATAGCACAAGAAAATGGTTACAACCCAAACATAACAGACAACATCATAAGGAAGACAAAACAAAAACTCAACAAACACACAAAACAAACACAAACACAAGAAATACATCACACTAACATACGAAAACAAAAACACATACAAGATCGCATCCTCATTCAGAAAACAGAAATACAACATAGCATACAGAACAGAAAACACACTACAAAGACATCTCAACACACAAACAACATAAAAAAAAATACAACTACACAGGTGTATACCAACTCACATGCAATAGTTGCGACATTTTCTACATTGGACAGAGAGGCATATCATTCCAACTCGATACAAAGAACACATTAAAGCAATAACCAGAGGACACAATACATCTAATCACAAAATTAATAAATTCCTGTTACGATTAAAAACACACACACACTTCCAACAGAAAATAAATATACACTTCTGAATTCTCAACAACTTATTCAACAGTTAGGTATGTTAAAAGTCAATAAACATGATAAAATGATTTCCTTGGACATAGAAAATCTTTACATGAACATTCACATATATGAAACCATTCAAATAATAGTTACAAAATTACAAGGATTAAACATTAATCCTAATACAGTAAAACAAATTGAAAATATATTACACATTTCTTTATATCAAAATTATTTTACTTTCGATAATAAAATGTGCAAACAAACAAAAGGTTTAGCTATGGGAGATTCAATGTCAGGCTTCATAGACGATATTTTCCTTCAGCACTTAGAAAATCAACATATTCCTAATATATAACTACGACATAACATTAAAGCATACTTCCGATATGGTGACGATACTTTAATATAATATACAATAGTACTTCACAATCACAACACATTGTCAATTTTTTCAATAGTTTGCATCCCGAAATAATGAAATAGAGCATAACAGAAGTATTAACTTCCTTGATCTGAACATTACAATTAAAAAATCTAAATTTGTCTTCAACATTTACTAGAAACCTACATCAATCAATTATACCATACATCAAACATCTAATCATCACAGTTCAGTTCAGAAGCTCGGAGAGTACAGTCGGGATTTTGTGTGCTCTGTGGTGCGAGTTACTAGTCTTAACAATGGGAAGAAACAAGGGTGCAAACTGTGAAGGAGGAAGTGGGAAGGATCAGGACAATCAGATTATTTTCACCCTCAAACTAACTCATGTTTGAGGATCTTAAATCTTCAGTGCAGATGGAGGTGAATGAATTAAGAAAATCAGTTTAATTCATGTCTTCCAAGTTCGACAATCTTAGAGAGGAATTGGCGCACACAACACATGAACTCAACTCCACGCAGGAGGAGATGAAGAGGCTAGTGCAAGAGAATGACCATCTCAAATGGAAAGTAAGTGATCTGCAACAGTGAACACACAGAGACAATATAATTCTATTCAAAGTTCCGGAGATTGATGAACAATCAACTTGTGAAGTCACTGACCAAATATCGGAAGTCATAGGCGGTAGTGAATTGTTGCAACATGATGTAAGCGTAGCACATCGTATACCATTCCGGGGCAGGTCATCTACTTCACAAAGAGGAGAAGTCGTGATGAATGGCTAGAGCCGTTCGGAAATGAGGCAAAGAAAGATGACAGTTGTCCAGGGTTTGCGACAAACAAAGTCAACAGGGAACTTCCGACAGGAAGCATCACAGCAGTCGACCAACTGACAGCAGTGACCAAGACAAGGGATGCAGCACGTCAGAAGAATTATAAATTTGTCTGGACAAGAGTTGGTAAAATATTTGCAAGAAAAGATGGGCTGTCCAGTGAGTAAAATCACTAATTTTGACGATGTTAATAATTTGTAAATAGTATTGTGTAGGTACTCATGTTTAATTATACAACATAATTGACTTAACAATGGCTAGTAATACTATATTAAATTAAATCCATCAGTGCAAAATTAATAATAATGATAACAATAATTATTATAACACAATGGTTTCCAACAGTCTACTTCACTGCTATGAGTATATTACCAATATGCTATCAGATCTTAAAATATTTCACTTATACATTCATAGCATCAACAAGAATTTTTCCAAACTCTGTGTTTTACTTAATAATAATTTGTCCTTTTAATTTGTTATTATAGTTATTACTGAAACCTGGCTTGATCATGACTCTGGCTATGATATTAATGGCTATAAAAAATTTGTTGAAAGTAATAAGTATAATAAATGGATGGTATAGCTGTAAATATTAAGGAAAACATTGTAGTTTCTTTAAGTGATATTGACATATCCCATTGCAACACTATTTTTAAAAGCTTCTTGTCAATATACAAGGTTATAAAAAACAATGTTATTCTGGGTGACATAAACATTAAAATTTTAGAAAATAGCTTGGATAATTTTGGCAACATCAACTTAAATATCATGCAAGAATATAGATACGTGAAATACTTAAATTCCATTACTCGTCCATCATTCAATTCATGTCTTGACCATATTTTCCTAAAAACTGGAAATAACTTAAATTTTATACCTAGAGTTTACGCAAGTGCAATAACAGCTCATTATAACTGAATCCTATAGATTCAAAATTCCCTATATCCACTTTCACAAATAAAGGATTTTGACAATAACTGATGGCAAACACAGGGAATTTTCAACCTAACAGTGACTTTTAACAAACCATTTGCTTTAAATTTATTGGCTATTTTAATTCAGACTATATAAGTTAAGTCATTAGAATTTTTTTAAAGAAAATATAATATATTATAATTTTTTCATTATGCATAAATTAAAATTTAATAACATTTAATAACAACGATTAACATGAATTACTTGAGATTAAATATGCATGATATAACATACACCCTTTCGTCATTTCAGTCGCACACAATGCACACGCATTTTCTACCGGTCTTTGTGTTCAGTCAACAGTAGCAAGTCTCCATATACCAACGTCACAACAAATAATCAATCCCACTCTCACTTCTTCGATCTTCATTAGAATTCATTCTTAGCAAGCAAAATGTGGACATAACTAAGTTCTGAACAAAATGGTCTTTAGGGGGTTTTGATTCTAGAGGATTCAATGACTTTTGCATTTTTGTCAATCAATAATAGAAATATTAGCAGAGAAGCCACTGTACCTTCGAATAATTATAAGTAATTATAAACCATAACAGCCATCTCACATTAATAATATGACTTGGGAATCTATATTCTACAATGAAGACGCGGATACATGTTTCGATAATTTTTATAAAATACTTCGTAACCTTATTTGCAAATTTTCTAATCATGTCCCTCTCAAATTCTCAAGTACAAAAATATTGAACCTTGGATTACCACAGGTATTGTTAAATCAATACGATCTAGAGATAAGTTTGCTAAGCAAATTAAATGTGACCCATAAAACATTGTTTTATTAAATTATTACAGAAAAATATAAAAATATTCTCACTAATGCAATAAGAAATCGGAGAATCAAATATTATTCTGAAAAATTTTTGCAAAAATAGAACTAATCCAAAGCAAATTTGGCAGACAATAAACGAAGCTACTGACACCCAATGTAACAAAAATACTAATTTAAAGACAATTATAAATCGAAATGGAATAAAATTGAAAATAAGATAACTATTGCAAACGAATTTAACGATTATTTTACTAATGTAGGTCATGACATCACATCTAATATAAAAAAAAGAAAGTATTTAATACTCATCACTATGAGCTTATTTATAATAAAAGGTTATTATCTATGTTTATATTTCCTGTAAACGAATGTGAAATCGTTAATATTGTACATAGATTAAAAAATAATGTTGCTCCTGTTATTGGTAGTATTACAACAAATACCCTGAAACTTATTATCGAAGCTATTTCTAAAACACTTGCCTTTATATTTGATTTGTGCATATGTCAAAATGTATTTCCCTCAGCCCTAAAACATGATGTGGTGATACCAATTCACAAGTCTGGTGACAAATATAATCTTAATAATAACAGACCCATTTCACTATTACCCCGTCTCTCTAAAGTATTTGAAAAATGTTTGCTTAACTGTGAACAAGTGGTGAGGGAAACTTGGGAACATACTGAGGGCGCTCTATTTGAAAATGGCTCTGAGATATAAAATTTATACTGTATCTACTTACGCCTAAAAAGGCGAAATCCACAAAATACATATCGTAAAAACGACCAGCAGCCAAACTTCGTTCTATTTTCCTCATCTTCTTCTTCTTCTTCTTCTTCTTCTTCTTCTGCTGGCATGGGAGCTAGCATGGTAGCTGAAATGGAATCGCTGGCGTGAGACATTGCACAGGATCTGGCATGGGGCCTCGCAATATATCTGGCATAGGAGCGGGTAATGGGACGTGGCATGGAATCAGGCATGGGAACTGCCATGGTATAAGGTATGGGAACTGGCAATGGGAGCTGGTATGGGATCTGACGTGGGAGCTGATAAGGGATCTACCATGGGATCACTGGCAAGAGAGCCCGAAATGAGCGCTTGCATGGAATTTCACATGGGAGATTGCAAGGAATCTGGCATGGGAGCTGGCAAGGAATCTGACATGGGAGCTGGCACGGGTGTGCTGGCATGGCTTGTGCAAGGGATTTCGCAAGGCAGCTCGCAAGAAACCTTGTAAGGGTTAGGTCATAGGTTCTAGCAATGGGAGCTAGCATGGGATTTAACAAGGAAACTGGCATGGGAGATAATATGATATAGCATTGCACTGCTGCCATGGGATCTGGCATGGAAGTTGGCAATGGGCGTTGGTATTGAAGCTAACAAGGAAACTGGCATGGGAGCTAATATGGGATCTAGCAATGGGAGCTAGCATGGGATTTAACAAGGAAACTGGCATGGGAGCTAATATGGCATATAGAATTGCAGCGCTGACATGGGATCTCGCATGGGAGCTGGCAATGAGCGTTGGCATTGGAGCTAACAAGGAAACTGGTATGGGAGCTAATATAGGATCTAGCAACGGGAGCTAGCATGGGATTTAACAAGGAAACTGGCATGGGAGCTAATACGGGATATAGCATTGCAGCGCTGACATGGGATCTCGCGTGGGAGCTGGCAATGGGCGTTGGCATTAGAGCTAACAAGGAAACTGGCATAGGAGCTAATATGGGATCTAACATGGGAGCTGCAAATGGGATATAGTACGGGATCAGGCAAGGAATCTGGAATGGGATCTAGCATAGAAGCGTAAGCGAAGGATATCGCAATGGGACCTCGCATGAGAGCACTGGAAAGGGATCTTGCAAGGAATCTTGCGTGGGTGCTAGCATTGCGAGCTGGCAATGGAAGCTGGTATGGCATCTTGGATGGAAGCTATCATGGGAGTTCGCATGGGATCGCTGGCATGGTATCTGGCATGCGATCTAGCATGGGATATGGCATGCGTTCTAACATGGGATCTGGCATGGAAGCTGGCAATGGGAGCTGACATGGGATCTAGCATGGTAGCTGATATGGAATCGCTGGAATGAGAGCTCGCCTGAGACCTTGCAAGGGATCTGGCATGGGTCCTCCCAATATGTATGGCATGGGAGCGTCTAATGGGACGTGCCATAGAATCATGCATGGGAAGCGCCATGTAATCGCTGGGATTGGATAAGGCATGGGAACTGTCAACGGGAGCTGGTATGGGAACAGACGTGGGAACTGATAAGGGATCTACCATAGGATCACTGGCAAGAGAGCCGGAAATGAGAGCTTGCATAGCATCTCGCATGGGACATTGCACGGAATCTGGCATGGGAGCTGGCAAGGAATCTGACATGGGAGCTGCCACGGGTGTGCTGGCATGGCATCTGCAAAGGAATTTCGCATGAAAGATTGTAAGGGATATGGCATAGGATCTAGCAATTGGAGCTAGCATGGGATTTAACAAGGAAACTGGTATGTGAGCTAATATGAGACGTATCATTGCAGCGGTAGTATGGGATCTCTCATGGGAGCTGGCAATGGGATCTGGTATGGGACCTGGCAAAGAATCTTGAATGGGTTCTAGCATGGGAGCGCATTCAATGAGAGCTCGCATGGGAGCGTTGGAATGGGATCTTGCAAGGGATCTGGGCTGGGGGCAGGCATTGGATCTGGCAATAGAAGCTGGTATGGCATCTCGGATGGGACCAGCCATGTGAGTTCGCATAGAATCGCTGGTATGGCATCTGGCAAGGAATCTGCCATGCGATCTAGCATGGAATCTGGCATACGATCTAACATGGGATCTGGCATGGATGCTGGCAATGGTAGCTGACATGGAATCGCTGGCATGAGAGCTCGCATGAAACATTGCACGGGATCTGGCATGGAGCCTTGCAATATATCTGCCATAGCAGAGGGTAATGGGACCTTGCATGGATTCAGGCATGGGAACTGCCATGGGATCGCTGGCATCGGATAAGTTATGGGAACTGGCAATGGGAGCTGATATGGGATCTGACGTTCGAGCTGATAGGGCACATACCATGAGATCAATGTCAATAGAGCCGGAAATGAGAGCTTGCATGGGATCTCGCATGGGAGATTGCAAGGAATCTGGCATGGGAGCTGGCAAGGAATCTGACAAGGGATCTGGCACAGGTGTGCTGGCATGGCATCTGCAAAGGGATTTCGCATGAAACTTTGTAAGGGATATGGAATAGGATCTAGCAATGGGAGCTAGCATGGGATTTAACAAGGAAACTCGCCTGGGAGCTAATATGAGATATATCGCTGCAGCGCTGGCATGGGATCTCGCATGGCAACAGGAAATAGGATCTGGTATGGGACCTGGCAATGAATCTGGAATGGGATCTAGCACGGGAGCGCAGGCAAGGGATGTGCCAATGGGAGCTAGCATGAGACCGCTGTTATGGGATCTTGTAAGGGATCTGGGATGGGAGCTAGCATGGAAGCTGGCAATGAAAGCTGGTATGGCATCTCGGATGGGAGCTGCCATGGGAGTTAGCATAGGATCGCTGGCATTGCACCTGGCATGCGGACTAGCATGGGATATGGCATGGAAGCTGGCAATGGGAGCTGACATAGGATCTAGCATGGTAGCTGACATGGAATCGCTGGCATGAGAGCTCGCATGAGACTTTGCAAGGGATCTGGCATGGGGCCTCACAATATATCTGGCATGGGAGCGGGTAATGGGACGTGTCGTGAAATGAGGCATGGGAACTGCCATGGGATCGTTGGCATGGGAACTGGCAATGGGAACCAGTATGGGATCTGACGTGGGAGCTGATAAGGGATCTACCTTGGGATCACTGGCAAGAGAGACGGAAATCAGAACTTGCATATGATCTCGAATAGGAGATTGCAAGGAATCTGGCATTGGAGCTGGCAAGGAATCTGAGATGGGACTTGGCACGGTTGTGCCGGCATGGCATCTGGCAAGGGATTTCTCATGACACCTTATAAGGGATCTGGCGTGGAAGCCATCATGCGAACTAGCATAGGTGATATGGGTGCTAGCATGGTATCTAGCAGTAGCAGCTTGAATGGGAGCTAATATGGGATCCGGTTTGGGAGTTGGCAAGGAATCTGGCATGGGAGCGCAGACAAGAGATATGGCAATTGGTGTGGGACCTGGCAAGGAATCTGGAATGGGGTCTAGCATGGGAGCACAGGCAAGGGATATGGCAATGGGAGCTAGCATGAGACCGCTGGTATGGGATCTTGCAATGGATCTGGGATGGGAGCTAGCATGGGAGTTGGCAATGGAAGCTGGTATGGCACCTCGGATGGGAGCTGCCATGTGAGTTCGCATAGGATCGCTGGCATTGCATCTGGCATGCGATCTAGCATTGGATCTGGCATGCGATCTAGCATGGGACATGGCATGGAAGCTGGAAATGGGAGCTGACATGGGATCTAGCATGGTAGCTGACATGGAATCGCTGGCATGAGAGCTCGCATGAAATCTTGCAAGGGATCTGGCATGGGGCATCGCAATATGTCTGGCATGGGAGCGGGTAATGGGACGTGGCATGGAATCAGGCATGGCAACTCCCATGGGATCGCTGGAATGGGAACTCTCAATGGGAGCTAGTATGGGATCTGACGTGGGAGTTGATAAAGGATCTACGTTGGGATCACTGACAAGAGAGACGGAAATCAGAACTTGCATGGGATCTCGCATAGGAGATTGCAAGTAATCTGGCATTGCAGCTGGCAAGGAATCTGACATGGGAGCTGGCACGGATGTGCTGGCATGACATATGGCAAGGGATTTCGCATGAGACCTTGTAAGGGATCTGGCATGGAAGCTGTCATGCGAACTAGCAACGGTGACATGGCAGCTAGCATGGAATCTAGCAGTAGCAGCTTGAATGGGAGCTAATATGGGATCTGGTTTGGGTGCTGGCAAGGAATCTGGCATGGGAGCGCAGACAAGAGATATGTCAATTTGTATGGGAACTGGCAAGGAATCTGGAATGGGATCTAGCATGGGAGCGCAGGCAAGGAATATGGCAATGTGAGCTCGCATGGGAACGCTGGTATGGGATCTTGTAAGGGCTCTCGAATGGGAGCTAGCATGGGATCTGGCAATTGAAGCTGGTATGGCATCTCGGATGGGAGCTGCTATGGGAGTTCTCATCGGATCGCTGGCATGGCATTTGGCAAGGTATCTCCCATGCGATCTAGCGTGGGATCTGGCATGGAAGCTCCCAATGGGAGGTGAAATGGGATCTAGCATTGTTGCTGACATGGAATCGATGGTATGAGAGCTCGCATGAGTCCTTGCAAGAGATCTGGTCTGGGGCCTCGCAATATATCTGGCATGGGAGCGGGTAATGGGACGTGGCACGGAATGAGGCATGGGAACTACCATGGGATCGCTGGCATGGGAACTGGCAATGGGAGCTGGTATGGGATCTGACGTGGGAGCTGATAAGGGATCTAACTTGGGATCACTGGCAAGAGAGCCGGAAATTAGAACTTGCATGGGATCTCGCATTGGAGATTGCAAGGAATCTGGCATTGCAGCTGGAAAGGAATCTGACATGGGAACTGGCACGAGTGTACTGGCATGGCATCTGGCAAGGGATTTCGCATGGGAGCTCGCATGAGACCTTATAAGGGATCTGGCATGGAAGCTGTCATGCGAACTAGCATCGATGACATGGGTGGTAGCATGGGATCTAGCAGTAGGAGCTTGCATGGGAGCTAATATGGGATCTGGTTTGGGAGCTGGCAAGGAATCTGGATTGGGATCTAGCATGGGAGCGCAGACAGGAGATATGGCAATGTGAGCTCGCATGGTGGCAATGGCATGGGATCTGGAATGGGAGCTGGCAATGGGATCTGGCATATGAGCTAAGATGGGATTTGGAATTGGGCCTGGCATGGGATCTGGCACAGAACCTGGCACGGGATATTGCACGCGATCTGGCACGGGAGGTGGAATGCGATCTGGCATGATATAAAGGTGGCCAGTTGGCCTGGGATCTGGCAAGGGAGAATTTTTGGGATGTAGATAGAATGTTGTGAAGATAATTGGTGGGAGTGGTGTGACAGCTGGCATGGGTGGTATGGGAGCTGGCCTGAGTGGTATGGGAGGTGGCGTGGTTGGTATGGGAGCTGGCCTGGCTTTCGAGAACTGCCTAAAAAGACGAAGTCTACGAAATACATTTCTTAAAAAGGACCAACAGCCAATCTTCGTTATTCGTTCCTCAGCTTCTTCTTCTGCTGGTAGGTGTTCCAATGATGGTGCTGGCTTGCGAGCTGCCATGAGTTTTGGCATGGATGGTATGGCCTTCAGGATGGGGATATTTCGATATTCATCCGTGGCTTCCTTCATCTCTGTCTCGTCATAGAATTGGAAGAAAAAAAGGTAACACTCCAGTAATCTCAGATGATTGCACTCCTCCTCCCAGACCTCCTCCTCCCACTTGGTGTATAGGCTGCTGGGCTCAAACAAGTAGTCGCTGCTCGTGCTCTGGGGGGCAGCGTGTACATTCATCGGCTTTGCCGGCTTGCCAGTTGTATCATGTCCAGCTGGTACAGGCGGAGTCTTCACATACCACGTTGAAGTCGGTCTTCTTGTCCATCTTGTCCATCTTCTTGTCCATCTTGTCCATCTTCTTTTCTTCTTTCCGTTGGATTTCGTCATGACATGTCCTTCCCCAGTATCCCCCACCCGGACATCCGATTGGGGGGATAGTTTACGTCCGGAATTTTTTACCAGGGAAAGACTCATCATGGCATTTTTATCATATCATATATTATCTTCTTGGGATGTATATAATATATATGCGGTAGCCTCCCATTGCTATCCGCATACCACTCTCTCTTTCGCATCTTAAAAGATCCCAGGGGGCCCCAGCGTGAAGGTGAGGAGAGTGGATTTGACTAATTAGGCCCTCCGGACTTCACCGAAATTCTCCACAAGGGTTAAATATCAGTTCCATCAGGGTTTTTGACCCGATCAGAGACTAGGAAATCCCAATTAGCCTTTGCCCCCCCAAACGATATATATATATATATATATATATATATATATATATATATATATATATATATATATATATATCGCGTACACTGTGTGGAATGTGATTAGGAAGGGAGAGGGAAGTTTTATCGACGAGACACACAAAACTGCTCTATAAATGGTTATATGCTAATGCGATATAGGGGATTTTGGAAATTAGGAATTTGTTCATTTAGCAATTGTATGTTTTCATTATAATTCCTGGCTATGAAGTATTCCTCAGCTGTATTAATTAAATATGGATCATTTACTGTTTTTAAGATTTCCATGTGTTGTGCATACCATTAAGTCCATGACCTGTGTTAATTGAGTGGCAAATTTTGATTTATTCCTATTGTTAATGAAATTGGATTCATGTTCCTTGATTCTAGTATGAAAATTCCTTTTTGTTTGGCCGATGTATTTCATATTGCAGTTAGTACCGGTACAATTTAAGTGATAAACTCCATTATGTAAATGTTTGTTAGTGTTCCTGATTTTATTGGGGATTATACTGTTGAACGTATTGTTGATTTTATAAGTAATGTTAATATTTTCTTTTTTGAAAAGGCAGATATTTGATTATTAATTTTCTCTATATAGGTTATAGAGTTCCAGGTTTTGACTTTATTGGATGCTTTAGGTTGTAAAGTTGTAATTCTGTTGTGGATAAAGTTCTGAATCCTTTCTTATTAAAACCATTCTCAATAACTAATTGTATTATGTATTTGTATTCTGTTGAGTAGGCTTGTTTATTAAGAGGTGTGTGTATTAAATGATCGACTAAAAACCTGAATTTACAAATGTTGTGGGAATATGGATTTTTATTCAAATTTATTTATTTAATACACAAGGTTTACTCTACATTTAGGCATTGCATCCCGAAAGAGCAGAAGCTCGTGCTTGGGCATAGTTCAGTCTACTCATATAAAATTCAAGAATGTTAACTCAGTACAATAATATTAATATCTAGTAAAATACAGACCATGTAATGACATATACAAATATACAAAATACAAAGTATATGAGTATTAGATTACAATTTTAAACTCATATGGCTTAAGGAAAGACAAAACAATTAAATAATTAATCTAATTTGTTTCCTAAATCTATGTGTGTTTAATGTACTTAGTTCAGGGTAAGCTCTAATTAATGCATTATATATTCTGGGTAAAAAATTTCTGCTTTATTTTAATCCAGCAGTTGTGTGACATTTGGGGGTGTTTAGAAAGAAACTGTAGTTTTGTCTCGTACGGTATTCATGAGGATCAAATTTAAATTTATTGTTATTTTTATGGAAGTAAATGAACAAATTGAAGAGCACAGGGGAAAAAGGGGGGATGTCCACTTTTAAACAATTCTCAGGAAACCAATTTTAAAATGTGAAACGCTATCATTCCGAATATAATACTGAGAATTTAACCAGCAGTTATTCTGTGACTAAGAACTTTCTTCCCCTGTTCTCAGTGTAGAATGAATTCACTTCATATGAAGAATATAAGCGAATGGAAATCTGAATTTTGCCTGAAAGTCGACATCCCCCCTTTTTCCCCTGTACTCTTATGTTTATAAATTTGTTCTATATTTGATGCACCAAATTTCTGAAAAATTAATTTCGTTGGGTAATCAAGAGGTTTATATAGACAAATTTTGATAATTCACCTTTTTGGAGCAAATTTAAAGGGTGAATAGTCGATTTTTCCATTCCTCCCCAACCTAATATAGGCCTACCATCCCTACTGTATTATTGATTGAGACAGAGCTACGTACACAGTACACAGAACATAAATAGGTAAATAAGAACATAGAATGGAACATTTGTGGATTGTTTTACGCAATCTGTTACACAGAAATGAGATATGCTTGCCCCATTTTAAATGTTGGTCAATAATGATGCCTAAATATTTAACTTGTGAGGATATATTCAAACCGTTACATGAGCAAGTAGGTAGGTTACAATCGTGTATTGTTATACTTCTATTATTATTTATTTTTAGTTGTTCAAGGTCATGTGATGTTAATGAAAATATTATTAATTTTGATTTAGAAACGTTCAAAGAAAGTGAGCATCCAGCCATTCTTTAATAATGTTAATACCACTGTTAGAATTTTGATAAGTTTCATTCCAACTCGAACTGCTAAATATAACCACAGTCTCATCAGCATAAGATTACAGAGTACCAGAATATTTCTAAATGTCAATTTTAAGTAAATCGTTGATATATATTAAAAAGAAAACAGGATCTAAAATCGTCCTCTGAGATACACCTATACAAATGTTACGTGATTCACTAAGGTGAGCATTGATTGAGTTCTGTTACTTAAGTAAGATTTAAATAATTTTAAAGCCAATCCATTAGTTCCCAATCTATCTATTTTATTCAAAAGTATATTATGATTGACTGCACTGAAAACTTCTTGTAAGTCTAGAAAAATTCCTAGACATTTATTTCCTACATCTAATTGTTGAATAATTTTTGAAGTAACTGTCATAATAGCATCATCAGTGCACAAATTTTTCTGAAACCAAATTGATCATCATTTAGTAGTTTTTTTTTTTCTAAAAATTGTATTAACCGTGTTTTTATACATTTTTCAAATACTTTAGAGAGACTGGGTAATAGTGAAATGGGTCTGTAATTATTAAGATTATATTTGTCACCAGACTTGTGAATTGGTATCACCACATCATGTTTTAGGGCTGAGGGAAATACATTTTGAGATATGCACAAATTAAATATAAAGGCAAGTGGTTTAGAAATAGCTTCGATAATACATAGCACAAGAAAATGGTTACAACCCAAACATAACAGACAACATCATTAGGAAGACAAAACAAAAACTCAACAAACACACAAAACAAACACAAACACAAGAAATACATCACACTAACATACGAAAACAAAAACACATACAAGATTGCATCCTCATTCAGAAAATAGAAATACAACATAGCATACAGAACAGAAAACACACTACAAAGACATCTCAACACACAAACAACACTAACAAATAGATACAACCACACAGGTATATACAAACTCACATGCAATAGTTGCGACAGTTTCTACATTGGACAGAGAGGCATATCATTCCAAACTCGATACAAAGAACACATTAAAGCAATAACCAGAGGACACAATACATCTATTCACAAAATTAATAAATTCCTGTTACAATTTAAAAAAAACACACACACTTCCAACAGAAAATAAATATACAGTTCTGAATTATGTATAAACCAGATACAACTGCAACTAATGACTAAATAGTAGATAAAAACTATTGGTTAAAATAAAGTGTCTCCTTTATTTTATTACATTCTTTCTTATGTATAAAAAAACTATAATTTCATGTCAATGCGTACTTTATAATGCCATAAAAATGTTCAGTTTTGCGAAGCTGTACTTTTTTTGCGTATTTCTGGCTGAAGCCAGCACAATATTCCATTTTTCGGTTAATTATTATATTTACTATTCAGGGTTTTTAAACAAGTAAAATATTGTAACAAAGTACTGTACAATACATTCTTACCTAATGGGTTATTTTTAAAAACCTTTTGCATTCGCTCAAATAGCGATCCTGAAACTGATAACGGAAAACAGAGCTATCGCCACTCGGTGACCAACCACTGAACTAGAGGAAGTAACATCACTTTCTCTTCTACCCGTCTGCTATAATGTATAAACACGAAAAATGTTTTTCATGTGATTACTCAAAAACCCTGGGTGATGGAAAAGGTCTGTAAAAAGATTTGAAATCAGCATAAAAAAATCACTTAGAATCACCCATTGTTTTAACAGACAAAAGTTTAAATTTTGTTGACTAGTGATTAGTTTTAACTGAAATTAAATTTGTCCAGCCTGACCTAAAAATCCCTTAACCACCTTTTCTGTTTTACTTATTCCCAGTTGGCAATTTTTTTTGTGAAGTTTATTTATACACACTTTAACATCTGTGGTCATATCACATGTGTAGAATCTTTGGCTATATCAGTAGGTCGTGTACTTTTGTTCTGACTCTGTTTTTATTGTCGTGTGTTATAGATGGCTTATGTTCATGTAACTGATTTATATTTTGTTTTAATGTTTATGATATTGGTGATTAAGGAGATCATGAATCATGGTATGTAAATTTCCAATCCAGCATGTGCCTTCGTGACTGAGGGAAACCAGAAAAAAACCTCAATCAGATTGGCTGATCAAGGGGTTTGAACCCAGGACCTTCCAAATACGAGGCTCAAACACTACCATTTGTGCCAGTCGCTCGGTTTTTTTATTGCTTATCCAATTTTTGTAATTTTATTGTTTGTTAGTTGCAATTATAACAATAAACGTTACACTACAGTAGACTACTAAGACATGCTATGTTGCACGTGTTGTTCAGTTCTGCAATTAAAAGTTCTCCAGAGAAAATTTTGTCACCAACTCTTTCACCCAGTATTCACACAATGTAAACAATGCGAAAATTTCGGGACACTGTACTGGAATGTGACGCTTTATAGATTCTAATAATGGTGAGGGCATGCCTTGCTCCAAAACATGACAGCCTTTCTTCCTAGAATTAGCAAACCCTCATAAACTCCCATTTTCTCCTCAACTCTTATGCGTGTGGCAGAAATAAAATATGACAATGACTTCAACAATTGGCAACTGAGCTAAGTGTTTATTCTTTGCTCGTTCCTACAGTTAAGTGGTGAAGAATGTGAGGGAAGGCTGTCATGTTTTGGAGCAAAGTTATAAGTGTAAAGGTTCATCTTTACATGCAATGAAGGCGTTTTGGGGCCAACAAGGTAGAACTCCATGCCCGAGTTACCTCCCATACGCAGTGAGAAGAAAGTAACTAGGAGGGGATTGTAAATAGACATAATAATTAAATAACATTATTTCATGATATGAATACTTCACTTGAGGTTATTCCACGTTAATTTATCTACACAGTCTATTTCTAAATAAAGTCAGTCCCTCTCTCTTTTTTGCATTGCATAATGACCTGTATTGTATAAAATTCCTAATAAGAAGTGTGTATTATGATAACTTGAAATTATAATATTAAAGCTTTCGCTTATGGACATGCTTGTTCAGCTTCGTAGTCAACGTTGAAATCTCTGGTCGTAAGGTTAAAACATCGCAACTCCAGTAAGCGCATCTGCAGATCCATTGATATATCCAGTGGTGTCATTCTAATTTTTTAACAATCGGTTCTCTCCATTAATGACCGCAAATTTAAAAATATTAAATGACATAATAATAAACAGCTACAAATAAAGGAAAACTGCAATTTAACATGTTCTTGCATAATTTAAAATGCTGACTCACGTCACAAAGAATGGGAGTAGATCTCTGACACTTCATCAGTGTGCTCAGTAGCAGAGGGTTGCCTCACTACAGACACATCATATCATATACACTGTCCTACCTACTATATTATTATATGCACAAATACAGTATAATATACAGCATTATACTATATACACAAATTAAATAAAAACAATAGAAGCAGGAAATACATGCGTTTAGGTGTTCCCTACTCAGAAACGACTGATGTTTCCTGGAAATGCGGCAGCGTGGGTCAAGTGCTGTTCTATGCATGCGCAGAATCTTTTTTACTTTCTCCCAACATTCTTATCTCCAACACAATAACGGTAGATAAAGTGTAAGAAGCCCATAGAACAACACCAACTAACTAGCTTTCAATAGCTGCTCACATCGACATATTGTTTGAATTAACCCAAGATGCCCCAGCCAGAAATAAGAAAAAGTAGCGCTTGTTTGTTGTAGCCCTGTGCTCCACATAAGGACTTAAAGGAAATACTATACTATCCGAAGATGCATCTGCATACACACTTATACCACATACTGTTACATCAAGTTAATTTAACATGTTCGGCATATCACTGCCACTTTTAGCAACGCCATATTGTATCTTTGGTCCAGGGAAAATACAATATGTCATTGCAGAAAGTGGCAGGATTGAGTCTTTCCATAAATGACGAGTACTTTTCGTGGACCAGAAATATAGTATGGCTTTCCTAAGAAGTAGGGGTGATGTACTAAGCATTTACCACTTTCGAAACATCAGTCAATGGAACCAATTTTACTTTTCTCACATATACCTCTACCATCACTAATACAGGCTTGGTTTTAAGAATCGATGCATGTGAGGTGCAAGCTGGCACTTTGTACCATCTTCGCAATGATGTGCAAGGCTTGTGGTTTCTCACACTGAGGATTTAGTGGATCAGTTGCTGAACGCATGTTGTGTTCAATGAATCTCTTTGCCTGTTTGCCATTTTTGGGGAAGGAAGTTAAGGATGAAGAGGAAATTATCCTGCACACTTTGGTGGAGAAGAGAGTGATATCTTCAGTAGACTGTCAATACTCCAAGTATCTAATTGTTTTATTTTCCTATCTTATTATTCATTTTTATCACAGATTTGTTCCTTGGACCCGCATAATTATGAACTTACATCACTATTGATACAAAACTTTAAAAAATCCTCACACATAATTAATTTTTGGCAGCCTGAGACAAAAATAGGTACAGTGATTCTAAAACAAGTTATGAGTTTTTTACACTATTTTCTACACATTTACGACATTTACAGTTCCCTGTCCAACAATATGAAAGAAGAAAATAAGCATGGACTGGGGTGGTCCATGATACTATGGCAAAACTGAAGTTGTTCTGATCTTAGCTCTACATGCTCTGCTTTGTCTCTTGACAGTCAAACTGCTGTTTTAAATTTTAAGTTAATGAAGTGCTATCTAGAAGTCGTTACACTCTAATAATTTATGTCAATTTTATCAGGTATGAGTAAATGACTATGTCTAATAGTTTGAGATATTCCCCTATAAACTGGTTCCTTGGGAAGCCAATCTCTAAATTGTCGACAGCAAGATTACCACGTGTATTACACATGCTCCAATGTGTACAGTTTCATCTCTTGGACAAAGACAAGCCCCTCCTATATAGTTACAGATTGGCCTAAGGGAGCATTCAAGGATTCCAGCCCTGCGAATAGATTTGTATGTTAAAAAACTTCCCAAACTATATGATAAATACCTGGATAAAAAAAAGAGCTAGACAGCAAGGAAGTGATATAATAAAACAAAACACATTAAAGAGATCTGGGCTAGTTGTTTGATACTGCTATGACACATGCAACGAAAGAGATTAGAAATGAGGAGGACCAGATATTTCTTGAAATGCAAAGAGAAGACGTAATTTGAAGTAGCATGGAAGGTGCTGTTCTAAAAACAGTTGCAAAAGAAACCAAGAATGAATGAAGAGACCTCGGTACGAAGAAGTGAATTGTGTGTATGTCTAATACCTATCCACTTCACTTGCGTGATTCGGGTTCTGCATACTGCAGATAGAAGGCAGGACTGTGACCCATTTTCAAGTTGCACACCACTTCAGCGGGTCACGTTATGTATGATGTGTATCTGTGAAGAGTTATGTCGTGTAATAGAGTGAGTGTATGTGTAAGTGTTTAGGGTGAGTATATGTGTAAGTGTTCGTGTAAATGTAGTGTAGGAAATGATGAGGATGATGATGAAGGTGAGGAAGAAAGAAGGGGGAAACCCAGTGCCAGCACGTAGCCTACTCCTGTTGAATAGCACCAAGGGGACTGCCAGGCTTAACGTCCCCATCCAACAGACAAATCACTATCAACAGTGACATATACCTTCTTTTCATATGCACTGTGGAGAGATTTGGGATTTAACCCAGGTATATTGGTGCACAATTTAGTGATTAGAAATTGTGCACCACCATCTCTCCTAGTCCCGAGGTAGAAATTTTACATGAAAATTTCTGACCCTGTCGGGAATCGAACCCGGGCCAGCTAGTCTGGAGGCACTACCACAGAGCTAACTCGGTGGACATGAAGAAGTGCATTTATATCCAAGAAAGGTACAGCAACCGACCTTCCTTCTACCTCTTCATCATGTTAATCACCTAGTGAATCTGATTGCGAGAATGAATATCGACTGTCTGAATCATTATCTTCATTTTCAACATTATTACCTGCTTCAGTTGTTCCGTCCTCACCACCTAGTATCCCTAAAAACATATTCGAGTTACCTAAAATAGTCAGTGCCTTGGATAGAGTCAATCTTCCAGATTGTGCAGCAGTATTTGTAGCTGGAGCCATTGCTGAGACACTAGATAACATTAGAGAGTGGAACAAAGCATCTATTGGTATTCAAAGTCCATATAATGATATCAAGCTTCTTACTCTCCATAAGAAATATCCCAACCAAACTGTAGATAAGAAAGCACAATTATAGGCTATTATGGCATTTTGCCAGCATCTTTGGTTTCTCTCTGAGCATCTGGTTGCTTTTTTGATGACCAAGTGACCACAGAGAAAAAGAAAAATCATCACAATCATCATCATCATCATCATCATCATCATCATCATCATCATTTACTAAACAGGCTTTAGATAATGTGGTCTGTTGTGGACTCAATTCGTTTAACCAGCAAAAAAGGAAAATATAGTAACAAACTTGCAGCCTCCACAGAAACCTGATACTCCTCAATAACTACAGACCATGGCTAAATTGGAAAACCTGAAATTGGAGAATCCTGTAACATTAAGAACCAGTTATTTATTTGAAGATTGAAATAAGAAGAGTCAAATCTCAATCTTTCCTGCACAGACTTCCTACAGAGTGGTTTTCAAGGAACTTCGTGATTGCTCCTCTTAGACGAAAGTAGTAAATGACACGACAGAACCCACTATCAACCTGTTTCAAAAGTACAATGAGACATTGACGAAGATGAATAGAAACAGTTTCTTCTATAACTTTTATCCAAACACCGATAAGAGTTTTCTACTCCTTCAAAAGCTGCTCTAATTTTTTTTTTTTTTACTATGTTACACATTATAAACTTCTCAGCTCTGGAGCGACTTGTAAATGGTAATATTTTAATAAAATTTTTTGTGCTTGTTTTACATATTAATGCATGATATTAGTCTTGTGGGAATTTGAATTTTTGAAAGTTCGGTTTTTTGGACCACACTACCATGTCAAGGCACTGGAGGAATTTCTGTTAGCTACTAGCAAACACATGTAATTTTTAAGTGAAGAGTTCTCTTTTAGATCTCTTATGTCAGATTCTAGAATATTGACATAACTAAGTACTTGACTGAGGGTATCGAATGTATTTTGCATGTTTAATCTTACTGTTTCTAGTTCGACTATAAGAGATTCGGTATCATGTACGTATCTCTGGCAGACTTAGTGTTCTCTCAGAAGATAAAATTTTCTTGGTAGGCAATCTATTGCAGACTCCATCCTGTTGTTCTCTCACCAGTGATAGCTTGGTTGAAACATGATGTGAACTGACATGAACTTTTGTACTGTCACCCCTTAACAATCTTTCTGATGATAAACATTTCTTGCATGGAAAGATGAAGGACCCACCTCATGTAAAAGCCTCATACTCAGGATTGCCGAATTTGAGACAATCAAGATGAAATGCACTTCTGACCACACACCTCTTAGCTTTACAAACCACTCACTATTGCTCGTGTAGTGTGGTCTCTCACCTCGCATGCATCGGATCTTAAAAAACAAGCCTTTTGAAGACTTGATTGCTGTGTGGATTTAGATTCAAACATGAGCACAGCTTAAATGATATTGACTACTAACGACCCAGCAACCATAAAGCATTCTGAATCGTTAGAGACTGGAATTTTTTGTTGAGTTCAAAGTGCAAAATGTGGGATTTTCAAATGGGAAAATCGGTGCTTGCAATTGAATTTTTCAGTATTTTCACATTGTTCGTTTTCGAGCTTGGAAATTGGTATGTTCGTTTTTATAAAGTCTTTACAACACTTTTTTCCAGATATTCGCAAGTTTTCTTTTTGTTTTGCACACTGCAAAAACAAGTGGCAATAGAAGTCAGCACAAGAGATTGTTCGTCTTCGTTGCGAAAATTAATTGCCGATGCATGTTTTACCGACTTCAAATCTCTCTCAACAGTATCTCTTCTTTCCCACGAGACCTCACAATTACAAAATTTACACGTGACTGTACTTTTGTCTGTGCCTTTTATACTGGAAAGCTCTGACCCTTGGAGCTATTTTATTATTAAGCATTCTTGTAGCCTCACTTGCACGGGAACACGATAATGTTATTTCGCCTATGTGTGACACTATAAACAAATAAAACAAACACACTCAACACGCTCCAAAATAATATGAACTAAGGATGCATTCAGCAGGCTCACAACGCTTACCATGCTTACAATATGATTCTCGCACATCGCTACATATATCAGATGTGATGTCAGATGTGTGTTTAGACCAGGTATTTGAATTAAAACCTTCTAGCTCATTGACTGTTGACTAAAACAGATTCAGTATCGAATGTGCAATACTAGCGACCATAAATATCGACCTTATCTGTGCGACAGCTATCTATTATTGATTGTAGTAAAAAAAATTAAAAATTGAAAATTCGCGCACATAATTCGCTAATTGCTTAAAAAATCGCATTCCCGACTTGATACGGATTTCGCGATGTTTCACGAGTTCAAATCAGGCATAAATGAATTGAAGAATGTATATTTACTGTAATTAGATGTTGAAAAATATTTTTTTCCAAAATTCGAGAAATATTCCATTCCCTATGAATTGTCAATACTTTAAAAGAAGGAAATAATATATTTCATTCAAATGGAATAACAAATTGTAGGAGAGAGGAAAACGAAGTAGGGCAAATCTTGTTAATATTGTGATAAGAGTAATATCGTGATACTGTGTTTGATAGCTTTTACAGAGCGAGAGAAGGACCAATTTTATGCAGCAACTTGTCCATGAACTTGTCCTTAATACATTGTCACAAAAAACAAATTTTTGTCTCGATAAATAAAATTGTAATAAAATCTCATACCAACCATCACGATATTACTCATATCACGATATTACCAACCTTTACCCTATCTTATTAATGTGCTTAATAATGTATTTTGTAGTTGAAAATCTATTTTTTTATTTAAATTATGTTTTTGAATAATGAATTATGGTTCATAATTGTGAATGCGATATTAGCACTCAAAGAGAAAGGGATATTGGTAGACGACTACCAAAGTAATTGCAGATCAGTTTCAAGCCTGCAAACATAGTAATATCGATAGGCCAGTTCTAAAGAGAAACAACTCAAAATTTAAAGTTTTGAGAAAAATTAACTTTAAAGCTTCAACCATACATAAAACATGATTAATTGAATTTGGATTAAGTTAAACTATCTTTTGATTCCTCACAGCAACATAAAGCTTCAAAATGTAGGTTTCTTTGAACTTTAAATTTTGAGATGTTTCCCTTCCAAACTGGGCCGTTGATTTTGTATTTCTGTTTTGACTGCCTGCACACTTGGATAAGAAACAATAATTTAATAATATGATATGGTTATATTTAATGTCAAATTAAAAAACTAGATAATTTCGTGTTAAAAAGTTAAATTAATATTCTTCCTTTTATGTCAAGAACCTAATTTATTTTAACTACAAACATTTAAGAACAGGTTCTATGAACTAAGGCAAATTGAACAAGTGAATCCACTGGATAAATGCCCTATTCCCTACCAGTAAGAGTCCAAGTCTCCTGAACTTGTTCACAGAGTATGTGGATATCCAGAGTACCGCAATCATTTGCGCTGGAAATGCCAACAAATCAGCCATTTTTATTACAGCGCTTGCTATTTGCCGTACACATTTGTAAAGGGAATGAATGCAGCCTAAATCAGAATCAAATATTTTTAATTTTAAGGGCCATGGTCTAAATTGAGTTTTACTTTAAATGTTCCTATCCCAAGCATGTTGAAATGGAATAACAATAGTGTCCTTGTTGATTGCACTACTCTAGGATTCTGCTTGTGCATAGCTGAAAGAGCATCTACTTCAGGATGTAAACAGTTACTGTACCTTTGTGCATAGAGAATTTGAAAAGACCAATCGCCACTCTCTGCAGATGCCGCACCTCCTCCAGCCTGACTTCCTCCTCCCACTTGGCGTACCGTCTGCTGGATTCCTCGAAGTGGTCGCTGCTCGAGGTCTGGGTGGCAGCATCTGGCATCATCGGCTTTGCCGGCTTGCCAGTTGTATCATGTCGAGCTAAAAGGCAGTGTAATTCTGAACTGAAATCTTCGTAATACACTGATTGCTAACTATGAAGAGAATAAATGAAGGGTACACGGGAATAATGATCAAGGTCCATTTTAGAAAGTTTCGAGAAAAACGAATTTTAAAGTTTAAGCATTTAATACTTTGTTATGTGTATTTAATAGAAATTGACGTAGTGGAATATCAAGAACGATGATTTCTTATTACTAGCTAGATCACATGATAGTACTTCCTTTCCACTATAAGATAGCATTATTAACTCAATTTCGATTTTTGATGGACCTTGATCGTTTTCCCGTGTACCCTTCAAATAGGTACTGTCCAGCCAAATGGTTATGTCTCTTCCCTGTTTGTCCCCTCGTTTCTCCTGTCCTCTTTGTAAGGGCTAGTGGCTGAGCTGTTAAATTCTTCTCTGCAAATATTTGCTGTAGAGAATTGGAAGTTTACGTAATATTATACAACTATTTAAAATAATTTAAAGAAAAGGGCCCCGTTAAGTAAGTAACTGTCATGTGATTTCCCCTGTTTTGACGACTGTGTGACATAACCACTTGGATGGACAGTAGCATGACAACATGTACGTCACCAAATTAAACTATTAACAATAAGTGAATCATAGAAGTAAAATCTGAAAAGGAATCAAAAGATGAAGCACGCAGTAACGGCTACTCCTAATATAGGCATAACCTCTAAGAAAAATAAATTCAGAGAACTGAAATAAAGAAGTTTAGACTTTTATTAAAAAATTAAATTAATTCATCCATATTCTTTTATTCACAGATGGCTCCTAAATGTTATGTTTCTGTGTGTACCAACAATTACTAGAGTGCTTTAAGTGAGTGTGTTACATTACAGTTCTCAAATTTCCAACTGAAAAGATAAGTTATGTGGCTGGAAGCACTCGTATACTATGAAATATTTTCACGCCAACAAAGCATTCAGTTGTGTGTATTAAACACTCTGAAGTAAACGATTTGTATCTAGTACATGTTTCTAGAGACAGAGAAGGAAATGTGCAAGAATAGTCCTAAAACAGATGTCTCTTATAACTATTTCCAGGTTTACAGGAACAATTAGATAATCTTATTCCTAAACAAGAATGGACCCTGCTAACAAGTGGCAGAAGTACATTCAGAGATTTGAGCAGCAAAAATTAAGTGGTTGCAAATGGACAAAACTAATTCGTTTGATGAACTATGTAACATAGATACTTTAAAAAAGATAGCAGGTGGATCATTAATCTCAATGCAGTGTTTCTGTACTTTTTGTTGGTTAATTTTGAGGGTGTGTCACAAATATATTGATGTATTAAAATATATGAAAATTTATCAGTGCAATTGTGTGTAAATAATCAAAATGATATTCATTGCATCACAGAGTTGGTAAGTGCACACATGAAATTAGAAATGTGGTCTCAATTGGAGAACATTCTTCTGAAGTATGTAAATTATAATAATTATTACGGTGTAATGATGTTTAGTGTTAACACTGACAGCATGTTGGCCACGTTTGTATGTTTACTTAAGTATAATGCTTTATTGGAGGAAGTATTCGAAAGACGCTTGTTATGTTTATTGGAACAAATTTCAAACACATTAAATATAATGCCAAAATACTTATGTGATGTATTATAAGTGCATCTTTGTTGTACAAATAGTCATCTTCCTCCTACAATGTTATTAGAAACTGTCCATTTTATATGCTAATAGAATACTGAAATCTTTTAACAAATGCAGTAAATCAATAATAATGAAGTAATTTTTCACTTTTTTGAACCCGTGTGCTAGTAATCTTTTCTCATGCGTTAATTTACTACTCTTTATCGAATGCTATTATTATCTAGCATCTGAATAAAATAAATAAGTGCAAGAACAAGCACGATAAAGACACAACATTTGCTCTATATGGGTTGAGGGAAAACTGCGGAGAAAACCTCAACATTGACATCCCTTAATTTGAGGATCAGCCAGCAAGCCTTGAGAAACTGTTATAGAAGCAGCACTTTCTCTATCAATACTGTCTTTACTTGTGCAATACAATATGCTAACTGCGAGCACTGTGGCTGCAGTATTTGTTCTGTTGCATTGAATGGGGGACAATCACATCACACACGTGATCAGAAGTTAAGGTTGTTGCAACCATAAGGCAAATTTCTGCATGACGCAATCTGCAGTAGGTTCTGAAATGTAGACTACGATTACACCGTAAAAAAGGTCCATTCAAAAGAATAGGGCAATAATGCAACAAAAAGTAGAACATTTCCTAAAAACAGTAAAAGACCAAATAATGCAAATAAATGTAAAATAAAAGTAGATTGTACTGGTTCACATTGAAGTGTAAAGAGTTTATATTATATCCTGCATTATCTCTGATGTATAAGAAAAAATATGATATTTCATCAACTTCCGAGCCCTATTCATCATTCATCAACTCATCACTTTTTCCCACCTCACTTCTGACATTCCCATCACATCCACTCTGTTTCTTCTCATTGCTTCCTTCATGTTTTCTAACTTACCTGGTAACTGTGGAGTCTTCACATCCCGCGCTGTACTCTTCAATCTTCTTTTCTTCTCTTCACTGTATTGCCTCATGATGTGCCCTTCCCCAGTATCCCGCACCCGGACATCCGATTGGGGGGATAGTTTAGGTCCGGAATTTTTTACCAGGGACGAACTCATCATGATATAAATGCAAATTATGGGATATATAAATGCGGTAGCTTCCCATTGCTATCCGCACACCACTCTCTCTTTCGCATCTTGAAAGATCCCAGGGGGCCCCAGCGTGGAGGTGAGGAGAGTGGATTTGACTAATTAGGCCCTCCGGACTTCACCGAAATTTACCACAAGGGTTAAATATCAGTTCCATCAGGGTTTTTGACCCAATCAGAGACTGGGAAATCCCAATTAGTCTTCGCCCCCCTTATTGAGTCTAAAGCATTACAAAGGTTATCAATGTGAAAAGATAACTAAGATACTTATCGAACATAACACCAAGAAAGTTGGTCTTCCAGGATGATTTAAAATTAAAGTTATGTCACTGAAATATAAATATGTAAAATTAACATTATTACTAAGAAATAAACATGAAGTTCTGTCTACATTAATAATAAGATTATTAGAACGACACCATTTTTAAATTCACAAATACTAATCATTAATTTTTAGTTTGTGCAATACCTAGATGCAAAACAGGAACAAGATGAAGTTAAACTTCTATGAAGATTAAACAAACTAACACTTCAATATTATTAATTTATGCAGTGATAAGAGAAGTTGTAAAACAAATACAAATGAAAAATCGTGAACTGAATAAAATTTATAAAAGTAATAGGGGAACGGAGGGTTGTACCGCTCAGAGGGCAATCGCGCTCATGCTAATACATATTGCTTGGTTTAAATTTTGAAGAGCTCAGGAGGTGATGCTATTTTGCAGACACTGTACTAGGTGCATAGTAGTTGAACGGTTACCGGTGGAAAGCACATTTAGTTGTTGTAAGCGAGAATATTTTTGTTAGTATTTTGTTATAAGAACACGCATATTTCAAACTGAAGGTATGTGAACAAATATCCTTTTACATTATTAACAATTAATATGTTTATGTAGGGGATAAAGTCAGCTTCACATTGATATATTTATAAACATCTGTAATAAGCTTCTTTCGTCGCTACATGTTAAGAATTTCAATATTGCTACGGAGGGTTGTGGCGCTCAAGTGAGCGGTATTACCCTCCAGGTGAGGTTATTTCCTTGCAGAAAACAGTCCATTTAAGCCTATATTCTCATATTGCTGCAATAAAAGCATTCAATATGCTAAATATTATTATGCTTCCTATTTTAACGACGTGCGATGTCTCTATTTATTCTATCATTAATTAATTTCGTAATTCGACTATTAACAGATGCCGAAAAAAGACAAAGGTGTACAAATAAGGCAGCTTGGACAATGGAGACCATGAAAACAGCTTTTAGAACAGTTTCTTCAGGAACATCAATTTGACAAGCACCTCGGCAATTCAACATCCCTTTCAGCACACTTAAGGACAGAGTAAAGTGGGAAAGCCTTATGGCCCCTCTTTAGGTGCAAAATATGTTTTCAGTGAGGAACAAGAAAATGAAATTGAAGAGTATGTTTTCACGATTTCTAGATTATACTTTGGTATTACAGCTTCTGAACTCAAAAAGATAGTTTTTGAATATGCAGAAAAACATGACATTAAAAACAACTTTTCCAGAGACAAAAGGGAAGCTGGAAAAGATTGGTTTTACGGTTTCCTAAGACGGCATCCAAAATTGAGCTTAAGGAAACCTGAAGCAAAAAGCGTTAACTGTATTCTGGCATTTAATATGGATGAAATTCAACGAGTCTATAGCAAACTTGAGTCACTGTTTTCAAAATTCAACTTTCCAGCCAGGAGGATCTACAATGTAGACGAGACGGAGGTCTCAACTGTCCATACTACTTCGCGCATTATTGCATCTAAATGGACGGAACAAGTTGGCACCATTATCAGCTGGGAGAGGGGCAAGAATATTACGGCCTGTTGTGCAGTTAGTGCTGCAAGACACTACATTCCCCCGATGTTTATCTTCCCGCGCCAACGAATGTCACCTCAGCTACAGTGTGATGGACCTATAGGAGCACTGTACAAGTGCTCTAAAAATGGGTGGATGACGTCTGAACTTTTCACTGTCTGGTTAGAACACTTTGCAAAGGAAACTAGTGCTTCCATCGATAACCATTTTCTCCTTATAATGGATATCCACAGCAATCACACATCTTTTTCTTCATATTCCTTTTGGAAAGAGAAAGGCATCCACATCATTTCAATATCTCCTACAGATTGCAGCCCCTTGACCTCACCTTCTGTGGACCATTAAAATCAGCGTTCAACAAAGAATGCGAAACTTTCTTGAAGACTCATGCAGCTGAAAAAAATCACTCCATACGACATTGCAAAGCTTTTCAATCAAGCATATGGTAGAGTTTCTTCTGTGGAAAAAGCGACCAATGGATTCAAAAGAAATGGCATTTGGCCCTTGAACCGAAATGAAGATGAAGATTTTATGGCTGCAATGAATTTGAGCCCACCAGAAGAAGGTTCAGTTCTTTCATTGATTGACGATGATAATCAGATTGAAGGAACAAGTCAGCAACTAGTGTGAAGCCAATATGTCACAAGAATTTACTCACAATATCTTCTATACAGCCGACGACCTCTCAAGAAATTCCATCGCATCCTTCTGCATTAGAAACAAATCAAAATAGAAAATCAATACCAATCACCCAAATATCACCTATTCCTGGCCCCTCAAAAACCACCAGTAAAAGAAGATCCGGCAATACCAAACAGCATTCTGAGATACTTACAGGATCACCGATGAAGGAAAAACTAGAAGTCTTAGGCCGGGTGCACACAGAATCAGACGCGACGCGGCGCGGTGCGACGCTACGTTTTGCTTTACAACGCCTCGCGACAGCTTAAAACTGTCTGCTCGCGACAACTGATTTGCTGGCTGTGGGATTGGAAAACTGGCCTAGGCTAGAAAATGGCGTCAATAATAGAGGACTGTCTATATGAAAAATTCTATTGTAGTTGCTTATTATTTCCTAAGGACGCAAGCTCCTAAAAATCTATACGATTGAAAGAGTCTTAAAATTAAAACGTCATTTTTTATGTTATGACCAGACATCGGATTCTAGGGCAAATGCCTATTTTGTTTCTTTAGGAGAAAAGTAAAAATAATTATTAATATTTGTGTTTCATGGAAATTGAAAGGTATTAAAAGAGTTTTATAGTGCCCTAAAATGCCCTAAAACGGTTATTAGAGCCTAATTTGTTAATATTCGCCTAAAAATGCCTAACTCACTGTAAAGTTTCGCATTTTACTCTTACTTTTTATAATTTATACATGCATTCACTGCGAAATTTAAGGCATTTAAAAAGTGGAAAGTTTGCTTCACACCGGCCATGAAACCATTGATAAAGGAAACAAAATGTTTTGAATCTCACGACACTCGCAATAGATTTCACCGAATTTAACATGTTTGGAGGCATAAATGCCGACAAAGAACCAACCTTAGTTTTCAAGCAGGCAATAATCACAAGATGTGCTGCTACCGATTCAGAGATATACTATACTATAAAAATGACTGTTTTCGGTCTGAAACCGATTAGCTGTACTGCCCTTCAGAATGTCATAAAATCACAATTTTTGGAGAAAGAGTGTTTTTGAAATATTTATGAAAAGTCGTAAAACTGCGAATTAGTAGGGTAAACCGTTACAAAATATTTAAAAGAATGGCCCTCCCAGTGTTAACACTACCAGGAAATGCAACAATAAGTGGAACTTTGTATTTTTGTCCAATTGAATCTCAATAACAACGGTTCATTTGAATGCTCGTTAACAGTTGCTCTTTCCCTCACCTTATTTGTGTTGAGAAGTTTTGAGCGGTAGGACGTTTTCCTGTGAAGTTTAACGCCATAATGCCGAAAAATATAAGTGCAAAATCTACATTGATCCGGCAATGGCTAACAGAATATTCAGAATTCACTTATGATGGAAAAATAATATTCTGCAAGATTTGTAGCAAACAGGTATGTAACAATAGTTGAAATATATAAATTCTATTAATTTTAATGAGTAGGCCTATAATATTTATACATTGACTGAGCTATCCTGAAGTATAATTCTTTTTAAGACCACTACAATTTAACCTTTTAAATTCCGATAGTTAAAGTATTTGCAGGTCATTAAAATTTTGATTGTTCGAACCCACTAACTTTGTGATAGAAATACGGCAATACAACAATTAGGATTTTATTTTAATTCAGTTTACTTTACATTTTTAGATTTCACAAGAAAAGAAGTGCCACCTAAAGCAGCATGTGCAAGGAGCGGCTCATAAGGCTAAAGCTCAGCAGAAAAATCAACTGCAACAAACTTTACTAACACAGCCTACTTCATCCAATCTCAGCAGCAATTTCTATGCTGATTTAACCAGAGCGTTTGTTGCTGCTAACATTCCCTGGAATGTATTGAAAATCCGGTTTTAAGACAGTTTTTACAAAAATACTGCAAACAAAATATCCCATCTGAGTCGACCCTAAGAAAAAATTACTTAGACAGAATATACAATGAAACTTTAGCTTCCATTCGGGAGGATATAGGTGATTCTTACATATGGGTATCTGTGGATGAAACCTCAGATCCTATGAATAGGTATATAGCAAATATGGTAGTAGGAAAACTTAGTCCTGATGGACCTTCGATTCCACACCTCGTATGTGTTAAGGAACTTTCGAAAGTGAATAGCCAAGCCATTGCTTATTTTGTAAATAAAGGCCTACAGTCTTTATACTCAGGTAATATAGACGATTCTAAAGTTCTGTTGTTTTGTACTGATGCTGCCTCATACATGGTTGCTGCAGCTCCACTTCTTAAAACGTTTTATCCTAACCTCACGCATGTAACCTGTCTAGCACATGGCCTTCACAGGGTTTCTGAAACAATCCGGAATGAATTTCCTCTTGTCAATTCGTTTATTTCTAACACAAAAAAATGTTTTTGTAAAGCCCCATCCAGGATTTCAATATTCAGAGAGAACTTTCCAGATATCCCACTCCCACCTCAGCCGGTTGTTACACGATGGGGAACCTGGATTCAGTCAGTGGTGTATTATTCTAAGTATTTTAAAGAAGTGGTCATAGTTATTGATAAATTACTGATAGTGCAGCGTGTGTGAAAGCAGTGAAAGATTGTCTGAATGACTCACGAGTGAAAAACGATATTGCCTACATAACATCAAACTTTTCTTTCATACCTGCAAGCATTGAACAATTAGAACGTAAAAAACAATCTCTTTGTAGCCAAATAGCAATAGTAAAGGAAGCTCAAGTGAACATACATTCTGCTGAACATACATACAAACTGGGAAAAAAGGTAAAAATAAGTGGGACAACGTATTAAATAAGAATGTAGGATTTTTATTGTTGGAAAAAGTATCAAGAGTGATATCGGGGGAAAGTGTAAATGTTCCAGTAAGTATTGATGTTTCTATTGTACCTAATTTAAAATTTGCGCCTCTCACATCAGTTTCGGTTGAAAGAAGTTTTTCTGCTTTCAAAATGATTCTCAGTGACAAAAGGCAAAGGTTAACTGTGGAGAATTTAGAAAAAATTCTGGTGGTGTACTGTGCAGATAATTATAATAAAGTCTGAGCATGGAACTGAATTTCAATAACTTAAAATGAGTATTCTTGATATCAATAATCATTATTTCATTAGTTTCAATATATTAAATTTGTGCAGCTCTGTTTATAAATATAATATAGTATTCTTTTTTAATGTTTAAACATACTTTTTTGTGCGTATTTTAGTGTATAACTAAAAATTTCAGTGAAAGAAATAAGTATGATACCTTGATGTGCCTAAAATGCCTATTTTCATTAAAATAGAGCCTAATTTTACAAATTTTGAGCTTATTTTAGGCGCCTAAAACTGCAATTTTAGTGCCTAAAAATCCGATGTCTAGTTATGACTACTTCATGACTCACAATAAAGAAAAATAATATATTAAATCAATAATGAGTGATAGTTTAGAGCAGAGAATTAGGCTTACTACAAATTACACTGGTCGTCAGTCATTTTGCGCCAGACATAAAACTAACAAATTCTTAATAATTTAGACCTCCTGAATTAAAAAATAACAAGCAAAATGTTCCATCACTTCGGGTTTTCGAGATGCACAATATAATTAAATTTTTATGCATTTAATTTAAAAATCACCGTATTTCGTGTGTAACTATTTTGTTTTACAAATGTGAAGACCCATGTAGTATATGTAGTATATGTAGGGCACCATGATAGAAGCACTTGTAGAAAGGGAAATTATTTTATTGCCCTTCTACGAGTCTATTTGGAGGGAGTGAAACAGGTTCGCGGTATAAATTCACTTGAGTTTACCTGATTTTACTTGAGATGTGCATTTTTTACACAGTGAGCTTAATTACATTACTGTAGTTTATATCTTGCAATATATCACCATGTCAAATCCACTTCTAGAAGCGGAAATTGTTTTATTGTCCTTTTCGGTTCCATTTGGAGGGGAAGAAACAGGTTCGCCGTATGAAAACGCTTCAGTTTACCAGGATATTTCTGTGGTGTTAGTATTCTGTGTAGGACGTGTAGGCTATTTCTTTAAAGTGTGCTTTAATGATAATATTCAAAGTATGAATGGTTTATATGTGCTGATTTGAAGGTTTTAGCAATGCTTTTTGGAATGCAATTAGGCTACACAAAATTTTGCTGCTTTCTGTACGAATTGGACAGTCGCGCTCCAGATATTTTATTTTTATTTTATTTTATTGGGTTATTTTACGACGCTTTTTCACCATCTAGGTTATTTAGCGTCCGAATGAAATGAAGGTGATAATGCCGGTGAAATGAGCCCGGGGTGCAGCACCGAAAGTTACCCAGCATTTTCTCGTATTGGGTTGAGGGAAAACCCGGGAAAAAACCTCAACCAGGTAACTTTCCCCAACCGGGATTCGAACCGGGCCACCTGGTTTCGCAGCCAGACGCGCTGACCGTTACTCCACAGGTGTGGACTCGCGCTCGAGATATGCATTATAAAATAAAACGACAATCACTAGAGCCAGGGAAGAAAAATGTTATACATCAACCCCTTGTACCTCAAAGCGAAGTAATTTTACCCCTTTTACACAATAAGTTACGGTTAATGAAGAATTTTGTTAAAGGGATAAATTATAAAACTGAAGCATTTAAAAATATCCAGGAAAAATTTCCTGCTATTAATAATCCGTGGCGCTACACCCCGTGAAGAGCCCAGACCAACCAGCCGGCTGCTGGCCTCACGTCCACATGCCAAAACAGAGGTGGACGATCATCCAATTAGAATGGAGGTATTGTGTGGTTAGCACGATGATCCCCCCCCAGTCCTTATATCTGGCTTTCGCAACCGGCTTTCGCTACCTATCATAGCTCCCCACGTGCATCACGATGCTAGGTGGGCACCGGTCCCATACATTGGCCGAAATTTCATGAGAAAATTTCTTCCCCCATGAGGACTCGGACCAGCGCGCATTCCTTAACATTTCCTGCTATTAGTGGTTCAAAATTAAAAGAGGGAGTTCTCAATGGACCACAAATTAGAGAAATAATGGACAATCACTTCGAATCTTTGCTGGAAGGAAAAGAGACAGCCGTCTGGATTGCATTCAAGGAGGTTAAATTAATTTTCTGGATAACTGTAGAAGTGAGAACTATGAAGAACTAGTGAAAAATTTACTGTTGGCGTATTAAACTAGGGGTTGTAAAATTTCCCTGAAAATTCACTTCCTTCACTCACATCTTGACTTTTTTTCCAGAGAATTGTGCGATTTCAGTGATGAGCATGATGAGCGCTTCCATCAAGAAATTTCAACTATGGAAAAAAGATACCAAGGACAGTGGAGTACCAATATGCTAGCAGACTATTGTTGGACTTTAGCTCATGATGTACCTGATGCCCAGTGTAAAAGAAAATGGAGAAAAAGAAAGCTGTAATCTTCTGAACAGCCTTATTGTCATTATATAAAACAATATTTTGAATAGATATAAATTCCAAAATTTCTCAAAAACCGTAACCAACAACTGTTTTTATTGTCATATTCGTATTCAGGAGGCTCAAATTATGTAGAAAACATATATCACATGTCCAGCGCAAAAAAAAAGTTAACATTTGTTACGCAGTGTTATTATTATAAATTATGATTCACCTGGTGCTTTCATCTCATTTGCAATTTTTCACATATTTTCAGAAACCACATTATTCTCGTGATATTGTTTCAAAGATTGTACAGAATATATCTTTCCTGTACTAAATCAACTAATTTATCCGCATCGAGCTCCATTATGAATAATGTGCACTACACAACAATAGTATTTTTTGTAGATAATGAAAGCGTGCAATCATAGCCACTACTAACGCATGCGCAGTACACTGCCGCTATCAGACTGTCTCCTCGCGACGAACTTCTAGCAGTCATTCGAAGCTGTCTCTTCGTGTCGCCTTGTGTCTCCTCGCGACCGTCGCGCCGCGTCTGATTCTGTGTGCACCGCACCATAAGAAATCAATGGGAGACAAGTACCACGAGACAAAATGTCGCGTCGCGCCGCGCCGCGTCTGATTCTGTGTGCACCCGGCCTTAGAGAAGCGCAGAGCTGACAAACGTAAGACTAAGAAGTCTGAAAAACCAAAATCAACCATTGCTCCTTTATCAAAGATCAGGGCAAAGAAAATTAAAAAACCAAAAAGAAAGTTATAAGAAAGTACATCAGAAGATGAACTGGATGAAGATGATTTGTGTGACGATGATGAATTAGATGATATTAATCCAAACACACTTCCTCAGGAAGTAGAAGAGATTTGCGCTGTGTGTGAAGAATTCGGTGAAGATGGTGAAGTGTGGTTTCGGTGTATTGTGTGTGCAAACTAGATACACAAGGAATGCAGTGGGGTTGATCCATCACATAATTATAAATGCGATCACTGCACCTAAATACGCGTGAATGTTATTTACTATGTTGAGCGCCATTGCCCTACAGTGTCGGGCAATACCGCTCATTACCCATTTTCATTGTTTTCCTAATAGTTCCCTAAATATGATACTTTCTTAAGTAATACTATTTCAGATGTAAAGAAATCTAGTTCATGTCTGCTTTTTGTGAATAAAGTATTAAGATTGACCATTGTTTTGAAAAGAAATAATGGTTTTCCTTAGGTGAGCGCCAATACCCTTCCTTCCCCTAATTATATGATTGATAGAATTCTGAAAAAAAAAAAAAAAAAAGTTTTAACTTCAGTCTTTATATTTTTGTGGAGTGGAGGGCACACATGTATGCATGAGGTAATTTTCATTGTGCTACTAAAGTCCCTTGAGTCTTGGTGTCTCTGAGTGAAAATATGTCTACCAGAGTTCACATTTGACTTGAACGAAAAATTGTGTGTGAAGATTTTATGCGCTATGCACTTATCTTTGGACTGATACTAAAGACAGGTAGGTCTACATATTGCAAGTCTGCATGATGGTCAGCACAGCACACAACTACTGCTCAAACAACACTTTCCACAGGCTATGGTTTGCAGAACTGCCCAGTGTTAGTATTCATTATTATTAATATTGTAAATTTGTGTATCTTACACTATTTAACAGAATGTTGAAAAAATCTTACTCTCACCTTTTTGTATTTGTTGTACACACAAGAAAAAGCAAAGCGTAGTTAAAGTTACAGCAGTTTTCATTTCCAGGACTGATCCATTAAAGTTACACGAAAATGCACTACAAAGAGCAAACAGCTCATATCAACAAAATCGTAATAAAAAAAGAAATGTTATGCATTCTCATATGCACCAAATACTTACTCTTATCGAAATTCTTTCATGGAGCGAGTCTTGATGGGAATCTACCTGTATGTAGGCAACAATTTCGCAAGACTGTCTACAAGTAGCATATATACAGGGGCTCTTGTTTACTGGACATGCGCAATTTGTTGTAAGCGAAACATACAATAAGGAAGCTCCAAATTTTTTTCCGTATCTGTACATACTCGTAGATCTGTAGTTGATACTTCTGTATGTGGTTTGTAACAGCTGGTGTTGCCTAAACCCCAAGACACAAAACTCTATATGGAAGAACATACTATTTTGTCGTCGTTAAAAGCTACATATTTCCACACATTCAAACATGCAAGCTATCAAAAAATCTCTACAAACTAGTTTCAAGAATTAAGGAGAATTGCCCATTCAAGATATTATGAAAATGCATAATTTAACCATGTTTCTCAAAGCAAAAGCCTTATATTTCTAGAGGTAAATAATCTTAATCCCTTAGTTTCCTGCAACTGCAATGCAGAACTTCGCTATCACACCACAGAAGAAACCTATACCTGACATTGTAGCCGGAGTGGAAACAGCGATTCAACATCTACCTAGGGAAAAGGAGGATAATATCAGATATGAAACAAGCAGAATCCTCAAGACAACCAAACTGCCTCCGTCCAACTTGGACAAGGACCAACGCTCCGCCCTACGCAGCCTGAAGAAAGACAATGATATTGTGATCCTACCAGCAGACAAGGGCAACTCCACGGTCCTCATGGATGCTCCAGAATATAATAACAAAATAACCAATCTCCTCAATAGCAACCCCTACAAGAAACTGGCGACCAATCCTCTCAACAAGATACAGAAAGAGACTACAAAACTCATCAAACAAGCCACTTCCATTAATGATAACACAAAGAAGAAATTACGAGTAGGGTACGCCACACTGAGAATATATGGTCTTCCAAAAATCCACAAAGATGGCGCACCCCTCCGACCGATAGTGAGTGCCATCAATTCACCTACTCAGGCCCTAGCTCGTTTTCTGGCTACGAAGCTCCAACCCCTCACTGAAGAGATCAAATCCAACATCAAGGATTCAGGCCATTTCATCGAGATTATAGACAAAATTAAGCTACAGGACGGAGATCTACTAGTCAGTTTTGACATAACTTCACTGTTCACCAATGTTCCTGTCAACGAAGCCACCTACATCATACACCAGAAACTCATAGCTCAAGATCTGCCGACAGAATGGGCAACAAGAGAGGAGTTCTGTCTACAATCAACCTTTTTCCAGTTCCAAAACAATTTCTATGCATAGAATGAAGGTCTGGCGATGGGCTCCCCATTATCACCTATAGCAGCCAACATTTTCATGGAAGCCTTCGAAATTGAAGCTTCAGCCAACATACAACCATCACCCTCACAATGGTACAGATACGTTGACGACACATTTGTGATATGGCCACACGGTGAAGCAACCTTGCACATGTTCCTGACCAACCTCAACGCACAGCATCCCAGCATACTATTCACCATGGAATTAGAACACGAAGATCAACTCCCGTTTCTGGACGTACTGGTTAAGAAAAGAAGTGATGGCTCTCTCGGCCACTCAGTTTTCAGGAAGTCTACCCACACCAATAGATACTTACACGCCTCGTCACACCACCACCCAGGAGTCAAGAGATAGGTCATCAAAACTCTCACCGAGCGCACTCATAGAATTTGTGACTCTGACAATCTACGATCAGAACTTCAATTCCTACACAAAACCTTCAAAAACAACGGATATGACAACAACATTATAAGGCAGTCCACATACAAGAACTCAAGACCGGAAGCACATGAACAAGATCCTGAACTTATGAACATGAAACAGAAGGCCTTTCTCCCATACATAGAAGGAACCACAGATAGAATTGGGAAATTACTGAGGAAATTCAATATCAAGACGGTATACAATGCCCCACACAAGATTTCCCACTCATTAGTCAAAGTCAAAGATAAACTTCCATACCTCCAATCAGCCGGAATATACATGATCCCTTGCTCCTGCGGTCTAAAATACATAGGCCAAACTGGACGTACGGTGGAAGATAGAAGGAAGGAACACATCCGACTCTGCAAATACGGACCATACGAGAAATCAGCAATAGCCTTACACTCAGCAGATTCAGGCCACACCATCAAATTCGACAATATCAAGATAATAGATAAAGAAGGCAACTTATACAGAAGACTGGTTAAAGAAGCCTTCCACATCAAACAACACCCCAACAACAACAACAAGGACGAGGGGTTACAACTCAGCAACTCATGGGGAAGTCTATTCCAAGATCATACTTAGGAACGAGAAGCCAGGTCTCCACATGTACGCAGCGCCCCCCCCTCCATCCGGACATCGGGCACGGTATCAAGGTCACTCTTTCGGACCTTATGAGGGCCAGTATTTAATATGAATACTCCCCTTCACACAGACTCCAACCGGATTGGACCACGTAGGACCAAGCAGATGCCAGAAGGAGAACCTATGACCTAGACTTAGGAACGAGAAACCAGGTCTCCACATGTATGCGGCGCCCCCCCCCCCACTTCATCCGGACATCGGGCACGGTATCAAGGTCACTCTTTCGGAGCTTATGAGGGCCAGTATTTAATATGAATACTCCCCTTCACACAGACTCCAACCGGATTGGACAACGTAGAACCAATCAGATGCCAGAAGGAGAACCTACGACCTATCACAGCAAGTACTCTCCCCCATCGAGACTACTATATATATAAGAGCTGGCAGACTATTTCCTTATCCAACAATTGCTCTGAAGATGGCCACAACACAGCAGTTGAAACATCAGCCAATAACATCAAGACAATGCAGTAGAAGCCCTGAAGCTTATCCACACACCATGTTCACCAGCCGCGGAAGCCTACATGAACACATTCCTAATTATATGTTGCAAGATTTCTCCTTCTTGTCCATGTTAATTTATTCTCTAATAATTATAATGATATGCTGCCTAGCAGTTCTAAAACTTGAGGCGATACTATTACAAAAATGAATCAAGATATGCCACACAGAGCATAGAAACACGAAGCAAGAATTCTTAAGAAGAACCAAGAATTCTTAAAAAGATAACGTACTTTTGAGTGATATAATTGATTTAGTTTTAAAATATTTGAAAGTTCTTGTAAAAAAATTATTTAAGTAAAAAAAACTCCAAGATTAATGTGTTTATAATAGATTTCCTGAAAATATGTATTTACATAATTTTTTTTGTGAAAATATGTGTTTTTATGTGAAATAAAATTCGGGTTTTAAACTTGAAACTTCACATTCGGGATTTTTAACTTTGTTAATTGTGTTTTATCACACGCAAAAAAAATATATATATTTAATTAGGCTACATAGGAATCTGCTCCTTAGTGATAAACGGTGTATATGGAGTAGGGAAAGGGACTCGTGTGCTGGGAATGTGAGTTTGATTACACTCCATTGATACATTATATGTGCATGTATCTTTTCTCTCCATGCTCTTGGAGGCAATGTCGACAATGCAGTGCACACATTGCAGCTTTCCACATTCGAACGTGGAAAGATAAAATGTATGCACTTTTTTTTCCTTTCTGGCAACTTGTATGTCTGTTATTTAATGAGATCACTCAGCGTCAAATGAAATGGTGAAATGGAGGTGATATTACGGCAAAATTAATAGATGATGAGCTACGGGACCCAAACAAGTGATCAGATCAGGTCAGATACAAGCAATTATGGGATTTAATATATTTCAATTTCTGTCAACACTGAGACCGCTTCGATAATAGGAGCAGCAAAAAAGAAAGATGAGTTCATGTCAATTTGGCCGTTATTCAAGGAACCTGTCGTCAGTTCGTGGCTACCTGTAAGACCTCTGATATTGTGAGTTCGTAAAGTGACTGAAAAATTACAAACATTTCGAAGCAATTTTTCATTCGTACAATATATTCCTGTTAAATTACAGATATATTAAGATTTTCGTAACAGTTAGTTGAATTTGAATTAGATTTAAGGCACTCTGGCATGCCCTATTTACCTACCAATGTTAAATTACTGATTTGAAGTGTATGTTTTCTCAGGATTTGCTTGGAGTAGAACTATGAAATTTTGTGGGCTTGTTCTTGGGACACTTGTGAGCAATTTAACATGGGCTTTTCAAATTATGTCATATACAGTCTGATCCATTTGGATATGAATAATATTAATTTATCATTATAAAGCTATTATGATGGTAGGAAAAATTTCTTGCTGGTTATATTATGATTAAAAGATGGGAATTTCCATATATGACAATCAACAATGCATAATCTGAAAGGACAAATGGAAATCGTAGATGATTAAAATGGCTACTAAGAATCAACAGGGGGCACAATGTGTTCTTTGGTATGCTAAATTTGAGTGTGTTAAAAGAGGTCAAAGGGAATTTCGACGTGAGTATGGTGTGCATAATGTACCTAAATATGATTCCATAATGTTGTTGTATCGAATATTTGTAAAAAGAGATTCTGTGTTAAAAAAAAAAACATGCAAGAGATCGCAGGCGAAACCCAATAAGAGAACCAGCTATCTCTTGGCTTGGCCTCCAAACTCCCCAGATCTAACCCCTCTTGACTTCTTCGTGTAGGGTTTTGTTAAAGACATTGTCTATTCACAGAAACCCAGGAACATTGATGATCTGAGAGTAAAAATTACTCAAGCTTTTCAACAAATCACACCTCTTATGTTACTACGGATATGGGCTGAATTACATCACCATTATGAGTTTTGCAGGGTGCACAATGGGAGTCATGTTGAGCTCTGAGGAATCTCCCATCTTTCAGTGTTGTGTGCACGAAGTTTCAACAAATAAAGTTCAGTAGTAAATGTTTTACGGTTGTTTTATTTTAACCACACCCAAACGAATCACCCTGTAGTATAATGATTAATTATTTTCTCTCTTCAGGCATCTTGTCAACAACATTTTTCATCATATTTTTTAGCTATAATTCATATAAAAAATTGAAAATCACAAAAAGCTCGTGTTAAATTACTGACGTGTTCATGATTAATAAGCCCTCAAAATCTGAACTAATTTTTACCAGTACAACCTGAAAAAAAGTACAATTTATAGAAAAAAACACAACTTATGGGAAATGGTTGCTGAAGTTTCTCAATACATTCCTGGTCCATATGATGGATTGTCAGCTTCCTCTTCCAGATCATCCACTAGTTTTCTTTATGCAGATCTTCTGTGCTGCCTAGTCTTCATTTCAATATCCCTTACATACTAATCACCAGCTCCAAGTCTTTCTTTGTCCATCTTGTACATGGCTTTCACTGTACAGAGTCCGATGATTTTCAACAAGCTCTGTAATACTTTACATCTACACATGTTGCCATCATTGAATATAATCATAGTATCATACACTCGAAAGTGAAGTGCACTGATTGAAAAAACACTGTCTCTTTGGTAGTTGTGCCCATATGATAGTGTTGACGCACTCATTTGGATTCTACCACCTTTAGGGCATAGTTCATGATTTGGACTTTTGTCACTCGAAGACATGTGAAATGAAGTACACCACACTGCAGTTTTCATTGCCTCAACACTATGGGTGTTCTGCCTTATAGCCAAACCATAGTAATTTTGTATTTGAGACAAGAGGCACCAGTAAAGCATTCAAAGTGGGCATACCCCTCGAAGAGAGGCACACTATATTCGACCCTTCTGCATGGTGAAACCATTTCGATTTCGATAGAGCAATGCGATTTCCAGAGCAGTGGATGGATAGGGAGGATGGCGTTTGGTTTCTGGAAGACGGCATCAGCAGTCATGAAACCGGAAGAAGAAGAAGAAGAAGAAGAAGAAGAAGAAGAAGAAGAAGAAGAAGAAGAAGAAGAAGAAAGAAAGAAAGAAAGAAAACGATCGGACAAACCCTCACAGAAACAACAGGAAAGGACTTCTGGACTATGCTCTTATGAAATGTGGAAGGGTTAAAAAGCATAGATAGGTACTGAACTTAGCACTGGATAACCTGCTGGAGACACACGACATAAACCAGAGGTCTGCATCGGATGTTTTTGCTCGAGTGCCAAGTAGTTCATAGCACAATCCGATAGGTAGTGCACATGCATGATGGGTAAAATTGTCGCGAGCGATAAATCCCCAAACGGTATAAGCCGAGCGTTAGACATTCGTTCTTGTTACAGTGATGAACTGTGTAGTAACATCATAGATGTTATGATGTTATCACAGTCTACTATATACAGTCACGAAGCTTGAGTTTTGAGGGTGCTAGAAACAATAGACTGTGACGGTACTATTTTGCATTGCCTGTAATGAGGCAATATTAGCCATCCTAGTGGTAAGCAACTATCTAATGTTTGCATATTTGCTACATATTGAGCTTCACTACTGTATATACTAGACTGTGATGTTATCATTTCAAAACTTTGCAGTGTTTAACTAACCTCTCCATAGTACAACTACAGAACTTGCTTTAAAATGTAATATAAATGTGGTAGGTAAACTTTTTTTTTTCTACACAGGAATGATTTTACTTTTGTCACATCTGATAGATGTTATTGGATGTAAATGTAATTATTATAAACGGAGAACAGAATCATGATAATGCAAGAACCGTATCAAGCTTTCTAGTAATAATAATAATCTCTAATAATTAGTGTATCAATCTTTGCGTCTGTAACAGTTGTGCAGCATGATTATTCGTTTTATTATATTTTCTGTGATGTTATCTCTGTACTAATATTGTTATTAATCTACTGCTATATCAATAATATTTTGTAAAACGTTTCTACATTGTCGCAGTATATAGGCGGAATACTATGTATGGACCTATCATATTATATATGTGGTAAATCATATAGTGAATAATTCTTAATTAGCAATAATAACTGTAGATCAAAGTTTTTCATACTATTTTATTTATAACTTCGTGTTACTGTTTTGGTATGTTCCATTAGACCATTCCATTAAACGTTTGTCATAAAAGCAGAAAATAAAGCCTTTTTACCATGTGAGCAAAATATATGCATATCTTATCTGTCGCCTTCCATACAAGATAAGACATGTCGGTGAGATGACCTTGTACTGTGCTTATATTTATTACGAGCGTATCACGACCGATCTTATCTCACTCGAGGGCGCAACATTCGACCGAGTGCAAGTGAGCGATTTAACTCCAATGCAGCACTCTGACGTAAACATACTCACAGAAACCTTCACCACAGAACCTGCCGAAATACCAGGTTACTATAGTATACATGCCTTGGCTACACAAGAAACAGGAAGATCCTCAGGTGGTGTATCATGTTATTATAAACTAATCATTGGTAGAATAGTAAATACACACATAAGTCACATACACAAAAAAACCTGATCTTCCTAGAGACAACGAGTTTATACATAGCAGGAAGAAGACCCAGCAGACATCACAGCAAAATTACTAACCACAATATCAGAAAATGTGCCATGACAAGCCTGCGCTGATAGTGGGCGATTTAAACTGCAGACTTGACCAACCGAAATTCAAAACAAAAGAAGTCTTGAAATGCCTAGAAGAAGAAGGTTTGATACTTATAAAAGAGGCAAAAACGAAAATCTACTTTGCACCAAGTGGATGTAGCACAACCGACCTCGTTTTCTACCAAGGAAACATCAGTCATGGAAAGCAGACAGGGAAGTGGAAATCTGGAACAACCCCACTCAGAAAACACCTACCCAGTACCACAGAATTCCACTTCAATGAAGACAGGGGATACAACAGGAAAGACGTGCAAAAGACCACCAACTCGAGAAAAATAGACCCGCTAAAGCTTACTACCAAAAGGATGGAAACAGCCGAAACTCTAATACAAGATGGTAACATAAACAAGGCAGTAGAAATATTAATAAATGTCAACAAAGAAGTAATTGTGCCAGCACACATCAAAAAGGGGAAGATGTGGTTCGACCATTGACTGCTACCAGAAGCGCAAGAGAGTACTAGAACTTCTCCATGCCATGAAGACAAGTCAAACATCTGAACACATGAAAGAATATTCCAAGGTTCGAAAGGAATACAAGAATATGATCAAGCCGAGAAAAAATGAATACTTAGAAAGAGAAGGAAGAAAAGAAGCCGAGGAGGCAAAGGTGGACCCCATTGAAACAAAAGAAAAGATACTGAATATGATACCAATGGAGAAATGGGAAGACCACTTTGAAAGCATCCTCAACAAAACTGGACGAATTCCACCCTTAACAAAAGCCTTAAACAAGTCGAGCAAAGAATATAATAGAATCTCAGAAGAGGAAGTAACAAAAACGGTAACAGCCTTAAAGAAATGCAAGGCTGCCAGCCTTGACAAATTATTCAATGAGCACATACAGGACACCAGCATGTTAATGACGAACTATGGTCAAAAATCTTCAACCTAGAAATGGGAGACATCCCCGACCAGTGGAAGATCTCACAGATAAATTTGTTGTACAAGGGAAAAGGACCCACCAATAGTGTCGACTCATATCGGGGCATCACCCTAGAGAACACCATCTTCAAGGTCTTCATAAAGATTCTAACGGAAAGACTGACCGAACAAATCGACCATCAAATTCCAGACCAGCAACTCGGCTTCCACAAAGACTTTACACGCAATCGGGAACATTATAGACGACATAACAAGTGCCATAAGGAGATCAAAACGAAACGAAAACTATACACTGTGTTCGTAGCTTACAAGAAGGCATTCGATTTTGTCGACAGGAAAATCCTTGTAAGGAAACTCGAAAAATTCACAGGAAATGACGAACCCATTATGATCCTAATCAGAAATATTCTGACAGAAAACAAAGTTCATATAAGTGATTCTATAACGACATCAAGAGAAATACCTCAGATAAACAGTGTTCTACAAGAGGACCCCCTCAGCCCACTCCTGTTCAACATATTCACATCTGATATCGCCAAAGCACTGCAAGACATGCCAGCCTCACTGTACAATGTACCTACACCGACAACATGATACTAGGATCAAGAGATAAAAACGAACTACAAGCGGCACTGGCCACCCTGAGTGAATGGGCACACATCAACAGCCTGGAAGTCAACGAAACAAAGACAGTGCAGATGGTGTTCAGAAAAGGGGGGCAAATAGCAGGAAATGAATCTATTATACTCAATGAGAAAAAATTGCAGATTGTGAACACCTTCAAATACCTTGGGGTAACTTTCCAGACAAGCGGAACATGCTTCAACATACATGCAAAGGAAAGGGCAACAACAGTAACGAAAGTTTTTTACAAGGTAAGACAGCTACAGAAACTGTCGCTGGATGCTGCAATGACTCTTTTCAGAGCAAAAATATCCCCGATTCTCAATACAGCATAAATCTAATTTGGCCATATTCATCCAAAAAAGCTCTGGAAAACTTGGAAACAGTTAAAGCCAGCTCTGGAAATATCAATATATACACCATCACGACTAGCTTACGACCTTGCCCGGGAAACCTTCTTCATCGAGGATGTTCGAACACAACTGCTCCTGCCATCTTCAGAACGAGCGGAAGAGCTCTTACTCGAACGAAGAAAGAAAAGAGAAGAGATCTCGCAGGAGTTCTTCGCAAGGATGCCATGATGGATAGAAATTGGACAGGACCAAACTGCGAGCTGCGCAGTGCCCTGATAAGACTAGCAGTCCACGGATTCCACCACAAGCTATGCACAAAGCCAGGTTTCCAAGAGCCAACAGAACAGTGTGTGCAATCTGTGCGAGCAACATTGTAGCTGCTACCATTTCACTGTATGTCCCAACAGTACAAGGCCTCTGAAAGACTACAGCAAAGAATAACCGCACAATAACTATACAATCTGCACATTTGTGCGCATTCCTCGTTATTACTATATATATTCTAAAGAAATCCCTGCATAAGCGGGCTATTCAAATATGTAACAGTTCAAATCTGTGAAATGTCAAAACTCAGACAGGCACGTCCAAGTAACGTTTTGTTTAAACGATTATTAAAACTATTTAGAATGGGAAAACACACATACAGCATGTATCATTCAAAAGAGGAGTTTAAAGAACATGAATCCATAAAATAAAAAAAAACATTTTCAGCTGTCCGGAGCAATGACGTTATATAGTGGACCGGAGTGCCTTAATAATAACTATAAACCGGGGATTATTCCTGTGTTCGTCCATGGTCTGGAATTTAGGTTAAGTTTAGATTTAAGACCTCTCCTGGCACTACATTATCATAATCATCCTATCACATCATCGGGGTAATGTAACTCCGCCTTCCAGGCGTCCCAACCTCAGAAGTGGGTTACAACTAAGCCACGGCCAGGAGAGAAGACCAGAAATGTCGAAAAGACAACCTGGTGGCATTGGATTTAAAAAAAAAAAACTATAAACCTAATGTAATACATTATGCTAGTGTTTCTCAAACTTTTTCCATTGCAGTTCTACAAACTTGGAATTCTGAAGACTTAGTCCATTTTTATTTTGCTTTTTATTACTATTATTATATTATTATTATTATTATTATTATTATTATTATTATTATTATTATTATTATTAAATTATGGTTTATTTAACAACGCTCGCAAATGCCGAGGTTATATCAGCGTCGCTGGTGTGCCAGAATTTTGTCCCGCAGGAGTTCTTTTACATGCCAGTAAATCTACTGACATGAGCGTGTCGCATTTAAGCACACTTAAATGCCATCGACCTGGACCGGGATCGAATCCACAACCTCGAGCACAGAAGGCCAGCACTATACTGACTGCGCTACCCAGGTCTACTTTAGTATTATTATTATTATTATTATTATTATTATTATTATTATTATTATTATTATTATTATTATTATTATTATTATTATTATTATTATTATGCATAATTGGTTCAACACAAAAAATTATCTTAATAGGTTACACAATCCACGCTATTGAAATTGGTTTGGAGTGATTTATTAAGGATAGTACCCAAGTTTGATTTAGAAACATGTTAAAGGAATATGCTCCACTGACTAAAATTATCGTATTTTATTATTTAGATACAAGTTCAGTTCAGAAACATGTTGAAGGATTTATTCTTGTAAAAAACGGATGCTGCCTGGACCAAATGATTATATTTTTATTATGTAATTACTTTATAAAGTTTGTTCTAGCATGGTCCAAATATTGATTTGCAAAGAAAGGAACTTCGAACCTTTCTCTGTATCTCTAACATCAAGTTGATATTTAGGTCTATAATACGGGACTGGTACACTCGTATTTAGCCTATTCATGAAAATAAGTTTCTTTGCTCTCCTGAAAACTAGCAAATTTTGACTTAGTTCCTTTCTAAAGTGTGCTATTCATTTGTAACATTAATACATTTCTCACTTTCATTTGATCATGAATTAACGCAATGCAAATCTGACAACAGTCTCATTTGTGGTATGAGAGGATTTTCAAGTTTCATTATTGTTAGAATTATTATTTTCTGTATTTTATGTAAATATTAAGATATACACGTACACTAAATGAAAATACAAGTTTTTGACAATATATGTGCATTATTAACATAGTTTCAATTCTACAGTTAAACCCACTTCAATAAATGTGTAGCAGCAGCAGCAGTAGTAGTAATAATGTAATTTTTCATAGACAAATACGCACAGAATCCAGATATGAAACTGATAAATGTTATATTTCTTTTTAGATCTTTAATAGTATTAATAATAATGAAATATAATAATTAATATTTATTTTGTAATATTACGATTATATCATAATAATTATTATTGGTGATGTTTCATATTTTTATTGATTCGTATTTTCGTGACTTTTGCACATATTTTTCAGTATTCTCAAAATTTAAAATACCATTTAAATACAATTTATGATTCACAGAATTTCAAACTTTCAGAAGTGCTGCATTATACTATTTGTTGTATTTATTGGTAAGGAAGGATGGTCATAAAAAAGTTTAATGTATCAAAACCACAAAACTTCATTGTTCACAGTAATTTTTTAATTGCTTCGCACATTCGGTAGTGTTTTTAAATGTGCCTGTCCAATTGAGGAGTAATTAACAGCCCACAATATGCACATTTATCCCTAGAATCGCCATTGACGCTACAAAATGTAAATTTTTTTTATTCCCTACTTATTGTTGCAGTTTTCAAGCAAGAATCATAAAATAACTTAATAAGCTCACCTCAGTGGGAAGAAGTTCATCCTGGTTGTCCCATGGGTATAGAACCGAGCTCCTCAATACACATACTCTCCATAAAACGCTATCTTTGCTTGCTTTAACTGAAATCAAAAATCATGAGGGCAGTTCAATATGTTATCTGCATTGTTGAAGACTGCATTGTTATGTGTTGAGCAATGAAAGCGAATTCCATAGAGAATGAAAAAATGGATCAAGCGTTAGTGAGTAGAAGCTGTAGCCACAGTCTAGTCACGGCCGACTTGATGTTCCCTTCGCTTTTTTTGTATATGGCCTTGACAATAGTAATTATGAAATTTGTTTAAACAAAAGCCGTCCTAAATAAGGGTTCGATAGATCGGCCTACTAATCAATTCATAAAGAATAATAAGTAAACAAAACAATTTTGACACATTTGGAAAGAAAAAGAAAATACATTAAGATAAGAAAACGTAGGAAATCATTTACAATAAAAATTTTGTTGGGTACAAATGATTACTAATTATAGCTAAGGATGATTTTAACACATGAGATCCTATGGCATCAATCGTTGCATCAGAAATTTTAGATTGTTTAAGTTGATTTAAAGTGTCACATGGGCACCAAACATGAGCCCAAAAATTGTCCAATGTGTAATGTGGTATTGTGCTCCAAGATGCTGACAACAAGGCTCATATATGACTTGTTTTTCACGACACACCTCTTGTGGCTGTTGCTCATGCATCTCAAAACGGATTGTGGGATCAAGAATGACACCCTTATCCTTCTGCCGATCAATTATGATGATATCAGCCCGTCTAGTAGAGCCATCAGAAGAGACGCAACCAACCTCCTTCTTGAAATTGGATAATTTCTCAATTCCACCACTTGGCGCTGTCTGGCAAGCTCTGGTGTCCACAGAAGAAATACTCAATATGAATTAAAATAAATGATTAAAGAGTAATAATAACACTTATAAATAATAAATAAGAAAATAATAAGTATTATTATGTTTAGTTCTGTTAATTATGGTAAAAGCGTGAGTTTAAAAGCAGGGAACGTACCACATAGTAACCTGTTCAGTTTAAGTAACATGATGACAGAGGCGTAATTTTGTAGTTCATTTGCTGAGTAGCACCCCTAGGCTAAACTGCGATGTTTCAAAGTAATCACTTGGGTAATTATTTGCCATAACTTGTACTGAGTTTTATAATTTCACTCACTGCACTGATACAATCCACTTGATATTGCAGATTCAAGAATCATAGTCTCAAGATTTTGCGACTCAGTGGATTATAAGCCGCATTCTTCGAAGGAACAAGCTTTTCAGTTAAAGCTACTGCAATGTTATCTAGAAGCGGCCTAACAAATTTCACAGTAATGATATTAGCAAGTCCGTTTTGGCCGTCTTCATCACAAATTGGCATTGCAAGAGAGGGCATCTACAAAGTAACGGCTCAATTTCTGAACACAAATTTTCTAATACATTCTTGTTTAGTATTCTTTTTCGATGATTAAGCAGCTGATCTAGAATCAATTTTGCATGAATATTGCCTTCATCGACCTCTCTTTCCATACATTTTCTTGTTCTTTATGTAACGGATCTCTTTCAATTGGAGTTTTTCGGTTGTTTTCGTTATCCCATCTTGCTTCTCTTGTAAAACCTGATTAAGTTGTATAATTTTCACATGCAATCTGTTAATTATTTCTTTTTAGCTCCACAAAGTTGACAACGTCTGTTTGCGTCGCTTTATGGTCATTTTCAACTGGCAAGAAGGGAATGTCATTAACTGATGCTGAGCCACTCGGAACATCTTGTTCGAACAGTGAAAAACCAATATTACTAAAAGATTTGCGTTTCTTGGGTGGAGGGAGATCAGTTTTAGTAACTGTCCGTCATGGTCTTCTGTTATCTGTCACTTATACCTAGGATAAGGAGGGAATATTGTTGGCACAGCATTTGGTTTTACTAGTCTAAATTTCCCATTATTAGAATAATCTTCTTCCCTGAAATGTAACTACAAACGACTGAAGATGGAGAGTTGCTTTAGAAACAACGTCTCGGCGTGAAATCACTTTAAGCCATTTTGGCATCTTTCCCTTACTTACTTATGGCTTTTAAGGAACACGGAGGTTCATTGCCGCCCTCACATAAGCCCGCTATTGGTCCCTATCCTGTGCAAGATTAATCCAGTCCCTATCATCATATCCCACTGCCCTCAAATCCATTTTAATATTATCCTCCCATCTACGTCTCGGCCTCCCCAAAGGTCTTATTTCCTCTGGCCTCCCAACTAACACTCTATGTGCATATCTGAATTCGCCCATACATACTACATGTCCTGTCCATCTCAAACGTCTGGATTTAATGTTCCTAATTATGTCAGGTGAAGAATACAATGCGTGCAGTTCTGCATTATGTAACTTCCTCCATTCTCCTCTAATTCCATCGCTCTTAGCCCCAAATATTTTTCTAAGAACCTTATTCTGAAACACCCGTAATGTCTGTTCCTCTCTCAAAATGAGAGTCCAAGTTTCACAACCATACAGAACAACCGGTAATATAACTGTTTTTATAGATTCTAACTTTCCGATTTTTTGACAGCAGACTAGATGACAAAAGCTTCTCAACCGAATAATAAGAGGCATTCCCATATTTATTCTGCGTTTAATTTTCTCCCGAGTGTCATTTATATTTGTCATTGTTGCTCCAAGATATTTGAATTTTTGTCCACACCTGTGGAGTAATGGTTAGCGCGTCTATCCGCGAAACCAGGTGGCCCGGGTTCGATTCCCGGTCGGGGCAAGTTACCTGGTTGAGGTTTTTTCCGGGGTTTTCCCTCAACCCAATATGAGCAAATGCTGGGTAACTTTCGGTGTTGGATGTAAAAATGTAATGTTTTATTTAACAACGCTCACAACTGCAGAGGTTATATCAGCGTCGCCGGATGTGCAGGAATTTTGTCCCGCAGGAGTTCTTTTACATGCCAGTAAATCTACTGACATGAGCCTGTCGCATTTAAGCACACTTAAATGCCATCACCTGGCCCGGGATCGAACCCGCAACCTCGGGCATAGAAGGCCAGTGCTATACCAACTCGCCAACCAGGTCGACTCGGTGTTGGACCTTGGACTCACTTCACCGGCATTATCACCTTCATCTCATTCGGACGCTAAATAGCCTAAGATGTTGATAAAGCGTCGTAAAATAACTTACTAAAGTAAAATAAAATATTTGAATTTTTCCACCTCTTCGAAGGATACAACTCCAATTTTTATATTTCCATTTTGTACAATATTATGGTCACGAAATATAATCATCTTTCCCTGTCACTTGGAAATTCGTGGAATGATATTGCTCCTTCACTCTTTTTTTCTATTCGAAGTACACAATAGTACACAACAATATGTAATTTTGAATCATATCACAATAAACTCACATACCAGTAGAAAAAGCGCAATATTACTAATTATAATCGTACAGTTACGGAAGAAAAAACTGGCCGATGAACAGCAAAACTCGTAATGTTACTTATGCCGGTTTTGTTGTGATTATCACAGTACAGAGTACTGTTTACTCGAAGTTGCTGGACTAGGAGAGAAAGGCTTTCGTACTGTTTCTGTTCACATTCTGTAAGGTTGAAACTCTCGTGTTTTTGTGGATGTACAGAAATTTGTTATTTAATTGTTTTTACCAGTATGAGGAATCTTATTGATTTCATTATCAACTCCTCTGTTCGTCTCTCTTTACTCTATAGACATACGGTACTTCATTTATTTATGGTTTATTTTTACTTTAATATCTTCCTGGAAAAACAGACGACGAAGAGTAAACAAAATTGAGATAGATACAATACATACGAACTTAATGGTAAGATGATATAGACGTGAACAGTTAGTTAAAGTAGAATAAATATAAATTGATTAAGGTAATCCAATACAAATTATATAAGTGAACATTCAGTTAAATTGAAATAAATAAATACCTATAAATTACTTTCGGTAAACAATTAGTAATGAGGGAAGAGAAACACAAATAGATTTGTTAGTTATAAATCATTTTTGTGCAATTTAGGAAAACCTATAAGTGATTCTAATGTTTACTAGAACCTATTTATTTATTCTATTATTAAAGCTACAGGGTGCTATTCATAGACATTTCGCTAGCCCGGGCTACGAGCGTGCTAAACAGGATTCATATCATTTCATATCATATATCATATCATATAATGTTTTATTTAACGACGCTCGCAACTGCAGAGGTTATATCAGCATCGCCGGATGTGCCGGAATTTTGTCCCGCAGGAGTTCTTTTACATGCCAGTAAATCTACTGACATGAGCCTGTCGCATTTAAGCACACTTACAGTACCTGGCCACATTATTATAATCACTCACATTTTTACTATATTTTACATATTACTTCCTCATTTGAACTCTGGTTTCCTTTCTTAAGCAGAATTCACATTACATATTTAATTTTTAAACAATATTATGTATAATTACAATTATAACAATGTTAATTCAAAAAATATTGATAAATAACCAAGCACAACTCATTTTTACAGAAATTTCAGTAATTCGTACGACCTCCTTTGGCTATAATTACAGCTTCAATTCTCTTTGGCATGCTTACAATACACTTCTGTATATTTCCTGGATCCTCTCATTGTGATTCCAAACATGTATCAGCCTTTCAATAAGTCGAACTCTGGTAGTAATAAATTATTTTGTCATCTCTGTTTTTACGAGTTCCCAGACGTTCTCAATGGGATTCAAGTCCGGTGAGTTTCCTGGCCATGGCAAAAGTGGAATGTTTTTGGAAGCCAGAAACGTGTTGACTCTCCTAGCAGTGTGGCAAGGTGCACCATCTTGCATAAAAATATATTTCTCCCCATTTGGAAACCATTCATTCAGCTGAGGGATATGCCTGTTTTCCAATACCTGGATATATTGATCTTGTTTCATTATTCCCTGAACAAAGTAGAGTCGTTCTGAACCTTTGCCTGATAGCACAGACCATATCATGACTGATATTGGCTGTTTAACTGTGTTAACCAGGCATCCAGGAGCAAAATTGTCTCCCTTTCGTCGACGAACAAACATTGCTTTGTCCATCAAACACTGAAAGGTTGATTCATCGGAGAAGCAAACCTGAAAATTGTCAAAGAAACTGATAAAAACTCTAAATTTTGTCTTTAAGTATTAAATACAGTATTTAATTTAGAGTATTTATCAGTTTCTTTGACAATTTTCAGGTTTATTTCTCCGATGAATCAACCTTTCAGTGTTTGATGGACAAAGCAATGTTTGTTCGTCGACGAAAGGGAGACAATTTTGCTCCTGGATGCCTGGTCAACACAGTTAAACAGCCAATATCAGTCATGATATGGTCTGTGCTATCAGGCAAAGGTTCAGAACGACTCTACTTTGTTCAGGGAATAATGAAACAAGATCAATATATCCAGGTATTGGAAAACAGGCATATCCCTCAGCTGAATGAATGGTTTCCAAATGGGGAGAAATATATTTTTATGCAAGATGGTGCACCTTGCCACACTGCTAGGAGAGTCAACACGTTTCTGGCTTCCAAAAACATTCCACTTTTGCCATGGCCAGGAAACTCACCGGACTTGAATTCCATTGAGAACATTTGGGAACTCGTAAAAACAGAGATGACAAAATAATTTATTACTACCAGAGTTCGACTTATTGAAAGGCTGATGCATGTTTGGAATCACAATGAGAGGATCCAGGAAATATACAGAAGTGTAATGTAAGCATGCCAAAGAGAATTGAAGCTGTAATTAAAGCCAAAGGAGGTCGTACGAAATACTGAAATTTCTGTAAAAATGAGGTGTGGTTGGTTATTTATCAATATTTCTTGAATTAACATTGTTATAATTGTAATTATACATAATATTGTTTAAAAATTAAATATGTAATGTGAATTCTGCTTAAGAAAGGAAACCAGAGTTCAAATGAGGAAGTAATATGTAAAATATAGTAAAAATGTGAGTGATTATAATAATGTGGCCAGGTACTGTAAATGCCATTGACCTGGCCCGGAATCGAACCCGCAACCTTGGGCATAGAAGGCCAGCGCTATACCAACTCGCCAACCAGGTCGACCTCATATCATATACCATATCATATATCATATCATATCATATCATATCATATTATATCATATCATATAACATCATATCATATCATATCGCTGACACTGGTTTATGAATACGAAAAACGTTAGTTCGCTGATCATCCACCGAAAGCTAAGAATGTCTATGAATACAGCCCACAATGTTTATTTTTGTTCTAAAAAAAAGAAAAGAAAAATACATTCCTGAAGTAAAATAATTAATACTGAATGTTCTTTATATCACAAATTAAAATGTTCTTCTACCTATGTAGTTCTAGTTACATACAACAGTTTTCTTCTGGACTTAATAACCTGTCCATAAACCGTTGACATTGATTACTGCATCCATTCTTCTACTTATAGAATTAACAAGGCTTTGGATATAGACCTACTGTATCTATCTGATAATGCAACATCATCCCAAACATCTGCAATGAGATTCCACAATTCATCTGCAATCCTAGGACACCGACTTTGTAGTTACACATTAACATTGCATTGCACTTCCGTACACACATTTTCTATGGAATTTAAGTCAGGACTTCTTAGCACCCATGGAACCTCTCGACATCGTCCCTGTGAATGTTGAACCACCGCTGCACAGCGACGCATGTGTGTACCGAAGACAAGTCATGTTGGAATTTTATTTTGTTTTCGGGCTTAAACACACGAACACTAGGTAGCATCACATTTTCCAGTTTATTGGTGTACTGATGCTCATTCATATGCCCATGAATCCTCCATAGTGCACCACCACCATAACCAGAAATCCGTACCACACCGACACGGACAAACGACCACTGCGTTGTCTCTGGATCACATATTCAGGGTCAAAATCTCTTGGATTGTTTCGGTCGATATACATGCACTGGCCTGCTATAGTTCATAAACACATCATCCAAAAAGATGACCCCTTTCCATGGATAGTTGTATGAATTCGACAAAATGTGACACGATCAATTCGATGGTCTTCAGTCAGAACTTCCTTCACCGCTGTTCTTCTCAGCACAACGTTGGCACTATTGAGCCTTTTACTAGCGTTCTGTTGGAAGCAGGAAATTCCCTGCCTGCCACAAATATTTTAGAAGTATAAAATGAAAGTGCCTCGAACGTTCTATTAACATAAGATCTTGTGGTGTTGATGCCTTCGGTCTTCAACTACCAGCTTTACGAGTTATGTAACCTCGCTTTTGATAGTGCGCCCACCACCTGGACGCTGTTCTAGTCGCAACTCTATAGCGTTCTCCAGCTCGAGCCGTGCTAAATCGGCCTTCCTCGATCAGTGCAATTACTTTGGCTTTGACGTCCATATCTATGGAACTGAAATACTAATGATGATTTTCGTAGTGGTTGTGGCTATTTATAGACAAATTCTGTTAGTAAGCCTGGAAAGGGTCACGTGCCTAGGACTCTAGAAAGAACACGAAATATACAGTAGTCATAAACCAAAAACATAGTATGTCTGTAGAGTGAAGAGAGACGAACAGAGGGGATGAAAATAACATTAACAACATTCCTCATACCTGCAATGGCAAAACAACTTTCTGTATGTTGACTAAAACACAACAAACGTTGCAAATATATACATAGGCTCAGTGCCGGATTCAGGCCTAGGTAACTTAGGCAGTTGCCTAGGGCGGTAATTTCCAGAGGGCCGCATTTTCTCTCTCTCTTTCTCTCCCTTTTTCATTTTTATTTTACAATTAAATTTATTTTTAAAACACATGTTGGTAAATCTTTTCTGAAGTTTCTTCTTGAACACCTTGTGGAAGTCAGATATTGTTTTGTTATCACATTGTCGCGGCCGTGGCAAGAGTGAAAGGAAAATGTGCAGCTGCAAAGTTATATTGTAATGCCGGTATCATATTATTATACTATGAAACTGCTTAAATTTAACTGCTTGTATGAACAAGAATGCAGTGTTGAAAATCAAATTGCATATTGTTGTTTATTAGCTATTTATCGCTATGAATAGTAACCACAACTCTCAGTTACATTCACAATATTATAGCCTATATCAGCGTTTCTCAAACTATGGTCCTTGGACCACCTGTGTCCCCGAGGTCTGCCCTTGTGGTTCTTCAAAAAGGACAGAAGAAAAAATCAAATTCAAACGAATCGCGTATCACACTATCTGAAAATTTCAGAGTTTGGAAATGACACATGACAGTCACCTTTCACTTTTACTCCCAGTACTGACATTTTATGAAATTTATTACCCCACCTGTCTACCGAATTCCCACTCTACTCTCAGCAAAAAAAGAGGGATTTAAAGCACTATGAACATGGTGTTTCTCGCCATCTTTTCCCTGCACATCAGCTGACGACATGTGGCTAAGTACATTGGAATATCTTCCAGATATATTCTCAAAACTAAACGAACTAAATCTCTCTCTACAAGGTAATTCTTTGACTGTATGAGAAAAAAGTGTTCGGGAGGATACTTGGTTTGTGGGTCAGATCCGTAAAACAGAGGCTTTTCACTATTTCCAACCCTAGAGTCTTCTTTGATTGAAAATGATTTCGTTATTGGAAAGAAAATTATGCAATGACATACGTTCGCATCTCGAAACTCTGAGGTCACAATTTGAAACTTATTTTCCATGTAAATATGAGGAATTTTCATGGGTTCGCGATCCCTTGATATTGAAAATAACAAACTTTCGTTGAGTGAAAGAGAACAGTTAATTGAACTCTCGACTTAAAATGAAATTCCAAGCAGAAAGTATGGTTAATTTCTGGACCTCAACACAAGTGAAAAGAGAATATATTGAACTGTACAGTGGTGCTTTACAGATTATAATTCAGTTTGCTTTTACGTATCTGTGTGAGAGAGGGTTTTCATCATTAACTCTAATAAAACCAAAGTACCGAAATCGACTCTATGTATGTAACGATCTCTGACTTAAGCTTACCAGCATATGTCAAAATATAGAACAACTGCGCAAGAATCGGCAGGCTTATCCATCTCATTAATGAGAATACCAACATTTATTTATTTATTTATTTATGTATTTATTTATTTATTTATCTATTTATGTATTTATGTATTTAATTATTTATGTATTTATGTATTTCTTTATTTATGTATTTCTTTATTTATTTATTTATTTATTTATTTTGTTTAGTTAATAAGTCAAAGATTGTTCAAGCTCTAATACCTTGATTTATTAAAAATATAAAATGAATTTTTTTCTATTAACATAAACTTAATTAGTTAATACTAATATAAAGTTAAACGAAGTAAATTAATTTTAATTAATTAATTGTTTAAAATATACTGGTATTAAAATATGCTTTGCTTTCGAAGGGAACAAGAGTAAGGTGGTCCTCAGAACTATTCTGACTTGAAAAAGTGGTCCCCACTTCAAAAAAGTTTAAGAAACACTGGCCTATATCATTAACAATACTATTTAATCACTTTTCAGTATGTTCACTATATAATCCGATTTGAAAGGTTTATTCTGTAAAGAGTTGGAGTTTATTTTTCAATTTATTTTATACTCCTGTCGAAGTAAGAAATACTCGTAAAAATTATACACCAACAGAAACCATGCTTAAAAAAAACCACAGCCTGCCTTTCAAAAATAAATTTTGTTTCAACAATGAATTAGTTTGAGTATTATGTTTCTTTGCTTCGAGTCTGATATGCTTCGTCAGATCGACTTTGATAATACCATCATTGCTTTCACTGTGAAGAAAGTCCGAAGAAAGCCTTTATAATTCACAAGTAAGATGCATGTATTTTGATTTCAGTAATTTACTGTTTTCTGAAGTCGACCTGGTAGGCGAGTTGGTATAGCGCTGGCCTTCTATGCCCAAGGTTGCGGGTTCGATCCCGGGCCAGGTCGATGGCATTTAAGTGTGCTTAAATGCGACAGACTCATGTCAGTAGACTTACTGGCATGTAAAAGAACTCCTGCGGGACAAAATTCTGGCACATCCGGCTACGCTGATATAACCTCTACAGTTGCGAGCGTCATTAAATAAATCATAACATTTAACATTTTGTTTTCTGAATTGTAACATTTCATTTAAAAATAACTTTAACTGAACGTCACCTGTATAATAGCTGTCCATAAACTGTTTGTGGGATTTGGGGACGGCAAAATCTAGCACTGCCTAGGAGTGGCACTATACCTAACTCCGGCTCTGCATAACCTACAGAATACTGTAGAATGTAAATAAAACCATTCCGAAAGCCAGTCTCTCTAAGGGACGAAGTGAAAAGCGTTAATGTAACCCATGAAGTTATTTCTATTCACTACATTATACACCAACAGAAATCATGTGTAAAACAAATCAAAACGGTGTTATAGAAGTAGTCCAGTTGGAAAAACCACCAACACAATTATATCGAAAAATCACGCTCATTGTCAATTTAAGTCTTTCTTGATGAATGCAATAGCGAGTAAGGCGATCTGTCATATTATAGTAAAGTACGGTGACTTAGTTGTGGCAAATTATTGAATAGGTTCTTTGAACTGAGGGAGGAAACATCATCGTTCACGGAGGAAGAAGAAAAGTCTGTATCATAAGTGAAGAATGAAAAAATGGATTTGTGAACTTGTCTTCTTAATTGAATTATCTGAATGCTTTAAATTGTTTTCTACATGGTAACAACAAGATTATTACACAGTTATATGACAGAGTGAAGGCGTTTAATATAAACCACCTTTAATTATGGAACGTTAGCTTAACTAAAAGGATAAGTTACAGCACATTTTTCAATATTAACAACGATATAGGCATACTTGTTTCTTAAGACTTTGGGTTTCGAAGAATATATTCACACATCATGACAATCTGCACCAGAAATTTGATTCGTGATTTAAAGATTAGGAAAATTTTCAATTTGATTTTCAATTAGTATTTGTAATTAGAACTTATCGATTTACTTTACAATAGTGAATTGAAGGATAAAAATCAAAACAAAAGAAGTTATCTGACTTTTATATGAACTTTCCATGTCTTAGATTTCCCCGATTGTACAGACATCCTTTTTCGGATTCACGTAGGCCATCTGTGCGAACAGTAATTTTTTTCCTATGATGAAGATAAACAAGCCATATCATGGAAGCCAATTATCGGATCACAACTTAAAATGTGCTGTCACATTATGCACTATATAAACAATAGTTCCAATTGTTGAGAAATTGCTGAGGAAAAAGAGAATTAAACAAATCCCGAAAAATCAGTGCTAATGCCAGTGTTGAGTGGACTAAATGGAGTTAAATTTCTGCATTATTATTCCTAGGATTTTTATGTGTTTTGTTCAACATTTTCCTTAAAAGAAGCAGTTTACACATTTACAGTAATTGTCATGCATTACCCGAATAATTAACATGAAATGTGTATTACATTTCTAAAAGTAATTATAAATTTATTAACTTCTAACTTTGCTGAAAATAGGCTACAATGTTTTTTTGTTTTTTTTTTCAAATTGCTTAAGATAGTTCATTTAGTTATTTCTATTCAGCCCGTATCTTTTTTCCATCAGAAAACAATCATAAATCTATGCAGTAAATTCATATTGTGGTCCCGCCGCTGAACGTCTTACCTGCCCTGCTACGACTTTCCGCGGGCGAGCTGGCAAGGCTTGATGACGACACAGTGCTCTGAGTTGGGGACCAATGCTCTATACTGTGATAATCACATCAAAACCGGCATAAGTAACATTACGAGTTTTGCTGCACATCGGCCAGTTTTTTCTTCTGTGACTGTACAAGAAACCATACACACATTCCTCAGTGAACCTTGGGAGTTAGTGCCATCTGGCGGGAATTTCATATTTTCTCGATTACAGCTTTAACACAGGGATCAAAATGAATTGTCAAGGCCGGTAAAGGAGAAGCGAAGTGAGCACATCAAGTCGGCCGTGGTCTAGTATATACAGTCACGAAGCTATTTTAGACTGTGCCATAATACAGTCACTGTAGATAAGAAAATTGATAGTACTTTGGTTAAGAACTTTCGATCTTATTTTAAAATGTAGTCAACCAACTGCAAGGAAATTTAAATATTGTCGTTCTCATATTTCATATTTAAAACGTATTTTTAAGTTTTCTGACAATATTGATATAACATACATTTTATGAAGCAGTTATGTATTACATTACTGTTAGGCTGCTTGAGTTTTATCAACAGTAATCTCACTAGATAATGTCCGACTTTGTGTCAAGAAGAGATTAAAAAAATTCAATATAACTACTCAAGTTGGGCTCATAGAATAATAATACGATACCTATTTGGCACTAAGATACTTAAATTCAGAAATCTTGCAAAAATATTATACACACTATTCGAAAGAGACCTGAAATTCTCACAAAGGCAACAGAAATCCATACAAAATATTAATATTTTTTATCACAGATCATGAACTATGTATTCCATTTTAAAAATAAATAGATCAAAGTATGCAAATAATTATATTTAGTCTCATAATTTGTCCACATCTGTAGTTATGTATAATTGTGAGGGTAGGCTAGAGCAAACGACTCCACTTTGAATTTTGTTTTTAGAAATACACGGAGGTACAAATTGAACAGTATTTAAAAATCTGAATCTGCTGTCAGTGGTACCACCAAATGTTTAACATTCACACCATACATATATATATATATATATATATATATATATATATATATATATATATATGTATCTTTAAATTTCCATAATAAATAGACGATAAAAATCATTTATGGTTATTACACAACTTCTAATCTAGTTTAAACCTATGAAGATAAGCTTGTTTTCCCGTGCTCTGTAACAAGGCTGTGAACTCTAGTGACATGAAGATTTTGAGTTAATCGTTGTTCTATTTTTGGAAAGAATAATTTGCATGTGGCACCTTTTTGTGTGTTTTTCCATTGACTCTGCCACTTTTCAAGACATTCTTTCCCCAGCTCAGAGACGACTGATGTTACAGGTTTCCTGTTATAGATTATAGCTAGTTCACTATTTTTGGCTGCTTCTTTGGCAAGTCTGTCTGCCAATTCATTGCCTTCTATACCAATATGTGCCTTTACCCATCCAAAGTGAATTGTCCAGTTGAGATCCTTAAGTTGGCGAATCTTCTTTCGAATTACTTCTATTATTGGGCTATGTATAACAATGTTTTTCAGTGAGGCAAGCGTCACTTTGCTATCAGTGTGAATGGCTGCTCTTATGTTGTTGTTAGTACAGTTGAGGAGAGATTGTAGTTGTTCCAGGGACATCAAAATGGCTATAGCCTCGGCTTGATTGTTTGAGCAATTTTGATGTAGTCTGTACTTAAATTTCTTTGTCAGAGTTCTATTTACACATATTGTTACTCCTACACAACTTTGTCTTCGATTTTGCTGCCGTCCCTGAAGACATGATGTTGAGCCATTTATTTCATATATTTTCGTCCATTGTGCTGGGTGTGGCCAGTCGACAGGTAGTGGGAGATCATAATCAGATCTTCTATGTGGTGTATTCTTTGTAGAGCTGCACTTTTTCTTCTATTACCATTCACTCCTATCGGTGGCACACCGACCATCACACAGGAGGTTTCAATGAGATAGTTCTATAGGCCTTAGCCATCTTTATATTAATTATAAGCCTTTGTACCCTCTGCAACTTCCAGAGGTTTGCTTGTTTATATATAGAATCTCGGTATGTGTGAGTGTGAGTGTGTGTGCGCACACACGTGCACATGTGTGTCAGAGATCCTATTATGAATGATAAGAGCGAAGAGAATGGAATTTTTCTTTTTCGTCGCTTTTATCATCCTATCTTTGCTTTTATCATTACTCCAGTATGCACACCTCAATGACAATGCATGGTTCAATTCTCTCTGATATAGCATCGCTGCTTCTTTTATAATTTATTGTCGCTCCAACATGTATGTTAAGATCTATTGTTTGTCTGAGCTTAAACCAAATGCGTGATATAGTATACTAGCATGGATAAATTGAACCGAAATATTGAGAAACCCCACATGTCTAGAAAACTAAACTTTTCGTTGAGAGACATCCAACTCTTCCTATTCCTTATTAAATTAAAAATATTTTCATTGCCTTACTTTAAATGTATAGAATCTTTATAACTTCGAATAACTCATGTGCTTGTGAGGACCTCGGAAAAATCATGTATTTATCTCCAAGAAAAAAGCGGGGTATATCCCACTTCTGAAAACCAAATTTGTCGTGCTCTCCTTGGCTATTATTCCACAAGGATTGAGGTGGATTCGAGTTGAGAATTATTTACGTTCATCACCTCATTATTCTACTATGTTGCACTATCAGGATTCTGTCACCACTATTGTACAACAGTAGGACTACAAGGAACTTCATACAGGATTCCTACTTGGAAATAACTTGTGGTTATTCGTAAATTATTAGAAATTTGCACTTCTAGTAACTGAAGTCTAGTTCACAACAAAACAAGGTTTATTAAGACTGTAAGTTGGAAGAACCTTAAAGAATACATACAGTGTTGGCTTGTTGCCTCTACGTATTGGTGATGGGTCTTCCTCTTCTGATGTCATCAGACGCAAAGTCTGAATTTCTTCCTCGCAGAAGGATAAAGCCTTCTTGTCGACTTCATGATGTCTTGCTAGCAATGGTTCAACTACTGACTGTCTAACTCGGGGTGACACAACACTTAGCTGTGAACGAACACACACAAATTGATGTGTTACGAAACCGGAGAATGGAGAAAGTTACACAATGCAGAGCTGCACGCATTGTATTCTTCACCTGACATAATTAGGAACATTAAATCCAGACGTTTCAGATGGGCAGGACATGTAGCACGTATGGTCGAATCCAGAAATGCATATAGAGTGTTAGTTGGGAGGCCGGAGGGAAAAAGACCTTTGCTGAGGCCGAGACGTAGGTGGGAAGATAATATTAAAATGGATTTGAGGGAGGTGGGATATGATGGTAGAGACTGGATTAATCTTGCTCAGGATAGGGACCAATGGCGGGCTTACGTGAGGGCGGCAATGAACCTCCGGGTTCCTTAAAAGCCAGTAAGTAAGTTACGAAACCGGCAAAGATGACGTTAAGCCAGTCTTGCTCTAATAAAAGGTATCAGAAATCTTTCTGACAACAGTGTGCAAATGGACACTTTGAAAGGACAACTGTCTTAAGAGTTACAAACAAGACTTGATCATGCGATGACGTATGTTAATGTGTCTTTACTTTAGCCAAATAGATTCATACAACATACATTAACACTCATTATTCATAATAACAAAACGCTAACAGATAGTAGAGATATAGCAAACACATTTAATAAACACTACTCATACTCTCACAGATTATATCCCAATATCAAAAAAACTGACAAATTTATCAAAAGAGAATTACATAAAAATAATAAAAACAATATTACTACCTGTAGTACAAAACCTGAAATATTTCATCAAAATTTTACTTCCAAAGAATTAACTATAGCTATACAAAATTTAAAAACCAAGAAATCTCCTGGCCCCGACAACATTCATTCCGAATTTTTGAAACATCTGGGGGAAAAAGCCAAGTCTGTACTTTTATCCATTTTCAATTTATCATGGAACACCTCAATTCCTGCAGCTTGGAAAAAAGAATCATTGTACCAATTCACAAAAAAGGGAAACCTGCTCATGATGTCAATAGTTATCGACCAATAGCACTATTAAGCATGATAGCAAAAACCATGGAGTCCATGATCTCCAACAGATTAACTTGGTATTTAGAATCCCAAAATCTTTTATCACCAAGACAAGCAGGCTTTCGACAACTACACTCTACCAATGAACAAGTCATATGCCTTGGCCAAGAAATAAAAGACAGTTTTAACAAGAAAGAAGATACCTTGGCAATATTTATTGACTTTCAGTTAGCATATGACTCTGTTTGGAGAAATAAATTATTACTAAAACTCCAGAAATTAGGTATCTCCAGCAATATGTTCAGATGGATATCAGAATTCCTTAGTCAAAGATTCATTGCCACTAAACTCAATAACTCACTTTCTAGTTACAGACAAACATATCGAGGTCTACCTCGGGGTGCTGTCCTCAGCACAACTTTATTCAATATTTATATAAATGACTTACCCTCCCTATTAGAGGAATCAAACATGAAAACAGCACTATTTGCAGATGATATAGTTTTTTGGACTTCCGGATCTTACAGACATAGAGACAAAATTCAAAATTCTGCTCTTAAAGCTCTAAATCAACTACATGAATGGAATACATCAAATTTAATGACACTCAATTTAAGCAAAAGTAACTATCAAATATTTTCACTTGGTAAAAAAGAAAGAGAATTCAATATCCAATACAATGGCCAACACCTTCCTAGGACTTATGAATCCAAATATCTTGGAGTTATTTTCGATAGTAAGTTAACATGGAGCAACCATTTGAAATACATTTCTGAAAAATATCGTAAAAGATTCTCCCTTCTAAAAAGACTAGCAGGAAAGAAATGGGGATGCTCTAGGAATACTTCGAACACTACATACAAAATGTTTATACAGTCAGTGCTGACATACTGCAGAGAAATTTTAATTACTTCACCTTTCATAAACGAAATAGAATATGTTCAAAACCAAGCTCTCAGACTCATTACTGGTGGAATCAAAACAACTCCAACCGATTCTATGAAATTCCTCACTAATATTAACAGCATCAAAATGACAATAGAAGAAAAAGCACTGATTCAATATGAAAAACTTATGAGATTACCAGGAAACAATTGGCATCCATACAGTCCTCTCTGTAGATTGAAAACTCAAAAAAGTTTCATATCCATTGTTCAAGAATTAAAACAGAAAATCAATATCCCGAATTTAAAAGGAAACTTACAAATTAAACCAAACCCTTTAACTCTTTTGAATATATATATATATATTTTTTTTATCCAATGCCACCAGGTTGTCTTTTTCGACATTTCTGGTCTTCTCTCCTGGCCATAGCTTAGTTGTAACCCACTTCTGAGGTTGGAGCGCCTGGAAGACGGAGTTACATTACCCCGATGATGTGATAGGATGATTATGATAATGTGGTGCCAGGAGAGGTCTTAAATCTAAACTTAACCTAAATTCCAGACCATGGACGAACACAGGAATAATCCCCTTTAAGGAAAAATTCCTGTGCTCTAACCGGGAATCGAACCTGGGACCTCATGAACTATAGCCAGAAGCTCTGACCACTAGACCATGAGGCTGGTCACTCTTTTGAATATAGAATATAATCTAAATTTAACAGAAGAAATAGTGAAATCAGAAGTAAAACTGAAATAATAAAACAACTGTCTTTAGAGACAATTAATATTAGGTACCCTCCACAAAATTGGCTTCATTTATACACTGACGGATCCTTGATCTCCAGACAACGAGGTGCCGGTGCAGGTGTTACGTGCTGTCTCTTCTCACTTTATAGATCTCTTGGGTTTGGAACAACAAGTTTTGATGGAGAAATCATTGCAATCAGTGGAAGTCTCAGGAATCTTCTATGCCACATCAATAAATTTAAGAATGCAGTTATATTGTCAGACTCCAAAGCAATTTTATCAATAGTCTCTAAACACACACCTTCATCAAAAACAGCAGAAATAACTAAAATGCTCTCTCAATTAATATCACTCAATAAAAGAATTGTATTCCAATGGATACCATCCCATTGTGGAATCCTGGGAAACGAGAATGCGGATGCTTTAGCAAAGAAGGGCAGCACTGCTACTTACAGACCTGTTACTAAATCTACGTATTACTCTGTGAAAAGATTTATTAAATCTACATACTTAGACTTCAACAAACAAAATTTGATAACACAATCTCAAGGGGAAAAAATGGAACTCTCTGCATCATAATCCACAGTTAATTCCCGATTTACCACGAAAATCGTCTGTAGCTGCATTTAGATTGGCAACAGGCCATGATTGTTTGGCCAAACACCTGCATAGAATTGGAATATATCAGTCCCCTATTTGCCCATTGTGCGACTCACACCAAGAGATGGATTCGGAACACCTCAAAATCTGTGCTTCAGTGGCTGGCCATGATAATATCTTTGAAAAGTATTGGAGTGCAAGAGGTCAAATGACTTTATTGTCAAATGCCTGGCATTAGAAAACAACAACATTAACACTCAGTGGAAATACGTGTGCATACATGCAGCTTCTCACGGCGAAGCAGCACTAGAGTGCTTAGACAGCTTATCTTACGGTGTCTTAGGTTGGGATTTCCTATCATCTTCTCTGATAATTGGCTTTGAAACAACTTGTCATACTAGCTGCAAAAAACAGCTAATGGTTCTGAATACAACTGAATTAAATAAATTTCTTGCCTGTCCTCTTTGTCCAAGAGTCATGATTTTGAAAGGTGCTGCTGCGTCCAAAGACTCTCTATACATCATAATCCCATTTTCTTGAATAAATCGAAGTCATTTCACATTTTTCCACATAAATTTTTCGCCGTTACCATTCTTCTTCATCTTCATCTTCTTCTTCTTCTTCTTCTTCTTCTTCTTCTTCTTCTTCTTCATTTGCAAGGCATCTTTGAAGAAATCAGAACACTGGTAAAAATTTGCTTCATTTTTATCACTTTAATTGGTTTCTTTCTCCCTGTTCCTCTGACAAGTTGCATCGATAGACATTCCACTTATTTTCTTTTTTCTGTCCGAGCTTGATCTGATTTTAAAATCTATATTTTCTCATTTATTTCAATTCAATATTGCTTACAATAGGTATATTATCACTTACCTCTTGATGAAGAATTGGCAAGACGCATAGAACAGAGTGCTGTTCATTCATTTATTTTATTCCATAGATCTTACATGAGCAATGAAGCTTTAAGATGTGGAACAAGTCAAAATTTTACAATATTACAATTACAATTTTTACAAATTTTTATAGTTTTACAATTTAGTAATTTTCTACAATTTTTACAAGTCCTTTGCGAAATCTTAATTCACAACTCACAAAAGTTTTATTACTATTTAGGAAGTGCCAACACAACATACTTATGAGCTCTAATTTAGAAATTACAATTCAATGCCACCAAACTGTGGTGCTTAAGGAAATAAGTTTACATATTTCCTTTTATCCAAACCAAATTATTACATTAAAGTTCTGTGTCCTTTTACACACGTGGATTTAACAATTTCTAATAGAGATATCTCTTGTTTCCCTTTACCCAACTAAAGAAAGCGCTTTCAGGATTATAACAGTATATATAACTCATTTTGGCCAAATTTTGACATATTCCCCTTTACCTGAAGACCACAGGTTCTATCCATTACTAGTGCCTAAGTTTAATTTTAAATTGTAGCCCTTATTTTTGTAGTGTGTTGTTTGTGAAGAAGTTAACTTCACTCCAGTTTATTTATCGACATCCTGCGAGTCTGCACACAACTGATATTAACGTCCTAGCACTTGTTTATCACTTACAGTGCATTTATTTGTTGTAGAGAGAATCTGTGAATGTACCAACTTGAAAATTTGTTAAAGCTTCATTTTTAAATTACAGAGGTGTCTATAAATGAATGAATGTATGGATTTTATTGCTGTGCTAATGTTGTCAAGGAGAGAGTGATTTAAAAACTTTTAATTCACTGCTGTGAATGAATTAATTGTTTAGGTTGCTAAGTACGGTGAAATAAAGACCAGGTTAGATACAAGTAATGGATAAAATCAACTAAAATTTGTCCAAGTTATTACTTCCATGTGAATAGATAATGTACCAGAATATTCAAATGAACAATTCATTTCTTTATATAAAAGATAATAGCTTAGAGGGGGCATAGAGGTAAAGCTCCATGCCTTCATGACCTCGGCACTATAACGAAGTTGTATGGTTGGCACCACGCTCCAACCGCCTTTTATCCCCAGGAAGGATCTGTTACTCAGTTTGATAGGAGGTTGAGTACATCTTGGGGCCATTCTGAAAGTTTTGGCAACGAGCAAAATCCCATCACCACTCACGACCCAATTGAGTCTGTAGCCATTCCCAATTGAACTACTAGACATTATATTCGTTTTTCCGTACTGAAATGATTTTTATTCTACACAAAACCAACCCTCTGTTACAATAAAATATACTGTGTACTAATCATTACATTGAGCACCAATATACCTGGGTTAAGTCCCAAATCTTTCTGCAGTGCATATGAAGAGATGGCATATGTCACTGTTGATAGTGATCCATCCATTGGATTGGGACGTTGAGCCTGGCGGCCCCCTTGGTGTTATTCGACAGAAGTAGGCTACAAGCCAGCACCAGGTTTCCCCTTCTCCCTTCCTCACCCATTCTCTACAACACACTTACACAAACACTTACACACACACACACACTCACCTAAAACACGACATAACTCTTCACAGATACACATCATGCATAACGTGGTCTGCTGAAGTGGTGTGCAACTTGAAAAAAAAAATGGGTCACAGTCCTGCCATCTATCTGCAGTATGTGGAACCCGAATCACGTTAAGTGAAGAGGGTAGGCATTAGACACATACGTACACACAATGTATACAACATTTTCAGAAAATGTATGTGTATCTAATGCCTACCCTCTTCACTTAACATGGTTCAGGTTCCACATACTGCGGATAGATGGCAGGACTGTGACCCATTTTCAAGTTGCAGACCACTTCGGTGGGCCACATTGTGCATGATGTGTATCTGTGAAGAGTTATGTTGTGTACTAGGGTGAGTGTATGTGTAAGTGTAGTGTAGGGTATGGGTGATGATGTGATGATGATGGTGAGGAAAGGAGAAGGGGAAACCCGGTGCCAGCACATAGCCCACTCCTATCGAATAGCACCAAGGGAACCACCAGTCTCAACATCCCCATCCTATGGACGAATTACAATCAACAGTGACATATGCACTGCGGAGAGATTTGGGATTTAACCCAGGTATATTGGTGCACAATTTAGTGATTAGAAATTGCGCACCACCATCTCTCCTAGGTCCGAGGGTGAAACTTTACATGAAAACTTAGAAGAAAATGTAAACTACTTTTTATTGAGGTTTCTTTATTCGTTTGTTCATGTTCATATTTCATTTTTACACTGCATGTAAAATTATTTAAACTGGAATGTTTACCTAATTACACTAGCATTCTACCAGTCATTCTTTATTAATATTATGCATCTGTGCACTGAGGGATACTTCCAGCTCACTTCTTTGTTTAAGGGGTTAGGTACAGCTTACAGCAATAAAATTTTGGAAATATTCAATATGTTTTTCCTCCATTACTGTATCTTGTACAATAATGAAAATTAGTATATGTAAAGCACTGTTCTTCTGCTATATGAAAAAATACTTTTACGATTTAAAAAAAATATTTACATTTTTTTTTTTTTCAAAATTCAAAATGGTGGCAGATCACTGTGCAATGATGAAGCGTTTCCCTCATAACTCAAAAACTATCCAATATTCTGTGATGAAATGTTTTGTATGTATTTATGCATGTCATATCTACAATATGATGCAGAATCACTTCTCTACCTTTGATAGATTGTGTGATAAAAAATCAATTCATTTAAAATATGGTCAAATATCAGTATTTTCTTCTAACACAAAATAAAAAAAATATTATTTATTAAGGAATGTAGTTGAAAGAGCATGATATTGTAAACATGAGTCTCAGCAATAAAATAAAAGGGAGAGAACATGAAAAAGTTAACAAGTTTATGAGTTATGAGAAAAATGCTTCATCACTGTACAGTGAACTGCCACCATTTTGAATTCTGAAAAAAAAAAAAAAAAAAAAAATTTAAATCGTAAAAATATATTTTTTTTTTTCATATAGCAGAAGGACAGTGTTTTACATATACCAATTTTCATTATTATACAAGATACAGTAATGGAGGAAAAAAAATTAATATTTCCAAACATTTTTACTCCTGTAAGCTGTACCTAACTCCTTAAGTACTGCATTTTAGCTTTGTTGAAACAGCAGCAGCTCTGTTAAAATTTTGAAATACATGCACACTCGCACACACAAACACACACACATACACACAAACACGGATAATAGCTGAGCATTGTCCCAAATCAAGGGCATCTACCATGGTGATACAAATTGTTACTAAATATATTTTACTGGTCTTAAAAATGACTAATAATTTTTGACAGAAGGCATGAAAGTGAAGGCCAACATGGGTTAATAAGCTAAGGATGCATAACTTCAACAAAAATAAAAAGAACTGGGAAGAATCGTCAAGATTTACGGATGCAAGGTGAGCAACTGGAAACACAGTTGAGACTGTACTGTAAGAGAACAGCAAACTAAAAGATATGTCCAGAAGTCTGCTCAGACAATTGTAGAAGTACTAACACCTTTTTCGCTCATTATCAGGCATCTTCACAGACTTTGAGGGTTACAATCTCCCCAGATAGGAGAATTTCGATCATGTTATAGGAAACTACATGGACTCCGTAACTGAAGTGGACACCACCATCATTGAACTGTGATTGTAACCTCTGAGAAGTGCATAATTTTGAAATGCAGATTTATACCTGTGACTTGTTGACTACTAGAAATGGGGTACAGATCCCTTTCCTTTGATAATGCAAGTCATCTACTGCTGTCAATGAGAATGCCCATGAGTGCTGTTGTGTGTAAAACTAGTCTATTCAAAGCCAATATTTCATTTTAAAAATGTCTGGGGGCAAACATGGCAATTATTTCATTTATTTCATCTCATGCAAGAAGAAAATAAAAATGGAGTCAATTTCGTGTTGACTGCTTTTTTTTTTTTTTTTCATTATTTATTTCAAATAAATATCTATTAATTTCTTTGCTAAAATGATTGTAATTCACGTGCATCATTCTAAGATAAACTGATTTGTGACTACTGAATATGAACAAAATCCGTCAAATAGTTTATACCTTATAAGACTTCTCTGGTGCCGATAATATTAATAATGATTAAATATGCTTGCAACTAATTAAAGTAGGCCTACCGCACATTAAATCTATTAAACACATTTTAAAATTCGGTCATATACCTAACTGAAAAAAAGGCACAGAAATAAATATAACAACTACAGAGGAATCAGCATTTTGTATATAATATGTTGTATTATAAAACATATGCGACAATAATAAAATAAACTAGTTCGAAATAATAATAGATATTAATATACAGCAGAACCACTATTATCAGTGGTAATAAAAGGGATGGAATGAACGGTTAATTGAAAACATCAGATAATCCGTACCACAAAATATTTTCGTAAATTAAGTGAACAATACTTGAACTTTAGGAATTTCCTCCGTGGTCTTGTATTTTACATGCCAGGTAGTGACTCAGAAGTTCATTAATTTAAGTTCAGTTGTCAACGACGTGTTTTTAAGGGGCAATGAAAGTCCTTGTAATGGCTTCCAGCAGAAAGATGCGAATACTAGAGGTCTCATGTTATAGATTTACATACTTTATACACACTTTATCCTTGATACTTATCAAATCGAGCACAGTTGTAACATCAGTTTCGTATTCTGATGCGAGATGAGCCAGTTTCTCTTTCCCCAAACCACTAAAGTATTTGCATTTTTTTTTTCGACATTTAGCACAAACACGTTTTCTTTTGACACGGAATACATTTTGTCTTGAAATTGTACAGTACGACAACTTAACAGTAGACCAAACTGTGTAAATGTAAAGACTTGTAATAACACTCTAGATAAAATACGTACTAATATAATATACAGTAGTACTTCATATGTAGCAAAAAAAGAATAAGAAAAAAGGAGCGAGAAAAAGACAGTCAGATAATCCGCCAATCGGTTAATAGGGAGACGGATAATCGAGGTTCTACTGTACTACTTTAGAAGTTTAAGACGGATTCTGAAAATGCAAGTTTATGCAGAATGCATATTCACAATCAAGTAATTAAAATCAGAGTTTAACATAACACGTACGGTTTTTATGAATTTTAAAGAAGCTTTTGATAATTTCAATAAAACCATATTATGGATTATAATAAAACAAAAAGGCATAACATAACATTTAATAGTAGTGATGATAATAATAATAATAATAATAATAATAATAATAATAATAATAATAATAATAATAATAATAATAACAATAACAACAATAATAAATTTGTAAAAATTTAATTGACGACAGATTAAAAAGAGTGAGAAAGAAGAAAAGATGTACAGACCGATTATTTAGTCCTGACAGCTCGACGACGCGAAAGAGGGGAAGTAATATGAATAGTGGGGAGAGCTCTGGAGTAGAGATAAGAGTAAGCGGTCAGTAAAGGAATGCAGTACAGCTTAATTGTACTAGACACATACCGCTCTACCGCAAGCGACTGACTAACCCAAACACCCCTTGGCATAACTAAATGGACTCGCCTGACCCAGGCACACACTGCTGGTGACTGTCAGGACTAAATAATTGTACTGTAACATAAAGGTGTCATTTTCACCACCATAAGAGCTATACAAGGAAGACATTATAAATACATTTATCGTATTTTCTCGAATACTTCAAATCCTCGCATAAGCTGCACACCCCACTTTTGAAAGGCAAAAAATATAAATAAAATAAACAAAATTACAAAAATGAAACTTCGGAAAAAATGTATTCACGACAAATTAAAACACAGATACAATTCAGTTAATAAATAAATAAGTACATTTTATACTGGAATAAGACGCATTTCAAACCCATCTTATGCACACACACTGCACACATGTCAGCTGTCGTCTTAATTGTCCTTTTACATGATATCCTGAAACATTATTAGCATGCATTACGATTTCCATGTTCCTCAGCATCTTTGATCATTTTAAGATTTTTGCTGTAAGTAAAGGATCACAGTCTCATACTTTAGTGGTACTGATTTTATTCTTAATTCAGCTATCCACTTTTCAGTGGTTGCTTCTAATTCCTGTCCACCATAAGGATCTATCATTCCACTGTCCAGCTTCTAAGTCGAATTTAATCATAACTTTTTCCACACTACCACACCAACTTAAACGAGTCCTTCCTCTTTTCCTTCTGTCCTTGTGTGGGGGACCAATGAATTATCTGTCTGGACCATCTCTCCTCCTCCATTCTTTGTACATTTCCATACCTCTGCAGTATCCGTTTTTCATTCCTGTTTACTACAATTTCTTCTGCTTCCATCTCTGCTCTAATAAAATCATTTCTTACATGCTGCAACCGAGACACTCTCATACTTCGACGTAACCCATCCATCTCAGTGCTCTCTAACTTTTTCATCTATCTGTCATTCCATGTCCAACACTCTGACCCATATATAAGGACACTCTCTACCGCTGTTTTCAAGATACGTTTTTAGTTGCTTTTGTCATTTCTCTGTTCCAAAGGATATCATTCAAGGATCTAGTTATTTTTCTCTTTTCTAGTTATTGTCCTTTTCACAAGTACCAGAACTATCTATAATTGATCCTGAATATTTAAACTGGCTGACATTCTTAATTGTTACACCATTTACAACCGAATCCTCTCCTTTCCCTCCAACAACCATATATTCTGTCTTCATAAAATTCACTTTCAATCCGTGTAGACTATATTCACTTACAAGCTTGCGGAACATATACTCAATATCTTACTGATCTTGTCCCACTATTACCTGGTCGTCGGCAAATAGCAAGGTATGCAACATATGGCTATTAATATTTATGCCCATACCTCTGCATGAGTCATTCCATTTCTTCGAGGCATCCTCTAGGAAGATTTTAAATAAAGGTGGTAACATTCCATGCCTTTGCCTCAAACCTTTTGTAGTACAAAATTCTGCTGATAGATTTTCCCCCATTTTGACACATGCTATACACTTATACATTCTCCTTATGAGGTCTATGAGACGAGCTGGGACTCCATTTTTTTGTAGGGCAGTCCAAAGTCGATTAACTGGTACTGTGTCATATGCCTTTTCTAGATCAATGAAGATAAAATGTATCTCTTTTCCTTTGGTTAACATTCTTTCCATCATCTGTCTAATTGTAAATATATGGTCTACACAGGATTTGTCTGTTGTAAATCCAGCTTGCTCTTTGGATATCTTATTTTGTATTAAAGACTCCAATCGTATCTTGATTAATTTACTGAGTATCCTACTCACTGATGCCAAGACATTGATACCTCGATAATTCATTGGGTTCCTCTTTGTATATTGTACTTATATATGATAAGGTCCATTCTGGTGGAATAGTATCACCCTCTATGATCTGGTTGAAGAGTTTGGTTAAGATGATACTGATTTTCAGAATTGAAAATATAAGACGCACAAACTATACATTTATCACACTTGAACTTGATTCTGATACATGTACTGCTAATTCAAATGCCAATTAACAATGTTAACAATATTGACATACTCACGTGGAAAGTTAGTGGTATGTACTATCACCTTAGGAGTTGCGCAGGAGGAAAATTGGACAATGTTGCCAACTTTACTTAGAATAAGCCACGTACCCGTATTTTTTACTTGTATATTTCGGAAAGAAAAGTGCGTGGGGTATTCGAGAAATTACATTTAATTATGTGTGCGGCACAATAAAAATATAACTTAAGAATACTGGAAAGGAAACTAGACTAAAACTGTATGAACTAATGGCAGTTAAAGTGAAGTTCAGAATTATGGACATTAAGCAAGAATAAGGAAAGAAAAATTGAGGTCGAAGAAATTAGATTTTTAAGAAATGTTGCTGGATATACTCTACTAGACAAGAACAGGAACAAGGATATCAGGAGAGAACTCAATATCTGCAAATCAACAAAAAAAAAAAAAAAATACACCAATACAGAAATGTTGGAAGGAATATGGAGGTCAGATACAGAAACACCACATTATGAAATTAACATTAAATTATAAGGATATAAGATATGTTGGCAGACAGAAGAAGAGGTGGGTACAACAATTCTAATTCATGAAATTTGGAACTGGCCTTGCGAGGCTTAATCCCTGAAAATGATGATGACGACAAGGATGATGATGATAATTAAATTAGTTTCACACATTCAGCAATATCGCAGAAATTATGAAAGGTATAAAAAATATACCCTTACTCTTTTTTATTCTTTATCTTATTAGGAACAAAAACGTTTATTAGGACAATTGTTGTAGAACCGACCTGAGCCAAGTTACAGAGAAGAAAAGAGATAAGTGTCTGTTACGTCACACATCTTGAAATGGCGACTTCACACAGGCTCTCTGCCACAGATTCAGACAAAACACCTCTCACTCATAAGCTGTACATGCTCAGTAGTCATGCTGTTCCTTCATTTAAAATTTTACGGACTAGGATATATGAACGTATACCCTTCCACTATACTGGGTGTAAAAAAATATATGCTACAAGGCTCGGTGGTAGGTAGGTGCGTACTACGTGATCATATTTTGTTAATAAACTCATGTCCGGAAACACTTTGTTTACATGCTAGCGTCTCTGAAATGTGGAAGAGAATATAGGCAGTACGGATCACAAAAACTAGGAAAGAAGTACAGTAAAAAAGACAATTGAAATTGAAATTGCACCCATGTCCAGAGACCCATGCCCAATAGTCTGGCCTCTTCGCTCACCTGACCTGACACCATTGGATTTCTTTGTACATGAAAACCCTGGTGTACGAGACTCCCATGGAGACACAACAAGATCTTGTGGCACGAATTCAGGTAGCAGCTGGAGACATCCGAGATATGCCAAGAATATTTCCAAGAGTTCGACATGACATAACCAGGCAATGCACAAAATGTATCGAAATTGGTGGCAGCCATTTGGAGCACCTTCTGTAGTTGATTAAAATAATGTTTACTTACAGTATTTCAATTGTCTTTTCAACTTCTTTCTTAGTTTTTGTGATCCGTACTACCTATGTCTTCCTCCACATCTCAGAGATGCTAGCATGTAAACAAAGTGTTTCTGGACATGGGTTTATTTAACAAAATATGATCACATGGTACTCATCTACCTACTACCGAGGCTTGTAACTTTTTTTTTTTACATCCTGTATATGTTGTTAAAAACTTGCTACACTACAATCATTTAATACAGTTGATATTAGCATTGTGCATTACAGGCGCTATGTTTGGTTCAAGTTTGTCAAGTACAACGAAGTTCGATATTTGCCAATGTTTGCTCTGCAGGAGGAGGCTGTCGTGTTTGTTCCATCTTGTTAAAAAATATTCTCTGTTCTCCCCTCCCACCCATTCATGTTTTAATCGCTTAAGCATTTTAGCACAGATCTTGCGATTAGTTTTTCATATGAAATAAGGCGAAATTTTTAATGTCTTATTGTCTCTCTCATGTTCAAACATTGCAGACACTAACTGGTACAACTTCCACAAACTGAAGCACCACAAAAGCAGCATGATTGTCGCACGTGATTTGAGAACAATGCTCAACTATGATATGATTCCAATTTTAAATCTTGTTCACATTTTTGTAAATAATTCATAAATAACACCTGAACCACATTACTGCGGATGGGTATCTAGCATTCAAACACTAAAACAAAAATTATATCAACACATTAATTGTTCATATATGATTAATTAAACAGTGATTATATATACACAATTCTCCCACTGTTCAGATCTAACAAATATTTAAATATATTAATTTAAAAAAGTCAAATATTCCTAACTTAAATATATTAAGCTCTTCATCAAACTATTCCCTTATTTACCTATCACAGCAGCCCACAATATATCTTCAGAAATTTGTCTTGTATTTCTTTAGCTCCACCTTGATGTGATGAATATTCATCAGCTGCGCACGAGCATTTGGTGTTAATAATTTTTGGAAACGGAGATAGTACTGTACCAACTGGGTGAGAGCCAACTGCAGAAGTGAGGAACCAGTCACCAAATTGGGAAATGAAGACAGGATCTCTCGATTCAACTCCTCCAAAGATCGTTTCCATTCCACAGAGAAAGACCGAACAAGTGCCAATGCTTTTTCTGGAAAGAAGATATAAACTTTTAACCTTTCAGAACATTTCGCAAAATATACAGTCATTAGGACTGGCTATGTTTACTAAATTTTGAGCTCTCAAGTTCCAGTCATCACTTATCAGGAAAAATGAGAGAATTCAGAAATAGGTGGCATACCTCTTGTTGCATAGGTCTATGTTTTGTGTCACCAAATCCTATCATCGGAATTTCAATTCTTTCATTTTCTGTTAACATTTGAAGGGTACACAGGAATAACGATCAAGGTCCATTTTAGAAAGTTTCAAGAAAAACGAATTTTAAAGTTTTAGTACTTAGTTATATGTGTATTCAATAGAAATTGATGTGGTGGAACGTAAAGAACGATTATTTCTTATTAATTATACAATGCCATTTTGTTCTAAATTTGGATGGCAACAATGGAAAATGCAATATAAACAAACAATGTGTAAACTTCCAAAATAAGAACGATCAAGATCCAAATACGAAACTTCGAGATACATGGGATACAGCGTGCATTAGTGATACACCACTTCTACCTCAGACATTTAATTTGCTTTTGATCGTTTTACATATAATTTCAAAATATAATTCTCGTTTTCCTTTCATTGGTCTTGTACTGCAGGACTGCAGAACTGCTTCTTTATTTGAAAGTCATTGAATGTTGCCGTTTTCAAATCTAATAATCCTTGGCGCTACAGCTCATGAAGGGCCCAGACCGACCAGCCAGTTGCTGGCCTCACGTCCACATGCCAAAACAGAGGCAGACGATCATCCAATCAGAATGGAGGTACCGTGTGGTTAGCACAATGAACCCCCAGCCATTATAGCTGGCTTTCGCAACCGGATTTCGCTACCTATCGTAGCTTCCCAAGTGCATCATGATGCTGGGTGGGCACCGGTCCCATACACTGGCCCAAATTTCATGAGAAAATTTCTTTCCCCATGAGGACTCAAACCAGCACGCATTCCGTAATGCAAGTCTTAGGCAGAACGTCTGAGACCACGACGTCACAGTGCAGGACTTGAAATATGTCATCATATAAAGCGGTTGAAGATTTTCAACTCTTTCACAATGTTCTTCTTCTGATTTCTTTTCAGTGGCTTGAAATATAATTAAAATAATGTTAGAAAATGACTATTATAGACTAATTTGGATGTTTAATAGCATTTGAAATTAAAATGCGATAAATAAAATTAAAGATAAAATAATTTTGACAAATAAAATAGAAACTCACTATATAGCTTTCATATCATCCGCTTGATGATAATCAGGAACACATTTTTAGTATGGTATCTTATTTTACATTGTAGATTGCAATGGACCTCTAGGCGAAAGGGCTTTCTTTTTGCAGTAGCTATTCAGAAATTCTCTCCATCCATAAAATACTTCTTTTTTTTTTTATTGAGTTATTTTACGACGCTGTATTAACATCTCAGGTTATGTAGCGTCTGAATGAAATGAAGGTGATAATGCCAGTGAAATGAGTCCAGGGCCCAGCATTTGCTTATATTGGGTTGAGGGAAAACCCCGGAAAAAACCTCAATCAGGTAACTTTCCCCGACCAGGATTCGAACCCAGGCCACCTGATTTTGCGGCCAGACGTGCTGACCGTTACTCCACAGGCGTGGACTAAAATACTTCTTCTATTTTGCAGTAAACTATGAAGAATGGTTCAGGTTCCTTCCTAGGATTGGCAATCTCATGTCATTAGTCATCAGAAAACTCGTATCTCTTCTTCTGGTTTATAAATTCTACATTATTATTGCACTTGAGGTACGAATGGCCTCTTTTTGGAAATGTTGCCAACAAACAAAATTTCTTCACTATATGCACTAAGAAATGGAAAAATCGAATCACAATAAAATTTGTTATTCTGTCATCAGCAGGATTCACAGAACATATTGAATTCACGCATAGTCAGGCAAAATTTCAAAACAGGAATACCACAACATTAAGCATACTTCATCACGCGCTTTGTTCGAAACCATTTCATCATGTGTACAAAATACAGATTTCCAGTAGAAAGTGTATGGACTTAGTACGAAAAGACTATAGTTGCCTGGAGTAATATGCTTCACTTGTTGAAAGTTTAGGAATTGAAAGATTCTTCCGGTAATCCATAGAAACTGCTTCCTTAATCATAGACTTTCTGGATTTGAAAGGTATCCAAACATTCAGAACACTTTACCTCATACAAAGTATCTCTTTTCCTCTTATGTAGTTCATTTTGAGTCGCTGTTGTTTTTGCCTATTCAAATTGTGTATCTGAGTTGCATCTTTATCATTGTTTATTTCTAATTCAAGTTGAGATATATTGGTTCTAAATTTATCGCAAATACATGCGTCACTTCTGAAATACCCAAAACTTATGCTGTACTAATTAAAAAAAAAATCAATTAATATTTCTTGTAGGACATCATAGTATTTACAATGATAAGTCCTGTCAGGTGAGCATTCTATGTAGCACAGGAAGCCATAAGATTTCATTCGCTCATTAATCTACTCCTTTCTATAAGTAAAATATTCTGAGAACATCTCAATCCTCAACACTTAAACAAGCGTCTTCTGTAATTTATTTGACTCATGATCTGTATTCTTTACGATGAGTTAGAAGTACATCAAAAAATTTTTATTTTCTTTGTACTAGCATTCTGCATAGCTATAATCTCTGTTATTTCTGATATCTCCATTTCACTTATGACTTAATTTTAAGACAACATCTGGAACAACTAACACAAGCCTGAAAGAATGTCCATGAAACAAGCTGCAAATAAGACCTTGTTTACTTTAGTGCAAAAAATAATCATTGCATTCTTACTCAACAGTGGAAAAGTAATGAAATTGTCGTCAGTGGCGCAGTCAACGGGTGGGCCTGGGCCCAAAAAAAATTTGTGAATTTTTAGTTTTTTTTTTTTTACAGAAAACACTCAACATCATAAATAAACCATGGATCCAGAGCAATAATTAAGATAAGTAAAAAATGCGTTCATTGACACCTTATTTTATTTGGTTTATTTAGACCATGTTCTTGCTCTTGCAAATTCATTATCGGAAGCACCTCAGTTTTCAAAAATGGATATTAGTAAATGTTCGTCCCTCATTAAGGCAATGATAGAAAACTTTTCAAAGCTCCGAAACGAAGAAAAATTCGAAGAATTTTATTCTAGTGCTGTTTGTATGACAGAAGTTTTCGGAATCAGTGTCTCTGCACAAGAAGAAAGAAATCATTGATCACCTCAAATGCCACAGGCTCATGTCAGTAGATTTACTGGCATGTAAAAGAACTCCTGCGGGACAAAATTTCGGCACACCGGCGATGCTGATATAACCTCTGCAGTTGTGAGCGTCGTTAAATAAACCATACCGTAATTAAATTAAATCGATCACCTCAGTCTCTGGTAAGAGACTATTTCGTTACTGATGATGGTGAAGCTATGCTGAAGAGTTCCGATTCAGAACAACAAGATAAGATTTTGCTGAGAGCAAGTTTATATAATATACTTGATAATGTCATATCAGAAATGAAAAGATGGTTTGAAGAAAATTCTGTTTTCTGCGAAGCAGTATCAGTTGGTGATCCAAAGTCTTCTGATTTCATGAACTTCAAGACACTGCCAGAACTGGCTGACTTGTATGGATCTTCAAATTGTGTGTTAAACATAAACAAGGAACTTCTAGAGAAACAGTGTTCCCTGTGAATATTAAATCAAAACATGTGTGTGACCTATATTCTAAACTAAAGAACATAAGCATGGGTTTGGCTTCCAGGAACTACTCCAAGTGTTACAAATTATAGGCCTACTGATCTGTTCCATCACGACTGCATCCGCAGAAAGGAATTTTTCTGCATCATGACGAATAAAAACTTACACCAGGACAGCCATGTCAAGCACAAGGCTTTGTAATCTAGCAATTTTATCCATCGAGAGGAAGAAAAGTTGGAATTTGTTGAAGGACCCATCATCAGTGGTCAACAGATTCGTGCTAGGAAATCTCGACAGCTCCAGATCAACTTATGAAGCGTTTGTATGACCTGCATGATTGTTTATCATAATTTTGCATGTTATTCAATAATACTTCCGAGAATGAGTTTCAAGAGAGTTGACGACAGCGTCATTGTCAGGTACTTTATAAGATCCTGTCTTGTAAACGCAGTACCAATCTAAGATAATAGCTCAACCATTACCTTTCTGATTATCCAAGTAGAGCCACAATAATTTTGGTGTCAGAACTGATCATAACAAAACTGATGACCGGTAGAACCAGCCATAACAGCATGTTGGAAGTATCAAATATCTATAGTGTCAGTAACAAAATTAAATGATATGCAACAAAGATACTCACTTTCATGATTTTTCAGTTCATCTGCTTGTCCCTTGTCAACCAGCACTTCACCTTCCTTCACAAACTGCAATATGCCACCAAAGTGAGGTGACAAGATTTCTTCCACATATTCTGCACTGCGAGTATTGAACTGTTCATGGAAGCTTTCTGCCTCTTTAGAATTGTCCCGAGTGCGTTCCTTAATGCAAACATCAATATTTTACTTTACATTTGTTTGTTCATCAACTGTCAGAAGACAGGTCTGAACCTCTTTAGTGACATCAATAAAGGTGCGTACACACATAGGGAACGAACAATGAACAAGTGATGAAGCAAACTTTCACTGTTTGGAGCAAGATACAAATAATCAGCAAATGGTCAGGGAACATTCATGTTTGCTGGTTATTCACAATAATAGTAGACGATTTATTATAGTAAGTGCAGCAGTTATTATGGGCTGTCTAACAAAAATAAAGTTGAAAAATAAAGGGTGATTGTGACAGATTCCACTATACAAAAGTCGCAATTGGTATAGAATAGAAGCATTGACTTGTTTAATTACTTACGTTAAATTCAGTGGGATAGTTTTAAAACTTGTCGAATTTCAGCAACAGACTTTGAAATGTTACTATGCAAAATAGGCTAACACTTTGCAAGAAAGATAGATTGGTGAGAAGCAATACCTGTTCATGAAAGATTAGCACTAACACTTCAATATCTGGCAACAGAGGATTCGTATAAAAGTTTTATGTATTTATTCGAAGTTTCCAAACAGCCGAGTTCCATGATTTTTCCAAAAATTTCCTGGTCCCGATATAATTCAATAAGGTTCATGCGGGACTGTATTTAAAATTTTTGCCACCTCAGGCAACTAAAGAAATGTTGCCCCCTCTACATAAATAACGAATTATGAAAATTAGTCAAAATTAAGACAGAGAATCGAATAATCAATATTCAAATGGAATTAATTAGTAAAAAAGGGAAAATAATACAAAAAAAATAAAATTGAATATAACTTTAAATGTCAGTAATGTATTACAGTACATTCAGTGATCACCGCCCTGCTTTTTGTTGGATCTGAAATCTTCTAGAGGGGCCTATGTTTCACTCCTTGACTGGTGAAATAGTCTCTAGTTACTTCATTTATTGCTCAGAATGCTGGATCTAATATTACTTATTTCATTTCCATACTCATCAGTCATTATTTTAATTACATGGGTGCTGATCAATACTGCCATTCATTTCACTTTCATTATCGTACTTATTGTTAGTTTAGAAGATGTATCACATAACAGTGATGATGTACTCACATCAGTTTTTGAAAGAATACCTCAGTTTCATTTTGAACAACTCAATTTTGTGTCAGTGGCGTATACTGGTTTAAGGACCTGGGCTACCACTGACCCTATTATTACACAAAATATATTTCAAAGTCCCTATAATAAAATTCCTTACCTCTTTATATATGAATTTCAGACGTCTTGATTGGGACGAAAATACTTTGATGACTTCGTCATTGAAATTACAGTTGGGCCGCTTGCGAAGTTTCTGTAGAAATGACTTTTCAATGGACATCAGTGCCAAGCCGGATAAACGTTCTTGTGTACAAGTTGATCTACAGTAGGATTTTATTCTCTTCAACGCAGAAAATGTTCTTTCTACTGATGCTGACGTAGCTGGTATTGTCACAATTAATGTTGCCAATTTAAGGACTTCAGGAATAACTTGGTTCAGCTGGTTTACATATATGGCAGATAATATTTCATGGATAGGTTTGTTCGAAAAATCAAAGACTTCTGCTGAATATATTACACTTAATTCATTTTTCAAACGTACTTGATCAAAGTGACTGTTATAGGACTGAAATAATTTGTTTAGTGCCTCATTCGGGAAGTTTTCTCTATAAGCAGAAAATTTTTGAGAATCTAGAAGATATGTGAACTGAAGCTTTCCATAATCAGAAAATCTGTCAGTAATTTCCATGTGCATACGATCTAGTATGCTGTAGTACAGCTGCCTGTATTTCAATTCATCATCTCCTTTTCTTCGCTTTAATGGTGGTTCCATTGTATTGTCTGAAGAATTTTCATTTTCCATATTACTCCATATGGACGGAAACCCACTAAGTCTGAACTCGAATATAGTATTTTTTAACTTTGATACCTCTTGCAAGCAGTATGCTATGTCTAGACTTTTTGTCTGAAGAATATTGTAGAGCACATCTGTATGTGCGAACACTCTAGCATAGACTTCAAGAAGAAATATATTCTGAAACTGTGTGAAAAAATACAAATATCCTTGAGCCTGCACAATTACATCATCAACCCAGTTTTCTTCAGAGTCATTACAAATGATATTTTCAAAGAAAGCAGTCAGTTGTTCTCTGTATTACTTTACTGTATTTACAAGCCGAGATGTAAAATTGCATCTAGTTGGTGCTACTTTTGGGAGTTTCTTTTTCATAAATTCTTGAGTTTTTCTGATCTTTTAGGAGATGATGAGAAAAATGCAGCTAAACCCGACAGTGTTTTGAAAAAAAAAATGCGGCATTCTGGAATGGATGAAGTAGTTTGTTGCAAAACTAAATTGAGAACATGGCTGTAACAATGGACAAATAGTGCTTGAGGATACTTTTCTTGAACTTTTGTTTTCAAGCCATTAATATTTCCCGCCATAACTGAAGCACCATCGTATGTCTGTGCAATTAACTTATTGCCGACATTGTATTCTGCTTTAACACCTTCCACATGCTGAAACAAAGCAGCAGCAGTTTTGTCCGAACTGACATTTGTGAATCCTATAAACTGTTCTTGAACATTGGCAGTACTGTCGACGTATCTTAAAACAGTGGACAATTGACTCTGATTAGAGCAGTAACTTATTTCATCAACAACAATGGCCACAAAAGGTTTTATGTTCTTTATCATAACCCCACTTATAGCAAATATTAAGTCATTCTGAATTGCGGGAGAAGTACCACGAAATACTGTTGAACTCTCAAGATGATTGGCCAGTAAATGGTCAAATTCACTTAAGGAACTTAAATATTCAATATAATTTCCTCTATTGCCTGATTCCACACTCTCATTATGATCCCGAAAAGCCAATTCTTGTTTTCCTAGAAAGCAGACTGCATTAATAAGATGCAGTAAAATCTCCCGATTTTTTTTCCACAGGAGCATTGTGTTGGTTGATATGTAGAGCTTTTTGCTTATCTAGCTGTAAATCAATTCTTGTCTTCCCAAAGTTTGCAAAGTTCATGCTACTACAAATATGAGCTTTTGATTTGTCGAGTTTTAGGACTGCCGTTCGAAGGGAGTTGATATTAGAAAACCCTCTTTTGACCACACATTAGTTTCGCAGCTAAATAACAAACATGGCCAGCAAAATAGTTTAGACAGTTTAGAACTACCACACAACCAATTCCACTTACCATATGATGTTGAAGTGAAATGGCGTGTGTACTCACGCTGTTTTTCTTTTACGTCCATGGACAAATTTAACTCAGGAGTTGGTCTTTCCATTTTCACAATTTCAACTTCCTCGTTGTATGTACGACGGTTAAAAGGCACTTTGAATAAACCTTCTATTACACAGTCATTTTCAACACAAACCTCTCCAGAAACTTGTTCTGCCATATTTTTCACAATATCACTTAATTGGGAAATTAAAAACTTAATAATTCACAATTAATATAACTCTTAGACACTCGAACAAATCACAAATTTAAAATACTGCACTGCAAGAACACAATTACATTCATGAGCTAGCGTGCTAAGCATACTGTTGCTTCGCGCCTGCGAAGAAACCGATCACGAGAGCAACAACTCACCCGGCCTTACACTGCATGTTGGAAACAGAAGAGAGCGGGGGGGGATGGGCAGTTGTGCGACCGGACAGCGTGCACGGTACGGTCACAGGCTACCTCATGTAGCAAGCGGTTTCTCCAGTGATGCCGCCCTGACAACTTGTTTCTTTTCGAGAGCAGAGAGCGCATATAAATCTAACAATTACTTTAATTTTAATTACTGTGGTAAAACTAATAATACAAAATTATTACATTATGTTATGTTATAAACTTTTTCTTTTGTAATTTCCTTGGGCTACCGCCGGTAGCCCCGGTAGTCCGCAGAATACGCCCCTGTTTTGTGTGTCTTACTACATAAGCACTTTTTATTTCTTTTCTAATTATTTTAAGTTTTCACTGTTTTCTATATTCAGCCTCAATTCTTTTCGTATCCAAACTTAATAATACTAATAACTTAAAACTTCATAATTTAACAACTGCAGACAGTCATTTTAAACCTGTAACTTGTGTACTAGTTCATTACAACTGATAATAATAATAATAATAATAATAATAATAATAATAATAATAATAATAATAATAAAATTTCAAGTATTTAATCAATAAGTTACCAATTTTTGCATAGAACAAGTATTATTTTGCTTTGAGATGTTATGAGCTGCCATGTAAAATTAAGTACGGTAACTTACAAGCTTTAATTATGTGATGCACATGTGAAATAAAGCTTGACTGGTATATTATAATCAGACAACCTTACTACCTTTTACTAATTAGTTAATTAATTACATCCTGTTCGCATATAGTATAAAAATACCTATTGTTCGGATATATAAAAATTAATGTAAAATGTTTGTCATAAATGCACATGTGTATAAAATTTCTCAAATTTTCACAGCTTGAGTATGGTACTCTTAATCCCAAAAATTTGCCATCCAGTGCCATGGCTCATGTTGGTCCATGCGTAAATATGGCCCTTTGTTGATGACATCATCTTCAATCCATTCCAGTTTTGATATACTAGTACTGGTTTGTGAAATTAGGTATATTAACCACTGCGATCTGCTGCTACAACAAACTACGAAAAAGTGACAAATCCCATCCATAGCGAATACCAATTTCCTTTGATGTACTGACAAGCAATGGATCACATACGAAGCAAACCAAATGACTGGTTTACCTTTGCTGTACCATCCACATGTTCCGAATTCAGTCAGCAAATGCATTTGTTCATTGTTCAGTCGGTTAATAGGCTTAAAACTAATTGATAAATTTCTGTTGTAAGATTAATCGATCAAAAATATTTAATCAGTATTCCTCTCTCGGAAATTGCTTACTTAAAAAGCACAACAATACTGTTATTTTTTTATTGCAAAGCAGGTAGCGTAGGGAAAATCTTTGCACAAACACTTCAGAAAGAGATGGAAATATGAGGACAGTGACCTAGTCTACCTCTATTGAAAGTTGAAACACAATGCGAAACCCTTATTAAGTTTTATGGTTTTCCAAGAAAACTTCCACCTTGTTGTCAGCTCATCTCCCTAGCATATGAAATACATACTTTTCAAAATAGCCATGTCTATACTGTGTGCAAGTGAGAGCATAACTACCTTCTTCTCTTTTTAAAATCTGGTAATTCGATTACAACAGGGGCCAGTCTTCTGTTTCGACAGCTGTACTTTTGCAGTTGCAGTTTCTGTACTGGGTTGGTATATGAAGGTTGTGTGTTTAGTTTGATAAAGAAAAAAAAAATCAGTTTTCTATGGTTTGTGAAAAGTGTAAACTCCATTATGTCATATGAGAATTTGAGAAGTAAACTTGGTGAAATGTTAGGATTTAAATTAAACGATCGTGGAGAAGTGCTTGACAGAAAAAAAGTTTTTTCGTGTTTAGTGATGCAGGCACTTAATTCGGAGCATGCGAATGCACTCACATGTTTAAAATCATGGATGAAGCAGTATTAACTAGGTGAGTCTTCATACTTTTTGTTATTTATGCTTGTCTCAAAAATTCCTGGAGAAACTGACACAATAAATTATAAGCCTCATAATAAATATGTTAATAGGTAATTAAAATAGTTGTTCTGTAATTTATAACAATACAATATATACAGGTATACAACATTTAATACTCATGCTAATCGCCTAACACAAATTAAATTTAACAATAATTGAGTGGCTCAGTGCCAGACTTGCCTAAACCACAATTACACTGAAAAGAGTTATTCAACTCTAAATTTGGACGTCATTTTTTTAAATAATCACATGTCAAAAGAAAATTATTTCCCTTTTACCGTAATCTAGTACCGTATGTATCTAGTCCATGTAAAAAAGTAAGTTGAAAAATATCATTAACCCAGAAATGTGTTAACTGTAAAACGAATGATAGGCAAGTTTAGCTCTAAAACAAATTATATTTCAAGCCCAAACATGTGGCATAGGAGTCATTCCATGTCAAAGGACCCTGAATGCAAAAAAAATTAAAATATTTCAAAGTAATTGTAATATTCATATTTCTAGAGTAGATGAACCTTTATACCAGATAAACGGTTAATTTCATGAAAATATTAAATTATTTAATGTCTATGCACATTTGACTTTAGTATTAATAGTACTGCTGACAAAAGGAAAAATACACCTCATATGTTGCCTGCTTTGATCATCTTTGCTTGTCTTCTGATTTTTTGTTGCGTGAGAAACTTGCTGTGTAGATGTTCCACAATCTACTGTGAAATTTTGAAGCAAATCAGATGAGTTTTGCAAGTACATGGGACTAAATCAAAATATTACGATCATATGTCACACCCGCAACACAAAACATGATTTTATTTATCCCCATAAGAAAGTAATTAACTTAGCAAAGTAAAACTTTCAGAAAGTAAGGTTATCCACAAGATCTAAATTTTAACATATAACAACTTTTTTGGTAGCATGACTATTTTGCACTCAAAATTGCGTTGCATGTGTGACATTAGCCTCATATTATCAAACGTCACACCCACAACACAAAACATGAAAAAACAGGGAAAGACAAAAACAAGCTCTTCAAACTGATGAAATAAAGTTAACGCTAAAGCGCAAACAAGATAGAATAAGACAGAGGTGGCACAGAGAAAAACTAAAGTGGGTACCTGAGATAAATAATGCATCTCCAACAAGGGGTTCATATAGGAGTAACAGATCACTAGGGAAAGCAGTTTTTTCAAGTGAATAGAGGTTTACCAAACAGCCTAAGGAAAAGGAAAACAGTGGTATCGAAATTTATATTTGAGGAATTGCCAGAATTTGCAAAAAGACTAAATCTACTACAAATATTAAAAAAAGAAGTACCGTAAAAGATTGAATGATGAAACAAAAGATAACATGGTGCAGTTCTATCTTCATGGTGACATAAGCAGGACTGAGCTAGGTAAAAAAGACAAAGTCACCATAAAGAATGTTCAAACCGACAAGAAAGAAGTGGTACAGAAACGTACTATGATGATGACGACCACTGCTGAAGCCTATGAAGAGTTTGTGAAGGAATATCCTCATTGTGTGATAAAGAAATTCAAGTTTTTCGAGCTTCACCAACCATTTGTATTTCCCGTTTCCTCTATGACCCATAACACATGTATATCATTACCATGGGAACATGCAGTTTTTGGTGGAAAGTGTAGGAAAGAAACTGGTGTATTTCCACGTAGTAAACAAGATTTATTAGCCATCCTTGTATGTGACATTGAAAGCTTTGAATGCATGTCAGATACATGTGAGAAATGCAAGTCGGCCTGCAATTCTGTTCAAAATATCATTAGTGATGAAGAAACAGTTAATAATGAAATGAAATGGCCTCAGTGTAGAGACGTGGAAGGACATCCTCAAATTGTCCTGGAAACTGGGACTGTATCTGAATATGTCAAGAAAATACAAATCCAGTTGAACGGCATACAAGCTCCATAGTTACGTGAAAAGAAAACAGTCCAAACACTTTGAAGAGGTGAAGAAAAAATGTCTAATTCATGATGCAGTCATCCAAATTGATTTTGCAAAAAACTACATATCTTTGAGCTAAGATGAAATTCAAAGTGCTGACTGGAGTCAGTGACAAACCACCATTTTCACTGCTGCTGTTTGGTTGAAATGCGGGAAGAACTATAATTATGTCATTATAAGTGATGACTTGTCACACAGCAAATATTCCTTAAAACCCTTCTCTAAGACTTGAAACTGAAACAAGTTCCGAATATTCAACATGTGAAGATATTCTCTGATGGCTGTGCTGCACAGTTCAAGAATTGCATCGCAATGTTGAACCTCACATATTTTCAGTCTGACTTCAATATTTCTGAAGACTGGAATTTTTTGTCACTTCCCATGGCAAAGGAGCAGTTGATGATGTTGGGAGAACTTTGAAAAGAACTGTTTAGAAAATGCTGAAATCACGCCAAGTAATTATAAATTCGCCTTACGAATTCTATGAATGTACCCAAAGAGAGTGTAAAAGGTGTAACAACACTATTTACATCTGCAGAAGATGTGAATTCATTATCATAATTCCTGGATAATCGTTGGAAAAATGTACAGCCAATTCCAAGCCTGCATAAAGTTTGCTTTGTGTCTCCTATTAATGAAAATTTGGTGAAGGTTTCTGTAAGTTCTCAACAAGAAGAATTAACAACAGTCCAATTATTACATCTTGAAGAAGAAGAAGAAGAAGAAGAAGAAGAAGAAGAAGAAGAAGAAGAAGAGAAGTCTAGATCTTCATGCAACAACAAGGACAATACCAAACTTGAGCCAGGGGACTTTGTACGGTACTTGTATCTTTAACTGCAACAGGAAAGTCTAACAGGAAACAAGACGTCTTCTTTGCTATTGTGATGGAGTATGAGGAAGTGTTGGGTGTTGCAAGTAAATGAGAACAATTTTGGGAGGACTTGTCAGTGATCCTGAAGAAAGTGAAACCTCCTAATTTGCTTAATAACAGGAGTCAATATACCTTTAGCTGACTATGCTTGCGTTTTAGCCTACATGAATGTTTGTAAAAATTTTTGAAATTTGTATGTGTTTTTTTAATTAATTTCAATAGCAGTGGTATTATTTGGGTTAGTTCGTAAATAAAAAATATCTATGTCACATTCCTGCTGATAAAAATATGTAAACTTAACATGTCTTCAAGTGTCACACACGCAACATTTTCAAATTAGAATTTATGTTGAATGTTAATGTTCCTCAGCAACTTCTATTATATCATCTCAAAAGTATACATTTTATTTATGTCACCAACAAGTTACAATCATATTCATAATCCAAGAGAATAGAATTGTAATAAAATCTTCACTTGCGTGAGCAGGAGTTGTATCATTTTGTCACACACGCAACAAAGATTGACATTTTATTTTTGTTAAGTGCATTCTTCTTAACCAACTCAAAACTTCATAACTGTGATGGTTAATATAATATATAAAAATAAAAATGTTAGCTCTTAAAACATTTAATCTACAGTGTCTTTTGTAAGTGAATCTGCTGTTAAAATGTCACACACGCAACCATGGAATGACCCATAGGCAATGTTAGGCAAGTTTGGCCCTCGTAAAAAAATTTGAAACCCAAATAAGTGAGATATGAAAGTTAAGTTCAAAAGTATAAGACATTAAAATCATTGCAGGTCAGTGGTATGATGACCGATTTATTGGACTAATTAACAAAGTTACGAACTATAAATCTTTGGAACACAAAGAAAAATATGGAACTCTTTATTCATTATCCCCGTCAGTTGCTTCCATGTCTGGATTGTTGAAACCTTCTCCTTCTACTTTCAGATTTCGGTATTAATTGTGGTAAATTGGAGGGATATATTTGAGTAGTGACATTAAATCTTTCTTCTTCTCTTTCGTGATTGGCCGACCTCTGGGATACAGGAGGTTCAATTTCTGAGAAAAGTTTCGCGATGGGCGCCCTCAGATCCCTTTCCGTGCTATATCGACCACATCAAAATCTATGCAGTCAGACACACTGTATGTTTTGTAGAAAAGTTTCTTGGGTTCATCTTTCTGAAACTGTAACCATCGAATCTTGAGCCATTCCACTTTTTGTTTATTTTCTGATATCTTTCTGTTTGTTATTTCATTTTCTAAAGTATCTCAACTATAGAATAGTTCGCTAGTCATACGATGGACCTGAAATTTTGGATTTCTTTTCTTCGCATCAGCTATTACTCTTTCCCACTTTTCAGGAACATATACTTCTTCGTGATAGAGTTTAGACCTCTCGATGACTCCAAAGTCTATGTCACAGATATCAAAACTGTGGCCAGGAATGAAAAATTTTTGATTGGGCACTTCAAGGGTTCGATGGTTTTGCAATGCATAAGATAAGAAGAGAGCTGTTTTAATATTACGATTCTGCCCTCCACAGCTGTCAATATAGATTGTAAGAACTTTGGTTGTCTGTGGGAGAAAATTGTTGATATGATTCAGAAGGCATGCCATTCCGAACTCCATAGTCATCAAAAATGACAAAATAAAATGGTACATGTGGTGACATAAGCTGTAAATTTTAGCCAAACAACAACAATTATTCGTACTTAGCACTAAGCTTGCCTAACCAACCTCATCAAGGGATTTTAATAGATTTGATTTCGTAAAATAAGTTACTACCTTTAATTATGTTTCATACGCATGCAAATAGAGCTAAACTTGCTTACATTATAAAATATTAATTGAAAATATAAACGAAAATATCCACCAAAAATAGTGCCTAACCCTCTGCATTTCTTATGAGTTTTGAAAAAATGTAAGAGACAAACTTGCCTAAGCGTCACATTATATAAACTTTGCAAAAAATACAATTAAAAATAAGAAATCATCCATTAAAATATACTTATTACAAAAATAACTTACCTGATGAAGTCAGATCACCATAATTGGGTTGATAATCTTTGTCAGCATCACTGTTATCTTCAAACATGTTGTGAATGGACTCCAGGTCTGACTCTTCATATGCCAGTTTTGTTTGTTTGTTGCTTAGGCAACTGTCGCACAACTTGCATCTAGAGCCTCACCTATCAAAAGCTTCCACTTGAGTAAATAGTTAGAATTTCATTCGCCAGGTGGCAGTGGTGTTACAGTTTTCGTATTAATAGAATCTTTTGACACTAGATGGCGGCAACACTAAAGCCGAAAAATAGAGATGTGTGGATAGTTGTATTACAGCTGTTTGCGTATTGACTGAAACCACGTAATCTGAATTTAAAAAACTAATTTATCTTATTAATTAAGTGTGTTTAGCATTGTATGTGTTAATAAGCGAGATATTGTGTTTTTATTTGTTGTGTGATATTAGGCAAATGCCGGGTAATATTTTGGCGAATCCTCGGACCTCATCTCATCTCACTACATCTCGCCAAAATGTAAATGTAAAAAAAAAAAATGTAAAAAAATTGTACAAAATTGTAAAAATTGTAGAAAATTACTAAATTGTAAAACTATAAAAATTTGTAAAAATTGTAATTGTAATATTGTAAAATGTTGACATGTTCCACATCTTAAAGCTTCATTGCTCATGTAAGATCTATGGAATAAAATAAATGAATGAATGAATGAATGAATGAATGAATGAATGAATGAATGAATGAATGAATGAATGAATGAATGAATGAATGAATGAATGAATGAATGAATGAATGAATGAATTAAGAAGAGAAACTTTGTGTAAATAGTGAATACAGTTTTATTTTAAAGGACAGACTAGTATCCAAACATTGAGATTGGTATTATCCAGTAGTTTAATATAATTACGCCTTTTCTTTTTCTTTCACATACCATACTGTCTTTCAAATCACGCAACACAGATCAAGGTTCCCCGCAAGGGGACTCAAATTCAGATGTGAATTCAAATCAGCTTCATGGTGTAGAAGACGATACTTCTCATCTTGTCTTATTAAGAAGTCAAAAACCAAAAACTTATCTCACGACTGGAGGGCAGGAAGTTATCCCCCTTGCAAAAGTAAATAGTAAAAAAGATAAAGTGAAAAGAATGCTTCCAACTGACGAAAACACCTTCAGAAATATAAACGCATCACAATTACAGACGCAACTATGAGGACACCTTCAAACCAAATCTTCACTGCAACATATTCGGTCATAATACCAGGTAACGAGAACTCATCTGAGAACCACAATCCTCCAACTAATTCCATTTCTACCACAGAAAGTCACATTGTAGCTGCCGTCCGTACACATAACTATTATGATCCACTTAACCAAACTGTAGACGAAGAAATGCAAACAAATGAACCAAGTACCATGAACGAAGATTACTCTCAAAGCAATGACAAACAGAATACGAAAAGATTTCTCCCTATTATAGTTCCAATTCTCCCATCCCATAATAACTACTTTGAATATCATAGGCAACTTGAAAAGGAATTAGGACACACCCTGAAAATAATTTACCATCAGAAACAGGGAACCAAATACCATGTTACTTCGCAAGAAGCTTTTGATAAATTGCAAAATATTTTTCGCGAAAAGCATATAGGTTATTTCACATTTACACCAAAATTTCAAAAGCCACTTCAAATTGTTATCAAAAGGCTCCCAACTCATGTTACAGCCCAACAACTTCAGGAAGAACTGGAAGTCCTTGATTTCCCTGTTATAAATGTCAGACAGTTGACAATTTCTAAGCAAGAAAATGGAACATTTATTAAATGTCCTATTCCAGTCTGGGTTGTATCTCTAACCAACAATGATTATGGCAGGAGTATATACGACTTTAAGGCTATTCAGTATCAACCAGTTTTAATTGAATCATATAATCCAGAATCTAAAATATACCAGTGTTTTAATTGTCAACAATATGGACACACTTCTGCAGGATGCCATCTGCCATCCAAATGTGTTAAATGTAGCCAAAACCACAGAATAGCAGAATGTCCAATAAAAGGACATTCAGTCGAACCCAAATGTGCAAATTGTGGTCAGCCCCATACACCTAATTTCAGGCAATGTGAAGTAGCCATTCAACAAAAAAAAAAACGCCCTTCAACAAAGGAAAATGAACAAACAACAAAGGTTGCAAAACAGAGAAGCTCTCTTTAAATTCTATGAAAAAGACTTCCTACGACTTCCATCAGTTCAGCCTCCACCAGAATGGACGTCTAATGTACCCAACAATCAAGCGACCCCAAAAATTGAAATCATGGAAGATATCAAAGAGTTATATACATTTATTAAAGGTTTAGGACTAAACAAAATTGTAGCCCAATTAAAACTCGTCACGCAAAAACTCAAACAAGCTCCCGATACATTTTCTAAAATGTTCATATTATTTGAGGCTGTAACTGAAATTTTAACTCCTATCCATGCAGCACCATAAACAGACAAATCTCAGGGAACTTTGGCTCATTGCTTTTAAAGCCAATGGTTTAAAAAGACAAATCTTCGAATTCCAGTATTTCCTTGTGCAAAATAATATCGACATCACTCTTATTAGTGAATCTCATTTACAATCGACAGATAGACTGAGCATTAGAAATTACGAAATAATTCGCACAGACAGGCCCTATGGAAGAGGTGGTGGGACAGCTGTTATCATCAAGAGTAATATAACGTACACTCCAGTCCAAATTCACGGCCTCACATCAGCAGAAATTACAGCAATAAAGATCCTATTGCACAACAATGAAGAAGTGATGGTAGCAGATATGTACTTCCCTCCCAATAAAATTCTCACACCAAATGAAATGTCCATCATCACAAACACACACACAAAATGTATCATAGGGGGAGATTTAAATGCAAAACACAGAATATGGAACTCCAAAGTAATTAATCCAAAAGAGTTTTACAAAAACATGCCGATCAAGAAAATTATCTACTCATTATCCTTACAATAAAGAACAAACTCCAGACGTCCTTGACATATTCCTCCTAAAAACATCGGTAATTCCAGGCAATGTTCAAACAATAAATGCCCTTGACTCTGACCATCTTCCGACTCTTGTCCATTTCATCTCTTCTGCTGTTATACGAACTTTTAAAACTTACAGAAAACCTTGTACAGATTGGTCACAATACAAAAATGATCTAAGTGAAGTTGTTCCAGGTAATCCGATATTAAACACTACACAAGATATTGAGGGAGGGATAAAAATTTTCTCAGATACCTTGGTAGATTCTTACAGCAAAGCTTCCCACTTTTCCAAAGGAGATATCAGTGACACAACTGACAATACAGAACTCATATTCCTCATAAAAGCAAAGCACAGAGCACGAAAAAAATGGCAAGATACTGGTGATCCGCAGTCAAAAAGATGCTACAATAGACTGAACAAAGCCGTCCAAAATAAAACTAAACTTCATAAAATTTCTCAATTTGAATCAGTAGTAAAGGAAATATCTGAAAACCCAGATAAGATGTGGACCTTACACAAAAGATTGTTAGGAAAAACAACAAAGACATCAAACACAACAATAAAAGATGAGGCAGGAAGAGTACATTATTCCCCAATAGATAAAGTAAACATTATTGCTCATTCCTTAGAAAACAGATTTAGACCGAATACCTTTCCAATCAATCAGACATTTATTGACAATATAGAATGTCAAGTTCAACAATATCTCAGCCTTTCATCAAGGAATACTATTACTCCTACATCACCATCAGAGTTAAAATCTATAATTGCGGAACTCAAACGTAAGAAATCTGCAGGACCTGATAAAGTGACAACAGAAATGCTTGTGTATATTCCAAAAAATGCTACTACATATCTTACAAAAATATACAACACTTGTCTAAAATTGCAGTATTTTCCTAAAGCCTGGAAACATGCTCACATAGTCACTTTTCCCAAACCAAGAAAAGATCCAATGATTCCAAATAATAGAAGACCGATTAGTCTACTGAACATTCAAGGAAAAATTCTAGAGAAAATTATTGCAAGAAGACTTCTACCAATTCTTCAAATTCCATCAAAAGTACATCACGAACAGTTCGGTTTCGAGAAACATCATTCAACAATTCATCAACTTAAAAGAATCACAACCCATATCATAATTAACTTTCAAGCCGGCCAACATACAATAGCTACATTTCTGAATATAGCATATGCTTTTGACACAGTTTGGCACTCGGGTCTTTTATTCAAATTAATTAAACTGTCAATAGATGATAGCCTTATTCATCTAATACATAGTTTCTTAACAGATAGAACTTTTCAAGTCAAAATGGATGGCACATTATCAATAATCAAGAATATCAAAGCCGGAGTTCCACAGGGTTCCGTCTTATCACCGCATTTATATTCAGTTTATGTACATGATATTCCATTGATTGCAGAATGCAATATGGGATTATACGCAGATGACACCACCTACTTCACCAGTGACATTTCAATCAACATCGCACAACATACTATGCAAAAACAACTCAAAATATTGGAAATGTGGCTAAGTAACTGGAGAATAAAAGTCAATATAAGTAAAACTCAAGCCATCATTTTTACCAGAAGAAAGCCAAAAATACCAGATCATCTCAATCTCTTCTCCGAAGATATCTACTATAAACAATCTGTAAAATACTTCGGCATCACACTTGATAAACAACTTCGATTTCATCACCATGTTGAAGCAGCTCGTAACAAAGCATTAGCCAGATTCATTCATCTATATCCATTGCTGAAGTCACCTTACATCAGACTGCCCTTGAAAAAAATCCTTTACACTTCTGTTATTAGATCTCAAATGACCTATGACTGCGAAATCTGGAGCAATGCAAAATTCCAAATTACACTGGTAAACAAGATTTTGCTTATCATTGTTTTTTGATCATTACTTACAGATTTCGACACGCTGAACATGAATCCGTTAATGGTTTTGTCGTAGTGTCAATATTTTGGATTATATCGGGATATTTTATTTCTCAGAATACTGGTTTAGCAATATGTACATGGAAGTATTTATGTTGATATCCGCTAGGTGGCAACATGGCTCTGGCGTATAAATATCTGCTGGTGACGCTCAGTCACGATAGTAGGTTCGTTATCTTTGCAGTCGTATGTATCTTTGTGTTTAGTAGTTCTTTACACCATGTCTACAGGGCGGAAGTGCAAATTACACTTTCTGCTATGTATGTGGATATTACATTGGACCAAAGCAAGTTAAATACACCATTGCGCCTGGAACAAAGTTCTGTGAGGCATACAAGGTGTGGCCGTAGGTGACCTTGACAAGGCAGTTAATGCAACATCTGGAGCCGGATGAGAAACCCAAACGAGTAGAATTCGCCAATACGATGCTAGACCATCTCGGCACTGATCCTGACTTTAGAGGACCAATCGCACGATGCTAGACCATCTCGGCGCTGATCCTGACTTTAGAGGACCAATCGCTTGGCCCCCAAGATCTCCGGATTTAACACTGCTCGATTTCTTTCTCTGGAGCTACGTCAAAGATAAAGTGTACGCCACCCCAGTCAGAGACCTTCGTGATCTTCGGGAGCGCATCATAAAGGCTATTAGAGCATTCCAGAAGACATGCTCCAACGTGCTTGGCAAGAAATAGTTCATCGCTCGATATCGTCACAGTGACAGCTGGAGCTCACGTAGAGATATGGTGATGTGCATATCGAAACTTGTTGAGTTTTCCTTTCATATAAACGTTACTGTAGGTTTCTATCTTCAACCGTTTACCAGTCACATACAATTGAAATTAGGTACATTTGAGCGGTCCACCCTGTATATTTTCTAAGTCATTCTAGGTCATAGGAGTTAACTATTTTGCATTCCTGTATTGTATTTGTGTATTTACATGTCACGCATGGTTTATTGAAGTAGTGCTAATGACTGTCCTAGGTTTGAAACTGTTTTCATACAATGTTACAAATAAATATCATTTACTGTGTTAATCAAATTTAAATTGCTTACATCATCCAAACTGTTGAAACTACAGAAAAACTGATGTGATATTCGTGATCAGCGGGTCAGAGTTATTGGTATAACCCTAAAAAATCAACATAAGCAAAACATTTATTGGAATTTTTATATGTTACAAATTAACTAATTTACTGCTTTAATCAAATATAAATTGCTTATATCATCCAAACCGTTGACACTATGAAAAAACTGATGTGATATTCGTGATCAGCGGGTCAGAGTTATTAATAAACCACTAAAAAATCAACATAAGCAGAAAGTTGATTAAAATTTGTTTACCAGTGTTATCAGACGTCCTCATGCTATACAGAGAAAAGTATCCCTAACTATCACTGGTGCAGACTATAGAACCACCAATAAACAACTACAAGACATGCTTGAAATAGAATCATTCTACGACATTATACAGAAATTTACAGAAAACTTTCATAAGGACTTGCTGTACCACCCCAATCCTCTGATAAGAGCCCTGGCAACAAGAGTATAAAATAACAACTACTGTCAAGATCGGTCACCTCAATTAAAAATATAAATGTTCCTGTTTGTTAACCATCTCTGTTAAAGTAAAAGCCTTTTAAGGCTGACACTTATGTACCATACATGTTCCTGTTAATTACAAAAAGAAAAAAAAAAAAAAAGATGTGTATTGTTTTATTAAGTCTTGCTGCTTTAGGCCGGGTGCACACAGAATCAGATGTGGCGCGGCGCGACGCGACGCGACATTTTGTCTCATGGTACTTGTCTCCCATTGATTTCTTATGATGCAATGCACACAGAATCAGACGCGGCGCGATGGTCGCTAGGAGACACAAGGCGACATGAAGAGACAACATCGAATGACTGCTAGAACTTCGTCGCGAGGAGACTGTCTGATAGCTGCAGTGTACTGCGCATGCGTTAGTAGTGGCTATGATTGCACGCTTTCATTATCTACAAAAAATACTATTGTTGTGTAGTGCACATTATTCATAACGGAGCTCGATGCGGATAAATCAGTTGTTTTAGTACAGGAAAGATACATTCTATACAATCTTTGAAACAATATCATGAGAATAATATGGTTTTTGAAAATATGTGAAAAATTGCAAATGAGATGAAAGCACCAGGTGAATAATAATTTATAATAATAACACTGTGTAACAAATGTTAACATTTTTTTTTTTTTTGCGCTAGGCATGTGATATTATGTTTTCTATATAATTTGAGCCTCCTGAATACGAATATGACAATAAAAACAGTTGTTGGTTACGGTTTTTGAGAAATTTTGGAATTTATATCTATTCAAAATATTGTTTTATGTAATGACAATAAGGCTAAATATTCACTGTTCAGAAGATTACAGCTTTCTTTTTCTGCATTTTCTTTTACACTGGGCATCAGGTACATCACGAGCTAAAGTCCAACAACAGTCTGCTAACATATTGGTACTCAATTGTCCTTGGTATCTTTTTTCCATAGCTAAAATTTCTTCATGGAAGCACTCATCATGTTCATCACTGAAATCGCACAATTCTCGGGAAAAAAAAGTCAAGATGTGAGTGAAGGAAGTGAATTTTCAGGGAAATTTTACAACCCCTAGTTTAATACGCCAACAGTAAATTTTTCACTAGTTCTTCATAGTTCTCACTTCTACAGTTATCCAGAAAATTAATTCGACCTCCTTGAATGCAATCCAGACGGCTGTCTCTTTTCCTTCCAGCAAAGATTCGAAGTGATTGTCCATTATTTCTCTAATTTGTGGCCCATTGAGAAATCCCTCTTTTATTTTTGAATCACTAATAGCAGGAAATGTTAAGGAATGCGTGCTGGTCCGAGTTCTCATTGGGGAAGAAATTTTCTCATGAAATTTCGGCTAGTGTATGAGACCGGTGCCCACCTAGCATCGTGATGCACTTGGGGAGCTACGATAGGTAGCGAAAGCCGGTTACGAAAGCCAGATATAACGACTGGGGGGATCATCGTGCTAACCACACGATACCTCCATTCTAGTTGGATGATCGTCCACCTCTGTTTTGGCATGTGGACGTGAGGCCAGCAGCCGGCTGGTTGGTCTGGGCTCTTCACGGGGTGTAGCGCCACGGATTATTAATAGCAGGAAATTTTTCCTGGATATTTTAAATTCCTTCAGTTTTATAATTTATCCCTTTAACAAAATTCTTCATTAACCGTAACTTATTGTGTAAAAGGGGTAAAATTACTTCGCTTTGAGGTACAAGAGGTTGATGTACAATATTTTTCTTCCTTGGCTCAAGTGATTTTCGTTTTATTTTATAATGCTTATCTACAGCGCGAGTCCACACCTGTGGAGTAACGGTCAGTGCATCTGGCCGCGAAACCAGGTGGCCTGGGTTCGAATCCCGGTCGGGGCAAGTTACCTGGTTGAGGTTTTTTCTGGGGTTTTCCCTCAACCCAATACAAGCAAATGCTGGATAACTTTCGGTGCTGGACCCAGGACTCATTTCACCGGCATTATCACCTTCATTTCATTCAGACGCTAAATAACCTAGATGTTGATACAGCGTCGTAAAATAACCCAATAAAATAAAACAAAAATAAAATATCTCGAGCGCGACTGTCCAATTCGTACAGAAAGCAGCAAAATTTTATGTAGCCTAATTGCATTCCAAAAAACAATGCTACAACCTTCAAATCCCCACATATAAACCATTCGTATTTTGAATATTATTATTAAAGCACACTTTAAAGAAACTCACGTCTTACACAGAATACTAACACCACATAAATATCCTGGTAAACTAAAGCATTTTCATACGGCGAACCTGTTTCTTCCCCTCTAAATGGAAACGAAAAGGGCAATAAAACAATTTCTGCTTCTAGAAGTGGTTTTGACATGGTGATATATTGCAAAATATAAACTACAGTAATGTAATTAAAGCTCACCGTGAAAGAAATGCACATCTCAAGTAAAATCAGGTAAACTCAAGTGAACTTATACAATGAACCTGTTTCACTCCCTCGAAATAGACTTGTAGAAGGGCAATAAAATAATTTCCCTTTCTACAAGTGCTTCTAACATGGTGCCCTACTTATACTAATATTGTTTTCACATAATGGGTATTCACATTTGTGAAACAAAATAGTTACACACAAAATACGGCGATTTTTTTAATAAAATGCATAGAAAATTAATTATATTGTGCATCTCGAAAACCCGAAGTGATGGAACATTTTGCTTGTTATTTTTTAATTCAGAAGGTCAAAATTAGTAAGAATTTGTTAGTTTTATGTCTGGCGCAAAATGACTGTTGACCAGTGTAATTTGTAGTAAGCCTAATTCTCTGCTCTATACTCTCACTCATTATTGATTTAATATATTATTTTTCTTTATTGTGAGTCGTGAAGTAATCATAAACATAAAAAATGACGTTTGTGCAGTACATTCTAATTTTAAGACTCTTTCAATCGTACAGATTTTTAGGAGCTTGCGTCCTTAGGAAATAATAAGCAAATACAATAGAATTTTTCATATAGACAGTCCTCTATTATTGACGCCATTTTCTAGCCTAGACCAGTTTTCCAATCCCACAGCCAGCAAATCAGTTGTCGCGAGCAGACAGTTTTAAGCTGTCGCGAGGCGTTGTAAAGCAAAACGTAGTGTCACGCCGCACCGCGTCGCGTTTGATTCTGTGTGCACCCGGTCTTACACTCTATTCCCTACTCTATTCAGCAAATATGTTAAAGGTTAAACAATAATTGGCAAAAAATATTAATTTACAAGCTGTCAGACAGGGAATATGATTATTGTAGGTCTACTAATCAAAACCAAGTAATTGCAAACAGAAAGAAAAACCATCATTCTGATGACAAAATGTAGGCCTATTCTGATTTCCTGAAATATAATGATTTAACATAATATACCATTTTATGAGGTCAAACACTGGTCTGAAAATGTCGATTCCTCAACATACTCTCAAATACTTCAAAACAAAATCTCATCTAGCTCTGATAGAAATTAAAAATCAGAAGAATTCAACACAAGGCAGTAATACCAAGCCAAAAAGTTATGTTTCCAATAATATTGCACAATGCAATACAGTCTCATAGCAACACTTTATTGGAGGGGAACAATATTTCAAGATATAAATCTCATAAATTAGATTCTACTTGTGTAAAAGTAGGATCCCATTATGTAAAATTTATCCTTCAACAATTTGATGAATTCTGGAAATAAACAGCTAATGAACAACTTTCTAAAACAAAAAATACGACAATTAAAGGATATAATTAGCCACCCTACCCATTTTCTCCTGGTTTAGTTGCTTTATAGGTGGTGCCTTGATATCATTTGTGACCTGTCTTCGGACAGTTGACTAAACAACAACAAAACAAGGGATCAAGATGTAAAAACAAGGGATATAATTATGCGTTTACTGAAATCAGACGTTTTCCCTAGGACTGGTATTTAATTTTAATATTATGATAAATTACTATCTTGGAAATTTCAAGCTCATAGGGAACTTGCACTCTAAATATCATTCAGTCGAATACAGGGGCGTTTTAAATGAAAATAATACTAATTGATCTTATTTCTCATTACAAATGTCATAATTCTAATAACAATAGAAACTTGTTAAAACTAGGGTTGCCATAATGAAGAAACAAAGAAACCAGTACATGATTCACAAGTCAATTTGATCGACAGGAAAAAACGTACGAATTTATAAGAAACTTGTATATATCATCTATTTTTCATAGACACGAGTACTTTAATATCACTTGTTTACTTAATGTGGACGAGACTGGCCACTTCAGTAATACACTTTACCTTATCTAGCACATTATTTGGCATGCAATTTACATTATTACCATTTATTTTAGCACCACACCATTCATGTCTGTATATCACCATCACAGAACCTCTCATACTTCTCAGAAATGTGAAGAGAAGAAAGGAACTTTATTCGTTTGTGGATGAGTTTGTGAAACTAACTGCAATTTACATTTACCATATTATACTCTATCTGCAGATGAGTTTACTAACTTAAGTGATAATTTGTTTCTTTCTTGTATCCACTGACCATTCATCAAAGAAAATTATCTTTGAACTTTGGCATTATATCCACGTAGAGAGAAATATCAATTCTACAGTTTGCAGCAGTTCTAAGTACTGCACCACGGAAATGCAACTGCGACAAAAATTTACCGAGATTTCGTGGGAAACCATATTTTTAGAAATTTCCTCTTTGTTGTGCAGTAGGAAAAAATTAAATTTTATCACCTAGTCTGACAGAAGGCTCTTACTGAGTTCGTAAGATGTATTATCTTGCATCCATTTGAGTATCATTTGAACACTATCTTACAAATTACTGCATTTTTCCAGATTTCTGTCCTACTTCATTCAAAATCGTGGACATCCGTCTTTTAGGCCCAGACTTCTCCTTACACTAAAAAGCCATGGACTGTCCGCAAAATCCGCGGCATATGGCAGCCCCTTGTTACAACCCAATTCCAATGAAATTTAATGCATTTTCTCAATCCTCTTCATCACATAAATCAGATCATTATGAAGGGATATATGTTTACATCAGAGAGCTGCATCAGAGCGAGTGCGGGATATCGTTATCAGTCCAGGAAGGCACTGACGGAATGAATAACGATCATCTACGAATATTTCCGATAAATCACGAAGTAAAGCAACACAACGAGCAATCGGGTCTGAGGACGAGCGCTCGGTGTTCATGAGTGATCTTCCGGTAGCAGTAAGTGAATGTAGGCTAGTCTAATCAGTACGTTTCATCAAAACGAATGTTGAAGATGATTCAATAGTATCGACGTCGATCTCAAGCAGAGGCTCGGACACCGTCTCTGTTGATGGTAAAAGATTACAAGACCGATGTCAAAAGTATATGCCGAAAATAAAGTTAAATCAGCAGAGTCAGAGTAGTGGAAAAAAAGGGAAAGCAGTTACTAGCTCTGCTTGGACTAAATTCGGAGAAGTATGGGATAAGAATACCTTAAAGTACATAGGATTGTCCACACCTGTGGAGTAAAGGTCAGCGCTTCTGGCCGCGAAACCAGGTGGCCTGGGTTCGAATCCCGGTCGGGGCAAGTTACTTGGTTGAGGTTTTTTCCGGGGTTTTCCCTCAACCCAATACGAGCAAATGCTGGGTAACTTTCGGTGCTGGACCCCAGACTCATTTCACCGGCATTATCACCTTCATTTCATTCAGATGCTAAATAACCTAGATGTTGATACAGCGTCGTAAAATAACCCAGTAAAATAAAAAATACATAGGATTTGTTCAGTGCTTCTGATGTAAAACAGTTGGGCCGAATGTTCTTGCAAGACACATATATTCCCAAGTGTCCACACCTGTGGAATAACGGTTAGCGCGTCTAGCCGCGAACCCAGGTGGCTGGGTTCGATTCCCGGTCAGAGCGAGTTACCTGGTTGACGTTTTTTTCGGGGTTTTCCCTCAACGCAATATGAGCAAATGCTGGGTAACTTTCGGTGTTGGACCCTGGACTCATTTCACCGGCATTATCATCTTCATCTCATTCAGACGCTAAATAACCTAAGCTGTTGATAAAGCATCGTAAAATAACCTACTAAAAAAATAAATAAATGTTAAACTGAGTATACAGAAAATCATTTCAGGCTGTTTCAATCTAAACAAAGAAAATGTGTAATTAATTAAATTTCCACTAAAATATATAATTGTTGAGAACAATCGAATGATTTCTATAATGATTATTCCATTGGAGGATTAAATCATTCGAATGCATGAATGAATTGTTCAATAAAATTACAGTATTGATTACTCATTCTATACATAGGCCTATAGCCAGAGAGCAGAGCTCTTTTTTCTTATCGGCATGTAGGTCCGGTGTTTAAATTACTGAAGATCAGGGTCAGATATTGGGGCTGTTAGAAGAGTCAGTTCGCAACACCACACAGAACATTCGAAGCTTATCATTCTATTGTTGCGTCATGATTCTGAACTCGAAGCTCTTATCATTATCATAAAATGGAACATATTATGTTATGCGAGTACATATTTTGTATAACTTCATATGGCTTGTTGTGGTGGTAAGCAAAGTCAATGAATAATCGAGTGATATTGTGAATACTTCTATTATTTCGAATGGTTTTGATAATCAAATATTCGAATGAATTCATTCGATTTTTACGTAGTGCTGTAGCATACTGCTTCGCGTACAGTGGTTGAAGCGAGCGCTCGTTCTGACTGGGGAGTGATCTCCCGGGCGATCTCGAGCGAGTGGAGGCCAAACCCGAGCTCAAGCGATTACACATGAAGAGCATTCGGTAAAACCGATCTCAGATATCGTTAAGCATCGCTCTCTTGCAGGTCTCTGGTTTACATTCACAAAAATATACAAGTAAGCCCTTGAAGGATGTTTAATTTACATTCAAACAATATAATTTATTGTAAACAATAAATGCATAATTATATCCCTTGTTTTGTTGTCGTTTAGTTAACTGTCCGAAGACAGGTCACAAGTGATACAGACAAGGAACCACCCATGAAGCAACTAAACCAGGAGATAATGGGTAGGTGGCTAATTATATCCTTTAATTGTTGTATTTTTTGTTTTATAAAATTGTTCATTAGCTTTTTTTTCCAGAATTCATCAAATTGTTGGAGGATAAATTTTACATAATGGGATCTAATTTATGAGAATTATATCGTCGGTGAAGAAATAATACCGCATAAGTAACAAAATGCAAATTTTACAGGGCAAACAAAAAACGTAATTTAAAAAAAAAATAATCACTTCCGCAATGTGAAATTCGGCATGGCATTAGTACGGTATCCAAAAATGAAATTATATTCCAATTTTAAGTTATTTATGTTAGTTACATGGTATTGCACTAAATTAGTTTTCACTTAATTTTCAATGATAGAACATTTGTAAAGTGAAGAAGTGTTATAATTAAAAGAAGTAAGCAATGTTTTGGTACTCTTAATTTCTATTTTTGATATTACTTAAGTTTTTTACAGAAAAATATTGTAATTGTTAAACAATATTTGGAAAGGTTTCCTATAAAACAATCACCTTGAAAAAGATCAATATGATGTAATTATAATTATGTTTATTATTTTGTGAGACGTGTTAATGAATTATAGTGTTGCTTTTAAGATTGTCATTTATGACATAAGGAAATACACCTTGCTCATAAACAAAATTACACATAACCAATGTTATCATAGAATACATGACAGTACTTTGGCAAAACACTTTTTATTTGCTGCAAGTGATTTCACTTTGACTTTTTTTATTCTCAGTGGTTGAGAATATAATTTCTTGCAGTCACTTGTGTACTTTGTTTTCTGGGATGCCTTGGCATTACTTGCCAGTCTAAAGCAAAACGAAACTTGAAAAAAAAAAATTGTACCATTAGGACGATATTGTATTGCCCTCGGATCAGTTACAGTGAGTTCATTAGTTCCTCTTCCTGGGCGAATTGAATAATAAATCCAAAATATTTTGTCACCATAATTTCTGAAGAAAGAATAATTTAAATGCTTAACTTAGTAAGGTGTGGGTTTCTTTCTTGCTTCTCTTGTTATTGAAACATTTTAACTTGCATTCAATTGCACTGTGAACTGAGTCACACTCCATCTGAGTGTGACCCTTCTCTAGATATTTTTGGGTAATCAACACAGAAATTGCTAGACCAAGGAGGGCATTAAACATGACTGTATTTCTATTTTGGTATGTACATTCATCAGAGTACAAAATTACTGGCAGATTTTCTTTTATGCAGTCAGTCAATGCATCTATGACACAACAGATGAAAACCAATGCCACCAGTTCTGCCTGCGTTTCGTCAAACCAGTAACATACGACATCATGATTTTTCAAGTTGTAAATTGTAAAGTTATGCACACATTACTTAGTCTTATAATACACAGAGCTTGCCTGTAAGTATGGAACTATTTTGACTGCCTGGAGATCCATGGTGAATACATTGCCCAGTTCCATTTCAGCATCCTCTTTATCCTTTTCTTTTTCTTTTCGAGGTTCCTTCTTCTTTCCATCATGTTGCAGCCATAAAGTTTCACTTTTTTTTCCCGGTTTTGTAACTACAACAATGTCACATTGATTTTTCTTCGGGCTATAAATGCTGATGTTACTTTCCTGGAAAAGCAGGTTGAAATATCTCTGCTCAGAGGGTCAGTATTTTCATGTGCACATATCTGTTTATACAAATCATGTACTGAATTTTGGAATGAACTGTAGACTCTAAATAAAGTTTGCTTGATGACTGTCGACAATAATGGGAAGGTAGTTTAGGGAGACTATCAAAAAATGTCCAGAGAAATTGTGTACCTTCTTCCTTTTTGTCCTTTTTGGCATGAGTGTGGAAAACAGTAAAAGAAGAGGACATCCCATGCTTTGAATTTTCTAAACAATACCTCATACTCCAATCTTTTATTGCAAGAGTATTCAAGAACAGTTTCTTGCACACTTGAAACTTTTCACTGCCCACATGGAAATGATACAACAAAGTACCTTTTCTTCTTGACTCACTAGTACTCTTTCCAGGACGTTTTGTCGGGATTACATCCACAAGACCGTTCACGTATTGTTTTCTCTGATCCCAGGTCATTTTATTCCAAGATATATAAAAAAATCTCTTGTCTTTCAGCATTCCCAATTACATTGCAGTGTCTGAATTTTGATTTTTGACACATTTTGGAATTACATGATGCCCCTAGTTTCCTTGCGTCCCTGTATGTGTCATGCGTTACTTTTCCAGTTTTCAGCCTTTTATACCCAACGTAGGCTCTCCCTTTCTTGCAGTTTTCACAGAATATTGTGTACACTTATTACAACGAAACTCAGTAACTAATAGGTACAGAAGCACTGATGTGTCAGATAAGTGCATACAGCTCGAATTGTCGGGAAAAACGATGCTTTGTGGCACACAGATTGACATGCGTGTTTCCGTAGCATTGCTGAGAAATATTAAATTCAGTCTTTTCCTTCGATGACCCATATCAACTCATCCATATTAAATGAGCATGTATTACATTTCAATTTGTTACTGAAAGAAATGTAAAACTCCTTTAATTCAGTTTCGTTATATTAAACTATTTTCCGCCATACGCATTACTGTAAGAAGATATCTAATTTGAGGTACACAGCTCGCACACTTTGTCCATAAAATAGCCTACAGCATTATTTTATTCTTCAGTGTTGAAATCTTTCTTATTCAGTTATGCGGTATTTCCAACAAATGTACCCTGAATGCAGTTAGGCAGTATTGCATGTAGTGTAGTTACGCGGAATTTCAGTAATATTTTCAGAAATTCAGATATGCGGTATTGTTTCAAATCCTTTTTCTCACATTTGAGTCATTCCACGTCAAATCACACAGCAATAAAACACGACCTTCTCAGAAATGGTCGAATTTTTTTTCATGAATTCCAGACATCAAATAAGGAGACCCGTATTGTTTTATTTTCACAATTATTAATTATTTGTGTAGTTATGACTATTTGAAGTTATGCAAATTATGCGCGCATTGTTACATAAATTCACTTGGAACTCTGTGTCTACATATAATTGAGATTTGCGGTTTGGCGCATTTGAAAGACTAAATACAACACTTTTTATTAATTTAGGCCTATCACAAATAAATTTAAAATTTGGCCTATTTTTTTAATCATTTCTTTTTCAAAACAAAATTACTATATTAAATAGCCAAGTTAAAAATCTGAAAAAAATATAGACTTGTTTGCTGGTGTATTATCTGTAAACTACTGCATTTATAAATATGGGATCGGCACCCATACATTTGTAACAATTTATTTTCCGGAGGCATCCACGCGCTCGCAATGCCCAGCTAATGAACTGCTTGCAGCCATAGCCTACAAGGCTGCCCAGGGAAAGTTTTACGAAATCCCCCGTTGCATCTGATGTCACCATACTAATCATCAAATGATTAATACCTTAACCTTCCTATTGTGAATGGGTCTAACTGACCCATTGCACTTACTAAAATTAACACAAAACGTACAAAAACAGAGATAATGTGACAGGGCTTTGAGTAATCCTAAAAAACATCATTACGAATATTTCCTATTACTTTTATCCAGAAAAATATAGTACTTCGTCATATATTTCACTTTGACACATCTATTGTGATTGGGTCATTTAGACTCAGTCACGGATTTTGATTTTAATTATGAGTTACGTACTGTTGTTGTGTTCCGATACATTTCCGATATACGCTCTCACCCTCTCACACACAGTCACACACTCTCACACAGTCACACAATCTCACACACTTTCATACACTCTCGCACACAGTCACACAATCTCACACACTCTCACCCTCTCACACAGTCACACAATCTCACACACTCTCATACACTCTCACACACTCACTCACACACACACACACACACACACACACACTCACTCACTCACTCACACTGATATTAGCCGGTATGTATAGATTTGCTGGATAATCACTTCAAGAACTGTGGGACAGTATGTATGGTAGACCTGTTTTCTGTGCAACAGCATCACTTCAATTTTTCCTTACTACTAGCAAGTTTCTCAGGTTTGACAAAACTCAGTCTGACCAATTAGGTAACGTCATGATACATTGGCTGCTATTATATTTTATTTCTCCTATATTTGTGGAACAAATGCCAAAAATGTTCTTACCCTACCAAGATATCATAGTATATGAGCAGTTGGAGCCATTTCGAGACAAATATCCCTTCCGCCAGTACACACTTTCAAAACCCAGAGGGTAGTATGGTATAAAATTGTGATGTAAAAACAGCATAATGTTTGTGCAGCAGAAGTTTGCAAAGCAAAACCAGAAAGTGGACCACGAGAAACAAACCAAGGCAGAAATGTTGGTAGCATTGAAAAGACTGATCGAAACATCACCACGGGCAATTTTTTTACCGGCTATATTTTGGCATTTCCCACACATTGACGTCGTGGTTTAAGGCTTCCTGCCTAGGACTCGCGTTACGGAATGCGCACTGGTTCGAGTCCTCATGGGGGAAGACTTCTCATAAAATTTCGGCCAGTGTATGGGACCGGTGCACACCCAACATCGTGATGCACTTGGGGAGCTACGACAGGTAACGAAATCCAGTTACGCAAACCAGCTATAACGGCTGGGGGGGGGGGATCATCGTGCTAACCACACGATACCTCCATTCTGGTTGGATGATCGTCCACCTCTGCTTCGGCATGTGGCCGTGAGGCCAGCAGCCGGCTGGTCGGTCTTGGCCCTTCATGGGCTGTAGCGCCACGGATTATTATATTTTGGCCGAGGAACTTCTCAAGAGGAATCTAACGTCAGTCAGAACTCTGAGAAAAAGCAAACCATAAGATATGCAGCTAAACTGTACGAGACCTGGGTGTCCAAGCATTTTCGGATTTCAGCCCGACGTAACTATGGTGTCAAATGTGTCTTAGAGGAATAAATCAGTGATTTTGCTGTCCACAGTGCATCACGACTGCAGTCCATCTTCAGAAGAGCACAGAAAGCCTGAAATCATATTACATTACAACAAAACGAAGGGAGAAATTGTCACCACACATGTGCGTGCCAGTACCTATTCTTGCAAAAGGAGTGCCAAAAGATGGTCTGATTGTGTGTTTTATAATGTACTCGATATTGAAGGAATAAGTGCTTATGCATTCTATGCTCATGCGAGTACAATCGAAATAAATTGTACAGACGAAGTTTGTTCCTGAAGGGATTGGACTAGGCCTACAATTAACACAAGCAATGCGAGAAAAAAAGGATGACAAGAAGCCTGCCTCAGAAGATAAAACTAAGTTTGGAAAATGTTCCAGGAACGAGTTCAGGAGAATGTGCAACAAAAAGGAATGTAGACCGAAGAAAGACCAAAAGACTGTCAAAAAGGCAATATTTGCAAAGCATTTCTCTGCAAAGATCATGCAAACATTTTAGGCCTAATGCAACATTTGCATAGACTAAATTGGTAATTATTTTGTGTTCACACATTGGAAAATAAGACATTAATTGCTTTTTTTGAACCAAGACATAAATAAAAGTAGATGTTTTACTATTACATCATTTTTCAAATCCTGGGTCAAACTGACTCATTCACAACATGGGTGACAAAGTTTCGAACATAATAGGAAGGTTAAGGAACAGTAAATATCTTATCTAAAGTTATTTTATTATTGTCAGCTCAGCTAAGAGGGGAAGCCCTTCACAGTGCTATATGTTTATACTATAATATAGCCAAGTGTTTGATGATAGCAAGGCTGGGTAAGGCAGTAAACAGATGGCAGGAGACAAAATATAGAAGACAAAAATAATCACTTTGGGTTTGAATTTCATGGAGAGACGTGACTTCTATACAACATGAGTGATGGTAAAGATCGCGTAATATATAACAAGTGTTTAAATCCATTTACCTTCCTAATCACTCTTTTACTCGTAAAAAGGAAAGTACACTAAGACGCTTAAGTCGCGACCAATTGATAAAGCTCAATTTAAAGGAGTCTTTGAATGTGCAAATATGTGATTCGTTCCGTAAAAATCAATCAATTTCCGGATAGGTCAGGTTAAATTATATGTGAAGCCGGTAGTTCTTGTGATATTAATAAACATGAATCGAATGAAAGTGCGGACAGAGAAAGTGATTATCCCAGTTCTTCTTCTAGCAATTCTATGGATACAGTGCTAGAAATCACTAATATTGAGGAATTAAACAAGAGTTTGATGTCAATAGAATCCTCTATCAAAAAAAGAAAGCTACAACAAAAACGATACCACCATGCAAATTTTCAAAAAGTAAAAGGCTCCCTAGCATGTAAAGTTTTTCATGTAGAAGATGCATCGTCATCCCTTCAAAAGTCAACCATATTTTATTTTTGACGGAATGCAAAGAAATGTACAACCTGAAAATTACATAGTCATTGCAGACTTTTCTGAAAATTATTCATTTGTAATACAAGATTCAATACAAGGTGTGCATTGGAACATATGCCAATCCACAATACATCCTTTTGTAGTATATTTCAAAAGAGATACACAAACTCGTCACAAAAGTATTGTCATCTCAGAAACCATGAAACATGACACCGATACCTTTCACTTTTTTCAATCCGAAGCAATCAATTTCTTAAAGCAAGAATTCAACGATATGAAAAAAAATCATCTACTTTTCCAATGGATCAAGTTCATAATACAAAAAAAAAAAAAAAAAAAGAATTTTAAAAATAATTGCTTACATGAAGATGATTATGGAATTAGTGCTGAATGACACTTTTTTGCAACGTTGCATGGTAAAGGTCCATGTGATGGCACTGGAGAAACTGTTAAAAGACTTGCCACGAGAGCCAGCCTATACAAGATCCTATAACAACACAAAAAAAAAAAACTGTTTGCTTGGTCACAAAAAACATTTCTAACGTGTCATTTATATTTTGTCGATTGAATAAGCACAAAAACCACACTGAAAATTTTCAGGCCAGATACCATAATCTAAAACCAATAACTGGTACATTAAAATTACATTCTTTCATTCCGTTGTCAAAAACTGAAGGTTTAGTAAAACAATTTTCTTTCAAGAAAGGCGAATGAAAATTTAAAGTGTGAATGAAAAGAAACATTTAAAAAGCATAATGTACAAATATTTGAAGATATCATAATAAGTAAATTAGCAGCATTTCCTCAAGTGACTTGATCCGTACTGGGTGTAATGTTGCAACGTTCAGTCAATCATCCAGCGCCGATAAACGTCCCAATGCGCTTTAACGCTTCCCATCCACTGCTGCTGCACTGACCACTACACATTGTGTCGTAAGTAATTAAATTTCCATTAAACTATTGGAGATCCCATTCTGATTTTTTCTGGAATTATTAAGAATACTTCAGTGCACCTAGTAAGAATTTTTTTAGATTTTTAATAGGGCTATTTCACATTGATATATAACTTTTAAAAATTGAATTATAAAAAAATATTTGCAATAATTATATTAAAATTAGTTAGTAAATATTTAATAAAAGACAGTACTTTAAGCTTTTAAATGCATTTTTTCAAAAAAATTTTAACATCAATATCGTCAGAAATATGACGCTTTAAATGTTGTATTGTACGACATTTTTAACGAATTTTAACATGTAATATTTTAAAAATATGTGGACTTAGGAGGAAATAAAAATACACTTGTTGGTTTATTAGACCCAGAGAGTTGGTAAAAAAAAATATAAACGCAATCAGAAATATGAAGGTCAAAATTTGTATAATTTTGTCCGATTTGACATGGAATGACTCATTTACATGGTGAAATTACACTTTCCCGCACTATCAAATGGTGCTCGCAGTGTCAGGGATGCCAACGCACTAAAAAACAAAAAATCGTCAAAAAGTCAGTTATGCAGTATTGTTTCTTCACCGACGATATCTTGAAATATTGTTCCTCTCCAATGAAGTGTTGCTATGAGACTGTATTGCATCGTACATTATTGGAAACATAACTTTTCGGCTTGGTATTACCGGTACTGCCTTGTGTTGAATTCTTCTGATTTTTAATTTCTATCAGAGCTAGATGAGATTTTGTTTTGAAGTATTTGAGAATATGTTGAGTGGGAGTGATAACCTGAAGAGGATGTTGCTAAAGACTGGAATTAGAAACCCAAACACAGCTTTATCCATTCTAAAACATTTTCGAAGTGTTGTTGTTATTGTTATCCAATGTTCAGCTATCTTAGCAATGAAGCCATAAACTGTCTTGCAGTCCAATATTTTTCATAGACATTAAAAGTATTTGGGAGAGACTTGCAGTTAAGATATGGTTTTTATCCATGGCTTCATCCCTTCTACACAGAACACAATTTGATGATGAAACAATGCCAATCTAGCTACCACAGCAGTCTAGTGACTACAGCGCTGGACTTATAATCCTGTTGATCCGGGTTCGATCCCTGGTATACCCCCGATTTATAACTTGTGCTGGGCAAGCCCCTGGACCAGGTAATACAGGAATTTTTTCCAGGAATTTCGGTTCCCCTGTGGCATCCCAACAAATCTCCATAATCATCTCATCACGGGTGTAGCGTAGACCAGCCTCCTATGGCACATCTTGGACAATGACTGTGTCGGTAAATTGGTCTACATAACTGACTTCATATGGGTGAATTGACATACGTCAAGTACTCGTCATTAGCTTAAAAAAATGCCAATCTTATAATTTTATGCAGGTGTTTTGCTAGGCAATCATGTCCAGTCAGGAGACGAAAAGCTGATACAGCAGAATTCCTTGTATTATCTGGTATGAGACTGGGGATGAGTAAAAGTTGGACCCATGCACGAACTTTAGACGATTCCTTCATTGTATCCATAAACCTTTGCCTATACAGTGAATGTATATTTGATTTTACAGAAATAAAAGGTTGGATTGTAATATTTGATATTTATTTGTCAGTCAACTTTACAATTCATAGTTATGGTGGATCTTTACATTTCTGCTTTTTGATCCATCATCTCTTTAATAGATACCACCCTTTTATGTTAATATATTTATTTGCCAAGTATTTCCTGATTAATTTCTATTCTTCTGCTTTAACTGAACTGCTATGTATCCTGTTCTATACTTTTATTTTTATTCTCTATTCTCAAATCAATCTGCTCGTACTCATTCTTTCCCAGCTATTTTCTCTTAAATTATTTGTCTGCATTTCCATTTTCTGTATTTTACAACACTTTCATCACTTACTATTTCCCTACTCTTCCAGCCTCTATTTATTTACATATTATCTCTTTCTCTTTGCTTCACTCCTAAATTCCCCTCCTTTATTGCCTCTTTCCATAAATTTATTTCTATAATACTCCTACAATTATAGGACTCCTAATGCTACTCCCAACCCACAATACTGAAACATAAATCTCTAATTTACTTAATTACATTTCCAATTTCTCTCTCCTTCACTTATCATTTGTTCAGATGTTCTTTCATTTTAATTCTCGTTTGATCATTGTTTGTATGACTATCTTACACTATCTTCTTACAATTAGGCCTAAAACTTTCTTCTCTATTCCTATTCTAACGCTTTTGCCATCCCTGACTTTCTGACACTCACTTTTAGCATTCTTCTTCCTCGCTAATTCCATCCTCCTTACTATTCTGTACTCCGTTTCGCCATTTAATAACCTTTCAAAAGTCCTATCTATTCTGTCCTCACAATCACTAATACTGGTAATTGCTTCATTCCTTTGCTCGTTCTTATCAGGTCTTCTCTTTTATTTCTTCTGTTAGTCTTGTCTATGCTGGCCACAGACACTTCCACCTGTTTCCATAATCCTCGTCAGCAGTATCTCCTTCTATCTGCCTCACGTTTTGTTTTTCTCCATGGTTTATTCTGGTCAGTTGTTTCACTTCAATTCCTTCCATTATTAATATTATCACTATAACTGCTCTAATCGCCCATTTTAATTCTTTCTTCTCCTCCTCACTCTCTCGTCTTCTCTTTTCTTTAATTCTCTTTATGCTGAACCTTCCAATTCTTGATCTATACACACATAAATCCACAACCATTTTATTTCCGTTTATTGCTGTTCCTGTTGCCCGACCAGTTGTAATATAGTATTGTAGTTGGAAACATCCTTTCTTAGCAAGTTGGTCTGCTGATTCATTGCCTTCAATTCCATAGTGAGTGGGAATCCTTTGTAGAATTACTTCCTTACTAAGATTATGGAACTGTTTAATCATGAAACTACATTGGTATGCTTTGGATGTTTGAGATGAATCATTATTGACTATTGCCTGGATAGCAGCTTTGGAATCAGTTAAAATAACAGCTCTGGAGAATTTTTTGATTCTGTGAACTAAGTTATTTTAAGAACAGTGTGTATGACTTCCATCTCCTCATCAAAGTTTGTGGTACCCTTTCCAACAGCTTTGTAAAATGAAAAAAAGGTTACACACGTCTCCCACTCCTGCACCATCATGACCATTCAGCAAAGAGCCATCAGTATAAATATGAAGTCATTTTCGAACTGTAGGTCATATTATATTCGAAGTCATACTAGATTCGGGCCAATACAGTAATTGAAGAATGATAATAATCACTCAACCATTAAAGAAGTACAATTATATACAGTTATTAGCTGCCTTACCATTAGAACTCCTAGCACCATGTCATAATTATTAATGACAAAAATGAGTTGTTCCTTGCGCCCTGGAAAGATTGCCGCCATCCACAGAATGAAACACTCCACTTCCTCCTGCAGCTCTGCTAAAAGTCGATTCACCAGCTCTGAAGGGAAACTCTCGCTAATGCCTACCAGAGCAGCACTGAATTCTGCATATCTTCGGGTGATCTGAAATGCAATATGCTTGTTAAATTTGTTTCAAATGCCTCCAGATATGGTCCATTACGACCTAAAATACGTGACAGAATAAAAAATTCCACTTCTGAAGTGTCACTGCACCTGTAAAAAAGAATTCATTATTTCTGTGATAAGACAGCAAATATGTTGTTGTTGTTGTTGTTGTTGTTGTTGTTGTTGTTGACCAATGCTAAGCATCTTGGATTTCTTCCACTTTCCTGTGGGCATCCCAATAGTATTTAGCGAGCTGCGATGGTAATCAGCATCTATTTTCCTTATTGCTGGGCATTGTAGCAAATGATCTTTATCCACGATGGATTTCTGATTTCTACAGAGGTGCACTGTGAATGCTGGTAGATGTTAATTCGATGTAGATCAGAGGCGAGACAATCATGTCCGGTTGTCAAGCGAAATATAGCAACAGCCTTTTTTCGTGGTAAATCTGGGATATTATTACTGTCTAGCAGAATGCTCCAAGGTTTGCCTTCGCTTTTCTTCAGGAATTCATGTTTACAAAAGAACTGGACTATGTGTTTGATCCTGACTTTTGAGGCATGAAAAGAAATTGTATTATTTTGAGTTTGTCTGAGATTTGTTCCTTTTTTGGCCAAAAAGTCAGCCTTCTCATTACCCAGTATTCCACAGTGTGTAATACAAGAGGGTGGAAGCATATTATCTAGCAAAATTTATAAACTTGTACTTGCAATTTGGGAAAAGGAAATTATACCAGACCAATGGAAGGAGTCCATAATCGTACCTATTTTTAAGAAGGGGGACAAGACTAACTGTAGTAACTTTCGGGGAATATCACTTTTGTTGACGTCGTACAAAATTTCGTCGAATATCCTTTTGAGAAGATTAACTCCATATGTAGATGAAATTATTGGGGATCATCAATGTGGTTTCAGGCGTAATAGATCGACTATTGATAAGATTTTTTGTATTCGACAGATATTGGAGAAAAAATGGGAGTATAAGGGTACAGTACATCAGTTATTCATAGATTTCAAAAAGGCGTATGACTCGTTTAAGAGAGAAGTTTTATATAATATTCTTACTGAATTTGGTATTCCCAAGAAACTAGTTTGATTAATTAAAATGTGTCTTAGTGAAACTTACTGCAGAGTCTGTATAGGCCAGTTTCTATCTGATGCTTTTCCAATTCACTGCGGGCTAAAGCAGGGAGATGCACTATCACCTTTACTTTTTAACTTCGCTCTAGAATATGCCATTAGGAAAGTTCAGGATAACAGACAGGGTTTGGAATTGAACGGGTTACATCAGCTTCTTGTCTATGCGGATGATGTTAATATGTTAGGAGAAAATCCACAAACGATTAGGGAAAACGTGGAAATTCTACTTGAAGCAAGTAAAGGGATAGGGCTGGAAGTAAATCCCGAAAAGACTAAGTATATAATTATGTCTCATGATCAGGATATTGTACGAAATGGAACTATAAAAGCTGGAGATTTATCCTTCGAAGAGGTGGAAAAATTCAAATATCTTGGACCAACAGTAACAAATATAAATGACACTCAGGAGGAAATTAAACGCAGAATAAATATGGGAAATGCCTGTTATTCGGTTGAGAAGCTTTTGTCATCTAGTCTTATGTCAAAAAATCTGAAAGTTAGAATTTATAAAAGTTATATTACCAGCTGTTCTATATGGCTGTGAAACTTGGATTCTCACTTTGAGAGAGGAACAGAGATTGAGGGTTTTTGAGAATAAGGTTCTTAGGAAAATATTTGGGGCTAAGAGGGATGAAGTTACAGGAGAATGGAGAAAGTTACACAATGCAGAGCTGCACGCATTGTATCCTTCACCTGACATAATTAGGAACATTAAATCCAGACATTTGAGACGGGAAGGGCATGTAGCACGTATGGGCGAATCCAGAAATGCATATAGTGTGTTAGTTGAGAGGCCAGAGGGGAAAAGACCTTTGGGGAGGCCGAGACGTAGATGGGAAGATAATATTAAAATGGATTTGAGGGAGGTGGGATATGATGGTAGAGATTGGATTAATCTTGCTCAGGATAGGGACCAATGGCGGGCTTATGTGAGGGCGGCAATGAACCCCCAGGTTCCTTAAAAGCCAGTAAGTAAGTAAGTAAGTGAGGGTAGCCATTGAAAAACTGCCTCTTTACGAAGCCCTTGCAGTATTTTAAGAGCAGAAAGAATTTCTCTTACCCGTCTGTTTTCTGAAGGACTTGATGTTGGTGCTTGGAGTCCAGATTTACAATCGCTAAGTATAACCACTTTGTTAAATTTATGTAGGTGATGAAAAAGCTATTTCAGAGCTGTATTGATTGCTTCTAATTCACCACCATAATGAATGGACAGTGTTCCAAGAAATATGTCACTGTAGAGTCCTGCTCCAGCATTACTGTGTTTGTCAAGCAGAGATTCATCTGTATAAATATGAAGCCATTCAGACGGCAAATATAGTAACTACAGTATATTGTATTCTATATTCTACAACTCAAAACTGTCTATAATCTGAGGAAGTGGTGTATCAGTGGGTTGAAATAATAGCAGGTTTAGTTCTGTGGCCGAAAGGAAAAAGGTCTTAAGTCAATTTTTTGTGAAAATGAGATTATTATATATTCTGAAAGCAGAAACAATTCTCTATAATCTGGTAAAACGGTTAAAGTCAAATAAAACTCCTGGCTGGATTTATAGAACGTTACCAAATGTCCTAAGTACTTTTTGAATCTAGCACACACAGAATAAAGAACTTAAGAATATTTAATACTTTATTCCTTACAAACATCATAGGTTTACTTTCCATGCTTCCCTATTAAAAAGGTCTAACTTGTATTTTAGCTATTTTATCACATTCTGATGCCCTTCCCTTTTAAAACTTTAAGCACCAGGTAAACAGTCCTAAATTGTTTAAGACCTATTTTCCATCCCTAATAATTTATATTTCCCATTTATTTTGACATGAAAAAGGTCTTATGTTTAAATTGGTCCTTCTTCTCAGTTTGGGTTTGTAGTCTGTTGTTGTTGTTTTCTAATGCCAGGCGTTTGACAATAAAGTCATTTGACCTCTTGCACTCCAATATTTTTCAAAGATATTATCATGACCAGCCACTGAAGCACAGATTTTGAGGTGTTCCGAATCCATTTCTTGGTTTGAGTTGCACAATGGGCAGTTAGGGGATTGATATATTCCAATTCTATGCAGGTGTTTAGCCAAACAATCATGGCCTGTTGCCAATCTAAATGCAGCTACAGACGATTTGCGTGGTAAATCGGGAATTAACTGTGGATTTTGATGCAGAGAGTTCCATTTTTTCCCTTGGGATTGTGTTATCAAATTTTGTTTGTTGAAGTCTAAGTATGTAGATTTAATAAATCTCTTCACAGAGTAATACGTAGATTTAGTAACAGGTCTGTAAGAAGCAGTGCTGCCCTTCTTTGCTAAAGCATCCGCATTCTCATTTCCCAGGATTCCACAATGGGATAGTATCCATTGGAATACAATTCTTTTATTGAGTGATATTAATTGAGAGAGCATTTTAGTTATTTCTGCTGTTTGAGATGTACTTAAAAGGGCTTAAGTGCGGCTATTTTTGGTAATAATCAAGAAAATTGTTAAATGAGCAACATTACCTATTTTAGAAGAGATATAAACAAATAATATCCAGGAAAAACCTCTTAATTAAAAAAACTCTATAATTGACATCAATTTCAATCTTTCTACTGCTCTCTTGGACAGTATAAAATTTTTACTTAAGACCTTTTTTCTTCCGGCCGCCGAGTTATGTAATGGATAAATGGAATTGAACTGTTGCACTTTTTCAGTGTTACAGAATAATAGTTTTGTTAAAATAGTGTTATAAATAAAGTGAAACCAATGTTTTAGGATACGAGCACTAATGTGTTGTGTAAGAAGTGTTTAGACAGCGAATGTAATAATAGGTTAAGTTTTTAGTGAAATAGTCAACAAGGGTTAGGTCTCATACATTAAATAAGTTACATGTATTGTTATTTACAAGAAGAAAGTACTAACTTAGTTATGAGAAAGTAGGGAATGAAGTTGAAGGTAGGAATGGTTTTGATGTGAACTGAGAATAAGAGAAGGGAAGTAGGATAAGTGAATAAATTAGAAGAATGGTTAAGTGAAAGTGAAGGGATATGAAGGACATAGAAGGAAGAGGCTTCAAGTGTCAAAGTAAGTCTGTGTTTAAAGTTGTAAATAGTGTAAGTAAGGAACTGCTGCTCCAAATACAGAAATGTGAAGGGCCAGCGAGATCGAATAGGTTGAGAAATACATATCACACATATATATCATATTCTACAAATCTTAATATTGAGCTTTCCTGAATAAAATTAATTAACCCTCTTAATGCCACGAAGCCAATCTATTAGCCCGTTGATGTTATACACATACTGTATTATCACCAGTTGATTCACCAGCTGCAATTTTTACACACTCGTAATTCCTGTTTCAATCATGTGATATCGACACAACATGCCAACTTATGAAGGAAAGTCTCTTCTTTCGACAGAAGTCGATATTATCAAACAACAATAAATTTTATATCGATTTTTCCAGTGCATAAGTGTCATATGTAATTAGTATAAAAAGTGTGTAGTATTTTGTAAAATTTATTTTACTGCCAAATTTGAGGAGACACTGGCAAAATTTGTAATAACGTTCACAAATGAGTTCTCTTTATATAATATACTTTATACTTTCAGGGCTCAGGTTTAGCATGTGCAAAATAATAATGTTGTTGTTGTTGTTGTTGCCTAGTGCCTTGCATCTGGCAATGAAGCCATTAGCAGTCGTGCTTTCCAATACTTTTGAACTGTAGTTTCTTCTAATCTTAATGCTTCACAGGTCTGCAAGTGGTCTTCATTCATTTCTGCTGGATCGTTACACAGGACACATATTGGTAAAGCTGAGATACCTATTCTGTAGAGATGACTTGCCAGACAGTCATGATTTGTCAATAGTCTGAAGGCTGGGGTGTAAGGGATAGTGATGCGCCTCCTATAGCCTTTCCTACCCAATTCCCAACCTCAACCTGCCCGTGGTACACCCTGCTTTTAACAGATGAGGATCTGGGGACCGAGTCACAGCGGTATAACTGTTTCAACTAAAATGGAGGAAATGCCACTTACATATGTGCTGGCCTATCACAGCACAACAGCGTCCCTCAGCGGCACATGAGGGAAAGGTCGGTGGATCTAAATAACATCTATTTAGTCCTCCCGGCTAGGTCCGAAGGACCCGTTGACCAACGACAGGTGCGGTCCCCCTTGCATAATGGGGGTTTACGTCGGGTGATGTAACTGCCACATTGTAAAAACTGGTGCCCGTTAAGAAAACAGTTACATGAAAGCCACAACATACATGATTATGAGTCCTAAAGATAAACATTCCGGAGTTAAAACTGTGCAAAATAATGTCAAATTTGAAAATTTAAATTTTGAAAAATATTGGCCACTGAAACAAGATTTCTTTTCAAGTAACTGTGAAATGAAAAACGTAAAAAACGTGTATGAATTTGTTCACATGGATATATCCTTCAACAAGAAAAAGTAATGTCAAATTTGAAAATTTAAATTTTGAAAAATATTGGCCACTGAAACAAGATTTCTTTTCAAGTAACTGTGAAATGAAAAACGTAAAAAACGTGTATGAATTTGTTCACATGGATATATCCTTCAACAAGAAAAAATTTCACAACTTCATCATCAGAAATTGTAGTGAGTACAATTTTTTAAAGAAACATCTGCATTTTTAGAAAATTGTGCATGACATTTTTATAGTACAGAGAGGGCGAGAAGTCCCAGTACACATGTTTATTTTTTCTCCAAAACAAATCTGTACATGAAAATTGTGTCCAATCTTGACAGTGGTGTTTCAAGGTGTGACCACAATGGGAGATACCTGGAGAACCTGAGGGAAACCATAATACACGGAAATATCCAGCCATTCCAAGAGTGCAAAATGGCGAGGTGAATACGAGAGTTTTCAGTGTGGAGGAGAAACTTGTGGGTCCTTGAGCAGCCACAAACCAGAAAAACCATGGACACAACGTTATAGCACATTTATAACATAAGACTCTTCAATTTTACACACATTTTACCATTCCATCTCTGGAAACCACTGACAACTGGTAGCATGTAAGTTTGACAAAATTTAATTTCAATTTTCATTATGTTTCAGTGTTATGGTTATCATTCATTCTGTATAAGGAGTAGTAACAAATTACTTTATTAGCATGTATTGTATTCCAATGGATACCATCCCATTGTGGAATCCTGGGAAACGAGAATGCGGATGCTTTAGCAAAGAAGGGCAGCACTGCTACTTACAGACCTGTTACTAAATCTACGTATTACTCTGTGAAGAGATTTATTAAATCTACATACTTAGACTTCAACAAACAAAAGTTGGTAACTCAATCCCAAGGGAAAAAATGAAACTCTCTGCAGCAAAATCCACAGTTAATTCCCGATTTACCACGAAAATCGTCTGTAGCTGCATTTAGATTGGCAACAGGCCATGATTGTTTGGCCAAACACCTGCATAGAATTGGAATATATCAGTCCCCTAACTGCCCATTGTGCAACTCAAACCAAGAAATGGATTTGGAACACCTCAAAATCTGTGCTTCAGTGGCTGGTCATGATAATATCTTTGCAAAATATTGGAGTGCAAGAGGTCAAATGATTTTATTGTCAAACGCCTGGCATTAGAAAACAACAACAACAACTTTATTAGCATGTGTGTACTTGAAGTACATACAATACTTACATAATGTGGTCCCAGTTCTTTGTTAAACTTTGTTGGATCACAATCCTTTATACTCTGAATGTTCAATCGGAGGATATACTCAAACCTGAAACAAAATGACCAACCTTGTGCAACTATTTCTCATCCATTATATACAGTACATTCTATGACTTTACAATTGCTGATCCAAAATAAAATCTCGTTTTAATATTCCTCTTTTTAAGAAATAATTTCAAAAGTCCTGGCATAACTACCAGATGGGATAGAGGTGCTGCTAGGTCAGTGCTGTGAGCTTCCACAGGTGTTATTAACTGGCTTTTCTAACTGAAGTCGCTACCTATCATAGCTCTCCAATTTTTGCGATTATGAGGCCCTACACCCAGTGTCTCATTCATAGTCAGACAAGTTAACCATTACACCAAGGAGAAGACCAACAAATCTTCGTAACCAAGAGTACATTAGAAGATTATAGTAAAGCAAACATTTACACACACATACCTTGGCCATATAACAGCCTGAAGGATGTCCCAAAAGCGATCTAATGCTGGTACTGCTCATTTGTGGCACATTAGCTGGTATCTCAGTATAAGGTGTATACACAAGAAAAGGGCAATGGCACCGTAGCAATCTTGCACAAACGTCTCCAGATTTTTTCTGTATGCGTAAGAAAGTGTACAGACAAAGTCAGATTTCTTTTTATGATGCATACATTAATAAAAATCTTATTACTCTTCAGTAAACTTCTTGTTCATCTTTCAGACTCTCCCATCAAGTGCATAATTGGATTATTTTGATCTGACTGCATTAATACAACATTGGATTCTCTTACCAATGGGGTCATTGTAAACAATACACGACAGAAATTCACAACTGACAAATATCCTATACTGAATTCAAGGCATACAGTTTCTAAATTAAAGCACCGAAAAACAAAGAAATGCAACCAGGAACATAACAGAGCCGAAAGGCAAACAAATACAAGATGAAAATATATTATATATTTGTTTTTTTGGTTGCAAAACAGTATTTGTCGAATACAGGCGGGAGAGCCATTAATCCTTCTCATTGCAGGCTTTAAGGAACCAACCTGGACAAATACCCAATGTCCCATCCCTACCTTCCCGTGGTGCAGCTGTTAGTAAGCATAATTTTACAAGCTGAACTAAAGGAAGGGGCTGCTCATCAATTAGCACTGGTCAGCTTGATGAGTTAATGACCGAATTTGGTATAAATTTCCTCTATTCAATACCTAGTTCTCTCTTTACCCTTTTCTATCCAGTCCTCTGACTGAACTCTTACTTTCTTCGACCCCGACAGTATTAGAGCATTCAAGGCCTAAGGGTTCATTTCACTTTCCTTCCTACTTTTCTGTTCCTAGTGCTGACCTGCTATGGCACTAAAATCGTCCTCCAGTGGCTTAAGGAGGGAAAGCTGGTGATCAACAAGATCTCCCAACTAGGTCAATGGACCCATCGACCAACAGCAGGTGTGGTCCTCCAGACATTCTGGGGGTTGTGTGTGAATGAAGTAGCCACCAAAACATTAAAATATGGTGTTCACTTAAATCGGCTACAACTTGCCATTTAACTGTCCATTGTGCAACTCAAATCAAGAAATGGATTCAGAACATCTCAAAATTTGTGCGTCAGTGGCTAACCATGATAATATCTTTGAAAAATATTGGAGTGCAAGAGGTCAAATGACTTTATTGCCAAATGCCTGGCATTAGAAAACAACAACAACATATTTGTTTTGATGCAGAATGGAGTAAGCACAGTCATTTTTAGACGTTGACTATCATCTTTGCAGAGGAATGGATGCTTTGCTTTCGTCACTTTATAGGAACATGTGTGTGATCTATGATCATCACAGACTTTGCCCTAATTAAATGATATTTCAGCTAACCATATGTAAGTAACCAGTGATTATAAATGGTGCACCAAAATTACACTTTAACTCCGGTTACTTTTAACCATAATTTCATAACCTATGGTTACTACGTTTTTAACTGAGGTTGATAAACATTGCCATTAGTCAAATAATTTGTATGTTTTGTTTTTTAATCATATTATGCAGAAACATAGTAAACTCTGTTCCACTGACAATTATTAGCCCTACTACGATCAGGTAAGATTAATTTGCCAGGAAGCAAATGGCCAGCTTCCAGTACAAAAGTAAATATTTAAAAGATGGATTCAGTAATTGTCAACAGTACATTTTATATAATACAACATTTTGTAACAAAATTCAGCAACAAAATAATAGTTTGTAAGAATCTTACCACTAAAAGATTCAGTGTTTTCCCCAGGATCTGATTAAAGAGCTCTGGGGCTTGTGGCCCTTGTACTATGAAGAACTCGGCCAAGAAGAGGTACTCACGGCAAGCATTGTCAACCAAGCAGTATTACTCACTGCGAAATATTTTGAAAATATCTTGCATTCGAAAATTTGTTCAATACACCTCTAATGAACTTGAAGAAATCAAAAGTATCTTTGCAAAAACCAGTATTTAATTTCATATCTATTCCATATATAAATACTTCAATTTTTACCATGTTTTAGTGCTACATATGTTTTATATTCTTACAGACAACTAGGAAAATACTCTTCTGGTATCTATTCTTATGAATTTGTATTAATTGTAGATCTGGTTGAATGAAAGAGGTCTTAAAGCCTTAACTCTGCCAGATAAAATAAAATAAATTATTATTATTATTATTATTATTATTATTATTATTATTATTATTATTAATCTCTTGCTATTATCCTGAATATTTATTGTTTTCGCATTTAGTTCCTCTGAATTTGCTGATTACAAACAGCAATGTTTTATTTTAGTTATAATTAACTTCAGTTGTCAAGACAATTTCATTAGCGATGGCTGGGAATGAGTTTACAATTCATTGCAAAAATATGCACCCCATGCAGCCAGTGTGACATACTACTGGCACAATGAGCATTAATGTGTTATGTTTTCTGAATAAGTAGTAATAGCAGATAATAGAATCATTGTTTTCACAATTTTTTTCTTATCGCACTTGAAGGAGGAGGAAGAGAGTTGTTGGCGAACAATCATTCTTATAACGAACAGATAATAGCTAATAATTTTGCAATGAGCAAGGGTTCTTTTTCCCTTTTCCCTTTTCCCCTGAAGTCTTGGACTGCAACCTGGGGCTTATTGTGCTAAGCTGACCTCCTTCGATAAGAATGACTGTTGAAGTCCACAGGATCGCATTCCTTTAAGTATCGTGATTCACTGTTTGGTGCTATCTATGAATTCAGCTACACAACACCCAGGTCCGACAGAGTCCAGGTGGTCAACCAAGAATGTCCTTCTGTCCCCCTGAGAGTTCTGCAGCCTCCTCAGATCGATGCCATCTGTCGTTACTACATCCTGCTGCATCCTATTTGACCTGAAGGTCGCAATACAGTAGGTATCGTGATTCACTATTTAGTGCCATCTACTGATTCCACTACACACCACCCAGATCCGACAGAGACCACTGGGACTACTGCTGCAGCTTTCATAGATAGATGGCAGCTGTATGCAAATCGTGGTAGTATATCCTCGGTCACCTTGAAACTATTGAAAGATGATAGAAGTTGAAATTAATGAAGAAGTCCAATGTCTAAAGTTACCCAGCAATTCTGCTCCAATTGGTTGAGGGGGAAAACCTCCGGAAAGAACCCCAACCAGGTAACTTGTCCCAACCAGATTTGAACCCGGTCAGACATGCTAATCATTATTCCACAGCAATGGACTGACCGAGGATGTTTTTACATAATCTAAATATACGACACACAGACCCCTAAGTTCATCTCTAAGAAGATCACTAAAAAAAGATTAAATAAGACCACAACGAGCCACTAGCCTAATACATGGAAAGAAGATGATCAATTTTTATTGCATCTTAAAAGTTGATTGCACTAGGCCAGATTTGAACCTGTAATACCTTAATTCATGGGCAAACACAGTAGCTATCACACTATCATGGATTAGTCACCAAATTTTATCAGGATTCAAAACTGTGTCCCCAAATATGGGAAGCCAACACTCTACCATCTTGAATAAAGTCAAGGGAAAAATTGTTCTGGGGCCAGGTATTGATCTCGGGATCTTTGACTTAGTGCAAAAATTGAGACAGTGTCGGGTAAAGTTCCTGGGTAGCTCAGTTGGTATAACATTGGTACACTAAGCAAAAGTCCTGGGATCGATACCCGGCCGAAGAACAATTTTTCCCTTGAATTTATTCTAGTCTGCTTCACAGGGAGCTTTACCTGAAAGCTAGATTTGCACTATACCATCTTGTTAACAATGAACTTTCTAATACTTGTAAGTGTAGTCAAAACTCACCCTCTGTTCTGACTTATGAGCAGCATGGGACACAATAACAGGGGCTTCCAGTTATGCACTCAACACATCACCACGGCTGCCAATAGTGAAGACAGTACTCTTATGCTTCAGTGGTGTCTTATAGAAGAGGACACTACCTCGGAATGCTCCGATGTCCTCAATTCTCATCAGATCATCTTTGGTTGCTGCTTCCTCATAGCGAAGTTTAGCTAGTCTCGATGAGTACGATTTAAAATATGAGTAATACATCTTGCTCATAGTGTCTACATACTCGTGGCACACTTCTTGTGCTACACTTCTTTCATTTGAGAGTATGAACTCATAAAAGAACCTGTCAAACAAACATAATTCATACGAGATTTGAGGCGTTTCTAGTGAATTAGCTCGTCATTTCTGGCTGTTTAAACAAGCATTTTACCTTCTCAATATACTAAGAACAAAGAGATATATTGTGATGCTGTAAAACAATCTAATTCCTTAGTTTTACGGAAATACAAGTATTGGGTCACTCCATGAGATGTGGGACATTTCATCAAAATTTTAAAATTACAAGATGAGGTGGAAATTTTATTGTAACCATTGCGTACACCATGTATTTCCTATTTACAAGAATATTTTGGTGGGAAACTGTTTTCCTTATGAAACTTAGTTTCAAAATAAACCTAATCATCAATTGCTGTTTTCTTTCATGCGAATTTCAGTGATTTTAAGGTCGGTAGTTTCTTATCTTATATAATGATATAAGTAAAGTCTTTTAAGATTTGGCTTCTCTAAAGCCCTGAGTTATACAATATAATTGGTAACTTTATACTAAGGTGACATTATACAAGGTGTAACAACTTTAATGTTTAGAATTTCTGGAACATGTTCCCAGACACGTTCTACGTTGATTAAACCTAACATACCTATATCCAAAGTTCTATAGGTTTGGAGTATTTATACCCCAAAGTTAAATTTTTTAGTTTAATTTTATCGCTGAATACTGAAAGAAGTAACACCAATTTCCGAAAGTGACATGTCTATGTCATTATTTTTAATATTATCATATTACATTTTAATATCATCTACTTGTGAGTATGAAAGAAGCAGTGCAAAGTTGAAAAAAAAGTCCTTAAGATTCCAAACACTGTACTTCTTGCGGAAAATGTAATTAATTCTGTCTCTGCTCGAAATGTCCTCCATGAGAGGCAATACAGTTCTCGGCTCTACGCAGAAGTCCATTTGTGGCTGATTGAATGGTATGAGGGCTGTTCTTTATTAATTCAGAAGCAGCAATGATTCTGTTTCGCAACTGTTCACGTGTGTCAACTTCTGTTGCATACACCATTCTTTTCATATCACCCCACAGGTAATAATCCAAAGGCGTTAAATAAGGTGACCTTGGAGGCCATGCCTGAGGACCACCACGACCTATCCAGCAATTGAAAAAAATGTTCATTCAAAAAGTTTCGCACACGGAGAGAGAAGTGAGCAGGATGACCATCATGTTGGAAGTACATGTCATGTTTCACAGCCAACGGAACATCTTCCAGCAAATCTGGTAGTTCATTTCGTAAAAATAATTCATAAACTTCTCCTGTTACATTGTGATCGAAGAGGAATGGGTCTATAAGTCTGTCGTTTAGCATACCAGACCACACGTTAATAGAAAATCGACGTTCAAAATGTCTTTCTCTTATTGCATTCAGGTTTTCATATGCCCATGTATGACTATTTCGAAAATCAGTTTTGTCATTTCTGGTGAATGTAGCCTCATCAGTGAACAAAATCTTTGCAACCAATTGTGGTTCAATCTTTAACCAGTTACATAAATTCACACGAGGAGCCAAATCTTGTGGCTCAAGATGCTGTACTCCTTGGTCGTGATACGGATACAAACATTCCTTATGTAGTGTCCATACCTTCATATGATTTACATCGAGCTGTGCAGCAATCCTCCGTGTACTTAACCATGGATTTTCGTCTACAATATCAATAATCATGTCTTGTACCTGTGCCTGTTCTTGTCGTTGTGCATTCTCCTTCTTCACACAAGCGCTTGGAAGTTGACCAGACTGTGAAATTAGCCAATAGGCACGTGAAAATACCTGTGCACTAGGAATCCTACGATTTGGGAACCGTGCTTGATATGCCAAAACAGCTGCTGTTGCATTGCTATCACACAGTCCATACACATAAACTATGTCGGCGTATTCCTGATGTGTGTACACAAAAGGCAAGTTTTAATGGTCAAAACTCTATAAAAAGACTAGTCACAATACGGTTTATTTTTCCCACAACTGTTATTTTAAACTGTTGTCTGTTTCGTTTCCTTAGCAACCTAAACAATTTTAATTTAATTTCTCTTAAAAGTAAAATTTCCTTCATTCACTGCTTTTCAAATGTTTCTTATGTATCTCTGCTTAGTAATGCCATAAAATAGGCCTTGTATAAACGGTATAATGCTTGGAGCTGCAAGAAGTTCTATTTTTTCCAGCTCTGTTATCTCTGTAACCTCTCAATTTCGGATAAAAGTATGTTAGGTTTAATCAACGTAGAACGTGTCAGAGAACATGTTCCAGAAATTCTAAACATTAAAGTTGTTACATCCTGTATATATATTTTTAATACTAGAAATTGTATGATCTTTTCATTGCATTTCATTTTATAATGTGTTAATGATATATTTCAGTGTCTTCTTAGCATAAATTGCACTTCAAAATAATTGTTCTACTAATTAATTCTGACCAAGTAACGTGAGTGACACAAATACAGCAGAGTTTTCATAATTTAAACATATTCTACAGGAATTTTATTCCCACTCAGTTATCACTATTATAGAGTGATCTCCAACAGAAAAAACCTTATTGTTCCAGTTTTTAAAAGAGTAAAGTTTGCAATTATTCTATATATATACTGCATACATGTCCTTGTCTTGTAATGTGAGTGACAGTATATTTAACATTGTTTTCCTTTTTAATAAATTATGATTTCTGAAGTAACTGTACACCTATTTTCATCTTTTCTACTGGGCAATGAAATACTTTATCAAATGAAAATATACAATTAAAAGCAGGAACTGTATAATTAAGAAAGTGCGGTGAGAGTTGTTACATTGTAATGTCAGTGACGGTGGAATGACCCTATTCAGCAGAGCAAAATAAATTTCCTATGAATCCATGTACCGGCTCAAAAATCTAGGAGCCAAATGAATACAAGTAAAGGTTTGTTGTGGTCATTAAGTTGAGATCAGAGGCCCTGTGTTACCAATGTTCAATTAATTATATTTAAGTCCTTTTATATTAGAAAGTATTATAGATAAACAGGGTGGAAGTGAAATAATCCTGCAGATTGAAAGGGATGATAGGGTACACTGAAGTGAACAGAAAACCTATATTATGTTTTGTGATTAAATGTATGGTTAATTAGAAAACTGAGTTGGAAGTTTCAGCAATCTAGCAACATTGCTGCTAACGAACTGCTCTTTCTTCTCGTAATATAGATGTTAGGGGTCAATGAACTTAGATCTGTCTCCCTATGTGAACTGGCACCCATTTCCCTCTCTGACTACAACGTTGCAATCTGTTCGCATTGTTCAGTGGCCTGAAATTAGTGGTTTTTAAATTAAATTTACACGAAAACCGTTCACACTATTGAAATACGCCAGATGGATAAATGATTCTTTATTAGATTTTCTATCGATATGGCCAAAAATGACGATCCTACTCCCAATAGTTACCGAATAAGAGGATGTTAAACATTTGGGAAAAAACATTTTTTTTTTCTAAGAAAACTATGAACTTTCCACCAATATGGTATTACACTTTTTTTGTTACATACAACATGAGCTATTCATTATGAACATCTACAAGGTATTTCACTTCCACCCTGTATATGACAATTTTACTCCTGATTCTTTATTATCTTACAAGTGCTGAGTTCTTGTTTAGAAAATGTACTTCATGAAAATAGTAAGTTATGATTTTTTCGTAACTGACTACATTTTAAGAAAAATTAAATTACATTAACATACATTAACAAAAAAGTTTTAATAGAAATGAGCTGAAATTAGAGTCCAGCAATCAATATAATACTATACATATGTACTTTATCTCTGCTGGTGACTGACCATTGAGTTTCAAGTGGCTTATCTTGGTCGTGGGCATGAAAGTACTAAAAGCAGAACAATAGATATCTAGTTGCCTTCATTCCAATGCTCTGGTCACTACTTGCCTGAGTGTTGGGGAACTTTTTCCCACATCTCTTCCCCTTCCCATGAACTGTGACGCTGCACAGAGGCAGAGATATAATACAAGATCAGCAGATAAGCCATAAAAATTTCGTGCATCTAACTGTCTTTCGAGAAAAAGGTGCATATGTTGTGAACTTTCAACTTCCGAGAAAATAAGCGCCAAAGTAAACATTACAAAAATTTACACTTTCAAAAATACGTAACACTAAAGTTGTTTCCGAAATTAACAAAGTCAGCCATTACAGTCTTCAACAATGCCCCTAACTCATGAAAGAAACATTCAGCTACAAAACACGCTAAACCACAACTATTTATACCATAGAGTTTCAGAAATATTTATATTTTTATGCAATGATGTGGAATGAAAAAAAAATAGTTTGACACATAAAATGTTGTTGTTATTTTATAATGCCAGGCGTTTGACAATAAAGTCATTTGATCTCTTGCACTCCAATATTTTTCAAAGATATTATCATTGTCAGCCACTGAAGCACAGATTTTGAGGTGTTCCGAATCCATTTCTTGGTTTGAGTTGCACAATGGGCAGTTAGGGGACTGATATATTCCAATTCTATGCAGGTGTTGGCCAAACAATCATGGCCTGTAATTACGTAATTAAAAACACAACTGTAATTTTTTAATAAATTATATACTGGTACCAAACTACGCAGAAAAGTCCAAATACCGTAAATATTTGGAACAAAAAAAAACAAATTTTGAAATTTAAAATTTGACCTTTCATCTCATCTTAACATGTTTTTTTTTTTTTTCTCCTGAATTAAGCTACCTACAGTTTCTGTCAGATCAAAGTCTTGCAGTGACTATCCATTCACGTTGCACATCATGAGATCATTCATACTCTCAGAGAATCTGAACTTATTTTTAATAAGATTCATCGAAATGAACCCTCTTTCACTACAACCGGTGCAGATTTGAAGCATGTGAATAATGAAGAGTATCAGTAACTCACCTAATACCGATACTGGAAAAGTATGACTCAATAATAAAATATTGCAACTTAAAATATTAATGTCATTATTTTAAATGATAACATGTTCATGTGTTACACACGTTCAAATCTTTATGAAACTGAAATGTCAACTAGCATAACAATAGCATTGAGGTATATCACAATGTCATACATAAATCAAAATATTTTTGCACAGAATCTCTAAACATCATTCTTTCTGAATTTAATTGAAGGGAAGTTTGCAAAATAAGACGTGGAAAGGGTGGCAAAGGTGATGTGAAAGAGATTATGACCATTTAACATGGCACACAATGTGCAGGAGCTACAAACTTTCATGACGATTATTAACCAGGATTTTTAAACGAAACACCAACACAAATTTTCTAGGAGCCATGACAACCTGACACTCCGTATTTGTTCTGCTCTGCATATTCAGTATTCCTGATACCAAAATGTCATTTTGACATGTCATCTGTCTGTCATTTTAAAATATGAAATATCAAACATTCATAGATTTGTGGGAAATAACAGAGAAATACAAGATGACTGCGCAAATTTCATCCACAAATTTGGAAATGAATTACTTTTAATACAGCAGTTGTTCGAAAATATTAACAAGTCGGAATAAACCAGAAGAAATATATTATAAACATGCTAAATTTCATTTCACGTGGACTAAAATATAATTTATTGCTGTAAAGTTCATGTATCTATGCCGATGACGTGAATATGTTAGGAGAAAATCCACAAACGATTAGGGAAAACACGGAAATTTTACTTGAAGCAAGTAAAGCGATCGGTTTGGAAGTAAATCCTGGAAAGACGAAGTATATGATTATGTCTCGTGACCAGAATATTGTACGAAATGGAAATATAAAAATTGGAGATTTATCTTTCGAAGAGGTGAAAAAATTCAAATATCTTGGAGCAACAGTAACAAATATAAATGACACTCGGGAGGAAATTAAACACAGAATAAATATGGGAAATGCGTGTTATTATTCGGTTGAGAAGCTTTTATCATCTAGTCTGCTGTCAAAAAATCTGAAAGTTAGAATTTATAAAACAGTTATATTACCGGTTGTTCTGTATGGTTGTGAAACTTGGACTCTCACTCTGAGAGAGGAACATAGGTTAAGGGTTTTGAGAATAAGGCGCTTAGGAAAATATTTGGGGCTAAGAGGGATGAAGTTACACGAGAATGGATAAAGTTACACAACGCAGAACTGCACTCATTGTATTCTTCACCTGACATAATTAGGAACATTAAATCCAGACGTTTGCGATGGGCAGGGCATGTAGCACGTATGGGCGAATCCAGGAATGCATATAGAGTGTTAGTAGGGAGACCGGAGGGAAAAAGACCTTTGGGGAGGCCGAGACGTAGATGGGAGGATAATATTAAAATGGATTTGAGGGAGGTGGGATATGATGATGGGGACTGGATAAATCTTGCACAGGATAGGGACCGATGGCGGGCTTATGTGAGGGCGGCAATGAACCTTCGGGTTCCTTAAAAGCCATTTGTAAGTAAGTAAGTAAGTAAAGTTCATGTATAGCATTAATTCGCAATAAAAAAAAATGACTTCAAAAGGTTACAAAATTGAGCGGTTTGGGGGAAAAACCAGGCAGTTCCAATTCAGTACTTTGCGAGATAACGAAGAAAAACGTACCACCAAGCAATAAGCATGTAGAGAAGAGGCAGGTACAAAATGCATTGTAACCATGAATGCAATTCTTGGAACTACTTGGTTCTTCGACCAAACGATAGAGCGTATTTTTTTGTTCTCTGTGCATAAATAACTCAAAAATGGAACAAATTGGAGCTGCCTGGTTTTTTCCCCAAACCCCTCAATTGTAAAGATAACTGAAATAAGGAGCTAAAAAGCACACTCACTTGGTAGTTAGTCATAGGTTTGCGAAATCTATATATCTGCTATAGAAGGTATGCACGTATCTTCGTGAATGCTTTTATCTTCAATTTTTCCAATATATCTTTCACATCGTGACAAGCTTTGGTTTCTGTAACAACCAACAAATGCAAGTATTAAAACATATAAGCCAAAAACGAGCCAGGGAGGTACAGCTTCTATGAAATTAGCATTACAGTCATGTAGGTAGCATAACGCCCTGTCCTGCCCTGCCCTGCCATGCTCTGCCCTGCCATGCCCTGCCCTGCCATGCCCTGCTCTGCCCTGCCCTGCTATTTTACTAATATAGTAAGTGTATGAATCTTGAACACGTGAACAATACCTTTGAAACTCTGCTCCTTAACGAAGTTTATCTTATGGTTCAGAATCTCTAGCTGCACCAAGAATTCCTTTTCTGTGACTGCTGCATCCAAGATTCCACTGTGAACAACAAAATTTTGTCGAAGCTAGTACAAAAGTTGTACAATGAAGTATAGTTCATATTCCTAATTTTTTTATTCATAAGAATTTTACCTTTTTTTTTTTTATTATATGGACAGAAAGATGTTGCAAAATATTTTGTGATTAGAAAAAATTTGTCCCCCCCCCTCCCAGTATTACGACCAAGGAAATACTACTGGGCATATTGTCTACCTATCTAAGTGAAATAACTGCAGATTGAAAGAGACGATAGATTATACTCAAATTAATAAAAAGACCTATAATACCTTTTATGATTAAATGCATGGCTAATTTGGAAATTAAGTTGGAAGTTACAGCAGTCCGGCAACAATGCTGCAAACACACCCCTTCCTTCTTTTCGTAATACTCATGTAAGGGGTCAACGAACTCAGACCTCCTCGTATGTAATTGTGAAAATTTTGTAACTAATTCAACAGTTCATAGTATAAATATGCGTAAAAAAAAAAATGACAAAATGACTTTCATACTCCATCGGCAAGTCTATCATGCTATCAAAAAGGAGTGCGTTATATGGCAATAAACATTTTTAATAGCCTCCCTATGGATTTAAAAAATGAAACTACAAAACATAAGATTATTTAGGGTAAAATTAAATAAGTACAAATTTCTCACGCCTTCTATTCTGTAGGTGAAATCATGACATTCAACAATGCTTCATGAATATTTCTGTGTTGTATTAAGTATTAATACTAAAACTTTGTGTTGTACTAGTAGACTATATTGTAAAACTCTTCTGTATATATTTCAACTAAACTGTGACTATAATAATTAAGACTTTATATTACTATTAAGATTTTTTCTTTTTCATTTGACATGTCCGTATTCTAGTTGTGAAGCAATGTACGAATACCATGAAATGTAAATAAATACAATACAATACTGAGCATGCACAGTATGTTATGACTGAAACTTCGAAAATTCAGTTTTTGGGTCTGTACAAACAGATTCTCATGATCTACTGGAAGTTGAACTAACAGCATTTGTGATCTCATAAAGCAGCCTTTTCTTATTAAGAATCATTAAGAATCCGAATATAAAAAAATGGACACCCGCCCTTAGTAAAATAGGCTTATAGGATTGTTGAACACTTGAAATCACATACTACAATTTTACCTGATATTTTCCCTTTTTGCATAAATATACAAGTATATTACATACGAAATGAGACCATCCAAAACAGCCATATCATCAATGAACTGACTGAGTTAACCACGAACTGCTTGGCGATTATGTAACTGCTGACTCATGGATACTGATTTCCACTGTAGGTAAAGAATTTCGCTGCTTATACTCCCCAGATCTGATTGGAAACTCAGTAACGATTCCATCCTCTGAGACATTTCAACATATTTTTTTTCAAATATAAGATCCCCGCACACATTAAGTGGTAAAGTTTCTCGTTACTCTTATAAACTGCATTAATATGAAATTATTTAATTATGTTTTGAATTGTAAAGTTATCCAACATTAATAAAATTATACAGTACAAAAGATAAGCATTAATAGCTGAGAGAGTTGAATTTTGACATAAACAATTGGTAGACAAATTTTGCTTTAAGTCCTCTCACTGATGCATTGTTTTTTTAATAAACTTTTACAATATTTACAACACGAAATTTCAAGACATACTTCCATTTTATACATTTTTTGTCTAGGGAAAATACCCGAAAAAAAAAAAAAGTGTTTTCGTAAATTAAGAGTAGCCTATTTCTCTGGACCAAAAATATAAATTCCTTCATTTGATTATGGTGAATGCTTCCTGTGATCTTGGCAGTGAATAAAAAAAAACTCAATGCGCATTCCGTGTTTCTCTTTTCTACCAACAGAGGCGCAAACTTGTTGATGCTTCTCTTTTTTCCACCATTGAGGCGCAAGAAGCATCCCCAGAAGCATAACAAACTTTTGAATATAATTTATCTTAGTACAGTGTTGAGTTAAGTGTTGAATAATCGATCAAACACGTGATATATTATCGACATATAAGTCAATATGCTACTGTAATTTTAATCAATTTCTTTTGTAGACCTTTTTTTTTGTCCACGAAAAATACCCGAAAAAAAGAAGATGTTTTCGTAAAAGAAGAGCACTTCCCTGGAAAATGTTATGTTTTATTTAACGACGCTCACAACTGCATAGGTTATATCAGCGTCGCCGGACGTGCCGGAATTTTGTCCCCGCAGGAGTTCTTTTACATGCCAGTAAATCTACTGACATGAGCTGTCGCATTTAAGCACACTTAAATGCCATCGACCTGGCCCGGGATCGAACCCGCAACCTTGGGCATAGAAGGCCAGCGCTATACCAACTCACCAACCAGACTTCTCTGGATCAAAAATATAAATTCGCTCATTTGATTATGGTGAACGCTTCCTGCGACCTTAGGGGTGAATAAAATGACTCCTTTTGCGCGCCTGGCAGTAGAAATAGAACCATTAGGCTTAATTATTTATCACATACAACTTTGCAGTTACTTTTCTAGTGTTACAGGAGCTGCGAAGTTTATCCGACAGTAAACGAAGGTTTTTTGTTCAAATAAGTATCTCACTTTATTACCTCCAAAATACTATCACAAGCAGCAATTTTGTTGTGAAGGCTGGCAATATTTTGGCTTTCTTTAATGTAATCCTTCATGGACTTGTTCTCAACTACTTTAAGTTCTTTCTCTATCTGAAGAGAATACTGCCTCAAATCTGTCCATTTTTAGTACCTCCTGAACTACATCGTCATCCAAAGTATTCTGCAACTGTGTACCTCCTAAACATTCACTTTCACCTTCCACCACGCTAAAAGATTATTTTACTTGATGGTGATAGGTTATGGTCACTAGTTGTCAAAATGCATACTGCGATATTAACCATTCAGATTCTGTAAATATATTGCTGATAATATAAGTAAAACTATTATGCTAAGATTTTACACTTTATCATGAGACAGAAGTGCCTATCCTGCATTGCTGGCAATTGCGTGTGTGAAGTGAAACTGACAAATTCAGTTTCTGTATTTCTAAGTAAGCTACCTAATTTATCAGATTAATTCTTATATGTTTTAAATGTATAACAAATAGCACTTTCTTGATATTTAAGGTAATGAACAGCAAAAGTAATAGTCAATCGAATGGAAGCATTTTACAGCACATTACCATTAACAACCAAAAGAAATACAGTAGCTACTATTATAAACCTTCTTCTGTTTTCTGAATCTCATAGTTTCCATCTCAGTTCCTCCTACTTGCTTGACACCAGTATTACAGTAATAACACAGTCTATGGTAATAATCCTATAAACAGAGAAGATAAAAATGCCTGCTATTTAATGTGGAAGAGTTGTTTTTATGACACATTGTAGTGACACTAAATTTAGGCAGAAGTGCTTGTCTTCTGATTCAGAGCTGCGCTTGGGCATGGGTTCAATTCCCGTTTTGACTGATTACCTGGTTGGGGTTTTTCCGAGGTTTTCCCCAACATAAGGCAAATGTCAGGTAATCTATGGCGAATTCTCGGCCTCATATCGCCAAATATCATCTCACTATCATCAATTCATGGACGCTAAATAACCTAGTCGTTGATATAGTATCGTTAAATAGGTAACCAATTAAAAAAAGTACATCTATTGAGAGAAAAATGTTTAATGTAGAAATTTTAACACATTATGTGGCATATAATGAAGTCATAAGTAAGTTACCTACCACATTACATTGATTTTATCGAATAATAATGTAAATTTTTCATTTTATTAATGTATCCGAGCCTACAACAAGATTTCAGATTTTTAACCAATTTTAAATTGCAGTTTAATTAACGACGTAATCATGCCTTACTTAAAGATATTTATGCCAAAATATTATAAAATCTTTTAAACTGATGGATGTATTTTAACTTCGTTAATAATATTACTGGTAATTGCTTTGAGTAAAACCCCAGGCTAAAAGTGAAAACTAATGATAATACTGTAGTGGTGGTGGTGGTAGCAATAATAGTATTGTGATAGTGTTAGAAATAATACTTAAAAAATTAACATAAATAAAATTTCTAGCATATTGAGCCAAAAAATTATTATTTGGAACTGAACCTTGAAGACCATGAACAAGAGAATAAAGATAAATACTTCGTCTTTCAGATGTGTGCTGGTGATGGCCTACCTGCTCAGGTGTGTGAACATTGTGTTCAAGTAAACGATTTGTTCAACTTCAAACTACAATGTGAAAGTTCTGATGCTCCATTACAACAGCTTGTAAACTCACAGGCCAGTGAGGTATTTATTATAATATAATACATCTGTATTGGTTCATTATTTCTCTCTTTTAGCTATGAGCAGCCATTGTAGTTGTAACTGATAATTTTTTTAAGTCTCTTTCATACTGTAGAAACTATTCAGGGACGATGAGATGACACAAAGGTAATGGAGTTATGGTGAAATGAAATTGGCAGAGAAAATCATGGGTGTGCCTTGATATTATGAGCATAGAAGGGTAGTGATAGAAAGTATATTGACTATAGTGTGTAGGTAGGTATAAGTTAGGGTGATCAACATCTGAGGGAATAGAAAAAAACACCTATGTCACTTTTCAATATAGTCTCTCTTTACTTCACCACACTTTACAAATCTTTGAATTAACATTTCTATACCCTTGAAAAAATAATCTGAACTTTTGTCTGCAAAATGACTTAAAACTGCCTCTTACATTTCATTATCATCAGAAAATTTTCTTCCTCGAAGATCTTTCTTAAGTTTTGAGAAGAGGTAGAAGTCGCTGGGTGCCAGATCTGGACTGTAGGGTGGATGGTCCAACTCCTTAAACCCACAGGCCTTCACAGCATCCTTCGTGATTTGTGTTGTGTGCACTGGTGCATTGTCCTGCAGAAGGCGAATGCCATGGCTGAGCATCCCACGTCTCTTCTCCTTAATTGCTGCTCACAATTTGTATAGGAAGCCGCAGTAGTACTGTGCAGTGACAGTGATGTTCCTCTCTTTGAATTCAACCAACAGAATTCCCCTACAGCACTTCAACTGGCTGTCCGTCACGAGGTTCATCTTCACCATACACCCCATCTAAATGGTTTTTGATTTCCGCAGGAGAATGTCCTTAGTAAAGAACTTTATTACTGCATGATACTCAATTTTAAACACGGCAAAGATTTACACAGTGAGTTCAACTCAAGAAACTCTCTCCAAGCAACTGAGTGAGATAAAAGCTGCAAGTGTGCATTGTTATTACAACAAACATATGGCTATCTCCACCAAGGAAGGGATTGGCCTTTATCGTGCATTGTCAAGGTTAGGCTGGAAACTTACAGAATTGCCTTCTCTAGTTACATCAAACATTACAAAATCACTGGAACAGAATTTCTATATTAATTGGAACCTACAGATCATTAGTTATCTCGTGAAATCAAATGCATTTGTGCACTTAGCTAATAGTGAGATCTTCATGGTGGAGGTAAGTGAGCTAGCTACCTGCTAATCAAAGTGTAGTGAGGGAGGGAAGCTTACGAATCCATTAATGTCAATTTATATCTAAATATATTTAGCAGTTATTATTATTATTATTATTATTATTATTATTATTATTATTATTATTATTATTATTAGGTTATATTACAAAATTGGCGATCATAATTAATAAAAAAATACGTAAGTTGGGAGGATCCAAAAAAATTAGCTCAAATATGGGAGTTCCCAGAAAATATGGGAGAGTTGGTCACCCTAGGTAAGCAAAACGTATGAAACTGAAACACCAACGAAGTGTGGGGGGGGGAATGAGAGCATAAAATTTCTGAGCAGATAGAGAAGAAATATAAAACAACATTGTGTGACTGAGTGAACAAGAGAGAGAGAGAGAGAGAGAGTGTGTGTGTGTGTGTTTATGTGTGCGCGCATGAAAAAAGAAGAAGGATGGGAGGGAGTGGGGCTGTGTGTGTGCACGCGCATTTCTTTAGTCATAAAGATAAATTTCCTTCAGTGATACCGTTACATTTACACAATAATAATGAAAAATTATGACTCTGATAAGAAACCTGCAGTAGTTGAGGTGTCTCCATTGTGATAAGGCTTCAGATATTTATGTTTTGTTATGAAAGAAACTGTCGCTTTTTTTAAATTATAATGTAGGTGACTCACATTAGTTATCATTCTCCGCCATAAAATGGAATTAGAGTTTGAATAGCTGAAGAGAACTCCTTCCACAAGGCATAAATGAAAAAGAAAGGCCATCAATCAGTGATGGCAACTTTATAAAGTATTCTTAAATTGTGACGTAATATCTTTCTGTGTTTTAGCAAACCTCAACTACGAATCCTTCTGACTATTGTTGGTCACTTGCTGAAGTCAAGGTTGAAGTCAATGAAGAAAATGCTACAGATGAGAACAGTGTTCACGCAGATAATGCAGAAGAGCAGAGGTTGGTTAACTTGTTATTCATTAAATACATAAAATATTTCACTTGCACCTATCTTCAATAATTTAGGCGTTCTCTGAAACAAGAACTTAACTACAAAATCTTGAATTCGAGATACAGAGCATCAGACATTTTAGATTTTGGTATAACACCATTGTCCAGAATTCCATTCAAATGTTTCTACAGAGCGCTGTGTATGTTGAAGGGAAATAATATTTTATCAGGAGGGAGATGTGTTGTTAAGGATTAAATATTATACTGGAAAAGGAAAAATTATGTAACATATGTTAAGTTGTTATTCCAGAGAAAGACTTAATTATTCTACTAATTCCAGTTCCATGTTAATGTTTCACGAGCGTTCTTGGTCATAATATCATTAGACAAAACAGGACAATGGAGTATAAAAAATACATTATAACTTATTTTTATGGAAAAGGGAATACTTATATGATGTGATATTCTTCACATTTTATTGTGACTTTTAAAATTAATTTTTATGTACTTTTCACCATATGAATTCAAATACTACTCATTCTGTACTCGGTATTGAAATTCAGCTGACCAATCAACCACACATTACTAATTATATCATCACTGTGCCTCCAAAATCCGCTGTGTTTTTTTAAATAATTTGCAAGAGAAAGAAAAAAGCATATGTCACTTTTAATTTTCTTGATTTTCAAACCTATTTGCGGTATAATTTAATCATTTTTCTTGCATTTATTGAAGTTACACTGAAAGTAGCTTTGAAAATCAAGAAAATTAAGAGTAACGATGCTTTTTTCTTTCTCCTACAAAATCGTTTTAAAAACACATAGCGGATTTTGGAGGTGCAGTGACGATATATGGAAAGCACGATGTTTTAAAGTTTGAATCTAACTTTGTCTTCAAGAGAAAAAAAGCGGAGGAAATGAAATAATACACGTTGAGGTCATTAGTAATGCTGAAATCTGCTTGAATGACTTGACAACAAAACTGGAGGCAAGTAAATGGAGTCATTTAATGGTTTCAACAAATATGATTCCTTTTCTCTCTCTCTTCAATTGAAGACGAAGGTAGATTCAATATAGACTGGAAGAACCTGGTTAAAGCCCAGGTGAAGGAAGCATTTGATTTCATCATAACTTCCAGAATGGTTCTGGTGTCCAATGCCTGATTGAATAACAGAACTTTCCCAAATATAAAAGGTGGTCAAAGCAATATACTGACTATATTACCTCTTAATGCTGAGGTCAAGCATGGAAATTATATCTCCGTGTATCCTATGGAATGCACATAGGAGTGTGTCGTTGGTATGATGTGGTGCATAACTAAAATGCTCTCTCAATTAATATCACTCAATAAAAGAATTGTATTCCAATGGATACCATCCCATTGTGGAATCCTGGGAAACGAGAATGCGGATGCTTTAGCAAAGAAGGGCAGCACTGCTACTTACAGACCTGTTACTAAATCTATGTATTACTCTGTGAAGAGATTTATTAAATCTACATACTTAGACTTCAACAAACAAAATTTGAAAACACAATCCCAAGGGAAAAAAAATGGAACTCTCTGCATCAAAATCCACAGTTAATTCCCGATTTACCACGAAAATCGTCTGTAGCTGCATTTAGATTGGCAACAGGCCATGATTGTTTGGCTAAACACCTGCATAGAATTGGAATATATCAGTCCCCTAACTGCCCATTGTGCAACTCAAACCAAGAAATGGATTCGGAACACCTCAAAATCTGTGCTTCATTGGCTGATCATGATAATATCTTTGAAAAATATTGGAGTGCAAGAGGTCAAATGACTTTATTGTCAAACGCCTGGCATTAGAAAACAACAACAACATGTTGTAGTGCATTATAATGTGCATACAGAGTAGCTCACATAAAGTGTTACAAGTCAGTATCTCTTAAACGGATCAATAAAACTAAATGCTTCGTAAGAGGAAGAGGATCTGTGAGAAATTCCATCGACAACTTTTCAGTAGTGTGCCCCCCTTCACCCCCAAGGGGGTTTACTTTAGAATTTTAAATTGTATGATATAAGTTAACCACTCTTATCTCTCAATGCAAGAACAGAAATGCGTTACTATACCCCTTTTCATGGAGGTCGCAGCTTTTTAACCTCCTGGAACAACAGGAGTCATTTGTGCTTAAGCCCCTAGTTTTAATATGACTCAATCGTTGTTAGTTAAATATTACATGCTCCTAAACAAAATGTTGTAGCCACAAAGAATAAGAGACGTATGAACCAAGTCACATGAAAAGCAAATGATGCCTCACCACATTTTGCAAGATGTACGCATGAACTGTTAAATAAGAAGTTAGATTACATATGAATTCGAAGTGCTGGACCTGTCACATGGCCAGCCTGCTTACTTGATTATTTTTTATGAGGTACATAAAACAAAAAGTCATGCCTACAGCACCTACAACCAAAGATGATACAAAGGAACAAGTATGTTGTCAAATGTTAGAAAAAGCCTTAATAGAAGTATTAATAAGTATTTAGATGTTAATGTAGGTAATTATTATTATTATTATTACTACTATTGATGGTGCCACCACCACCACCACTATTATTTTGAGCACTTAATGAAGCGATGTAAAATGAAATCTCTGAAATGTTTACTTCTTTAGTACTTTTACCTAGTATGCCTTCGAAATTTCAAATGCCTAATACTTCTCAATATTCTACTGTACTGTGGAGGAAAATATTTTGGATGAAAGTTACATAATAAAAAAGAAAAATCATGATTTCCAAAAATTATAGTAATTTCATTTGAAATTCTAAACTTACACCCCCCCCCCCCGAGTTCCTCATGAAGAGTAAACACTGAAAAGTTTCCAATGTCATTTTTTGAAAGGTCTCTTGCTGTTATAAGGATTGAAAAAAATCAGCATTTATTTTATTGATCCATTAAGAGATATTGGCTTGTAACCTTTCATGTGAACCACCCTTTATATTCTAGGCCTACTTAACTTGATTTTCTCTGTGACAGATTACCTGAAGAAGATGGCTTTTTGAAAAGCACAGAAGGTCTTTGGTCCAGTCTTCCAGCTGGAACGAACTCAAATGGAAACACTGGCACAAAGAAGAGGATCCATGTTCCTGTGGTGGGAAAATTTAAAATGAAAACTGACAAGCAATTTTCTGGAAGAAAATATAGTAGAAATGTTACAAGGATGCAAAAACATGATTCGAATTCAGATGTAAAAGAATCTGAAAAACGACAGAAGGGAAATTCTGTACAGCCCACAACAGTTAACTCTGCGAAGAATTCTACTAAGAGATGGCTACCTGAAAATAAAGATTTAAAAAAAGCTACGGCTTCTAATGAAACTTGTTTACAGGAAGACAACTGCATAAAGGACGTTTCGAAAGACATTTCAAGTAAAGTCAGAGTAGAGAAGTTACAGACACAGCCTAAACCAGAAGTGGACAGGAGGCGATTCCTTTGTCATGATTGTGGGAAAATTTTCACATTAAAGCATCAGCTTCAAGGCCACTTACAGACTCATACTGGTGAAAAACCATATTGTTGTTCTGTGTGTGGGGAGTCGTTAAGTTTTGGTAGCTGTTTGAGAAAGCACATGAGGATACACACACTAGAAAAACCGTATCTATGTAATGTGTGTGGAAGGAGCTTCAGTCGTGGTGATACGCTCACTAAACACATGCGGGGTCACATAGGCGAAAAACCCTACCATTGTACTGTGTGCGGCAACAATTTTGGACGTCGTAGTACTCTCATTAACCATTTGAGGACCCACATGGGAGAAAACGTTATCTGTGTACTGAATGTGGTTGGAGATGTGTTCAGAGTTATGACTTAACAAAACATATGCATTGTCACTCAGGTGAAAAACCAGTGCACTGTAAAGTAGAAACAAAGAGTCTAGCTTTTGTTTAAAAAAAAACGCCGCTTTTCTCTCTAATAAGCAAGGCCCGGATTTTGATAACTTAAAAATGATCAAAATTGACATTACCTTGGAACAGTTTAAAGGAACTTATAAGTTGCAAAAATTAGCCCATGAATTTGGGGCTGTAGTAGTTCATATGATAAAACAATGGACTTTAGACTGGAAGCTCCTGGATTCGAGTCCATTGGATAGCGGAATTTTTCTTGTCATAACTTCCAGGACACACTCACCTCCTGTCAAATTAATTGTATTTATTTTATTGGTTAATTGACTATACTGTACTAGTTATTTAGTGTTGTTGGGATTGATGATAGTGAGATGGTATCTGACGAGATGAAGTCGAGGATTCGCCATAGATTACCTGACATTCACCTTACGGTTGAGAAAAACCTCAGAAAAACCCAACCAGGTAATTAACCCAAGCCTGAATCCAACTTTGGATTGGCAAGCAAGCACCTCAGCTGACTGAGCTATGCTAGTGGCAATTGTATTTATTAAATATAATATATGGGGAAAGGAACTGGTCACCCTACCCCATTATCTCCTGACCTAGTTCCCTCATAAGTGGTGCCTTGTTGGTATCATTTGTGAGGTTCAGACCTGTCTTCGGACAGTGGACTAAACAACAACAAATACAAACGTACAACGTATTTTTCTAGCAATTTTGTATTTGTTCTGTAGGCCTGGCTCAGTACCTCTTAGAATAAAGGGTGATTGTTGAGTGTTAGTGAAATCATGACAATGGTGAAGGGAAACAGTAGGTCTATATCCCCGAGATGGAAATCGAACCCAGGTCATTACTGTGAAAGGCAGAGAAGCTAACCACTCAGCCACTTGAGTACCGATTCTTTCTGTGGTCAAAATGTGGCCAGAGCATGATACTGACCACATCAATTCTTTCTCGTGCAAGGAGAAAACGTGAACTTTACCTCGATGCCTCCATACAATGTCCAATACTGGTATCATGGGATATCTTTACTCTATAAAGTGAACAGCATTATTTATTAAATTACACAACAGTAAAATATTTTCAAGTGAATTAACCTCACTTCTTATGTCTTTGATAACATTTCGCAGTATGAGTATTCACTAATTCAGCAGTTGGATTTTTTCCAATACTGTTCTGTAGATTGCAGAAAAATCAATATGGCGTGCATCTTTGTAATTTAATTTTAGTAGAATAAGTTTAGACTCTATAAACTAATTCAGTTATATTTGTAGAAACGTATAACTGTATTTTGAAATAGGTACAAACTTTTAGTGCTTCGTATGTGTTTGTATTTCATATGGTTTCATACTGCTGTGGTGAGATATTAGGGAGTGTTTTTAATAGTATATCTTTTGCTATTCCTTCTGGTGATAAGTTCAACCTTTTCATAATTGAAGGGTACATGGGAAAAACGAACAATGTCACATTTCCATTAAAGGTGAGACAATGATCTATTTCAGTATATTACTGCAAAATTTATTGGTGTTTCTACTTGAAATGAAGGAAATGATGAGTATATCCATGGTTTTAATTCTCCTTTACCACTTTTGGTAAAAATGACATTAAAGTTAGTAGTAATACAGTGAATTAGATAACGACATCAGCCTTAAAGGAATTGTGATATTGTTCGTTTTTCCCGTGTACCCTTCAATTGCTATGCAACGAACATTGAAAGTGAACTGCAAGTTTAAAAGTTAATAATATAATAGTTATGCAAAACTGAAAAAATTTAGAGAAAAATTATACATTTTTTTGCAACAAAAGTGGCATGATAAGAATTTGAAAATAATTGAGTGCTAATCTACAAAATACCAAACAAAAGATATGTTGTTCAAATATGGGTCTTGCAAATGAGAGATTTCACAGTGAAAATAAACTGTGGGTGGTTAATGTTTATTTGTACTGTCATGTGATACTAAGAAAACATTTCAGAACTGAAGAATAGTTACACGAATAACTTCATTTTCGTTAAATGTGAATTCACTGTTTGTGTACAGATTCTTAACATTGTATATCAGGGTTAATGAAGTTACAATGCTGCCACATCTTTTCATTATCTGGGCTTTCACAATTTTTCATTCACGTCAAATTATTCTATCTATGTAAAGATTAATTTTTGGTCCTACAGAATATATGTTATGGTAACAATTAATTAAATTGTTCTATGTTAAATTATTGGCACAATTTAAGACTTACAAGTCTTTTAACTGTGAAGCATCTTCATTCTGTGTCCTATGCCATAGCTGTGTGGTCTAAGGTGTCATGTCTTGGACTGGTGATATGAAATGAGTGCTGGTTCGAATCTTCGTCGGGAAATAAATTTTCTCACGAAATTCTGGCCAGTGGTGTGGGATTCGTGCTCACTCAGCATTGTGAGGTTTTGTAAGCCAACTATAACAGGTCAGGTGGGGTGGGAATCATTGTGTTGACCACATTTTATCCCTGTACTGTTGGATGATCGTTTACATCTGTTGAGACATGTGAACAGTTGGTGTGATGGTCTTGGGCCTCCATGAGCTGTCATGGCATGATTTAATTAATCTTCATTCTGTAATGCAGAATTTAGGAGAATCAGTGTTGACATAATCATTTGTATAATTTGAGTGAATTAATGTACAAAAGTGATTCTATTTGTTGAATAATTTGATTTGAATTGTCTCACTACCCCGCTTGCGAGTATGGTTTTGTAACACAAATAAAGAGGTATAGTGTGACTGCATCTATACTAAATAAAACAAATCAAACACTTAACGTCACTGATACTTTATGTTCAATCACTGTTGAGTTGTAACACAGTTTTTCTTATTCCTAACCTTGCTCCCTACCTACCGCTTTGCTTACATTACTTTCAAACAAGCAAAAAAGAATGAAATCCATATTTTTTACTATGTCATTATTAATAACTAGAGATCCTACTTTTTTGTACGAATCAGAAAGTTTGGTTCTGACAACTATGCAGAGGCAAAGAACTCAAGCAGAGATGAAATTATATAGCCACGTCATTATTATTTCTGGCAGCCAACCACATTGCAGCTCGACTACATTTAAACATGCGCATCATGTCATTGGGCGCAGGTATGTAGAATGTACAACGCAGTCAGCTTAAGACCTAATAAAGAGAAGCCATGTAGGAAATAACAGTGACATGGTTATAGACCTTTGGGACACAAAACAAATTAATATGTGAATAATTAAACATTTCAAATATAATGGACAGGATAACAGGGGCAGTTATTCAGGTGAAGTACTACTTCACCTATTTATATGTAAAACGCAATTTTATCTCGTATTAATAATTAATTCTAGTTACTACCGGTACCGCATTTCTAAAATAAGTTTTTTCAGTTGTTCTGAACAGTGTTTAGTTGTATAAATAGTACTTGTAATCATCCGCTGAATAGAATAATGTCAACTGTTACGAGCACCGAGCGGTGACTATTGGAAATTACAATACTGTAGAGGTGAAATTATTTGGGCTCCCATTCTCATACAGCACTTGGCTTCCATGGTAACGTGACGTCACGCACTAAAGAAAGATTGTATGAGTGAAGTGCGTTTCTGAGTCTTTCAGTTATGGAGAACTGTCAGACTTGTAGGAAGAGTAACCAGTGTGAAGATCTAACGGTACTAATAATAGAGAAGGGTTGAAGATGGTCTCCAAGGCCGGGGACTATTGTTCAAGGGCTGTGAAATTTTACAGCAGGCTATGTACTACCTGACTGGAGAATAGTATTCTCATTCCCTGTGTCTTAGCAGCCATCCCTGCAGTGGTAAATTTGCTGGCTCTATGTTATTTTATAAGGAATACACCCCACATACATTTGCAAAATTTAAAAGTTGTTTTCCATGGCGTGTATGATTTTTTCTCATGAGCTCGCCAGTTTTGTTCAACCTCTTGTATTTGAAAGTTTAACACGCGCGTAAATGTACACATGTAGGTAGTTTAATACTGTGTACTTATATATTAACTTATTTAATGTATTTAGAGTATATTAGTGATAAGTGTATAGTGTGTATTAATCCTACATCTAAGTATATATTATATGTTTAATCACTATAGCTTTATACAAATACGAGTACTTAGGTACCAGCACATAGAAATTGTTGATAAATGAGTGCGAAATATTTATCCCGAAAATGACACAGCTTGTAATTTATTAGAAATGACGTTTTGTAGACTTAAATATGAGGATAAAAAGATGTTTTAAATTCTTGATGCTCTACAGTTCCATTATTGTTCTTTCTTTTAAAGAGTGCTAAGAAGATAGAGAAGTTGTATAACTTAAAATAACTTTAAAAATTCTTCTGATGAAAGAAGCTTTTCTGTTTGGAAATATTGAAAATTTCACTCGGAATGCTACATCACAGGAGAGACTTTCATCATTAGCTCCATAGCTTTGCAAAGAGATATACTGTCCACCGTCAGTTAAACTCATACATTTTATGAAGATATCATCGACGGTTTACTGCTTTAAAAGATGGGAGGATTGACTTTGTATGCAAGAAATTGGGCGAGTCCTGAATAAATTAGTTTTCCTGTTTGCATGTGTTCTAGAACTATTGAAACTGTACGCAGTTTACGAATAGTAGGCCTACTCATTATATTGGTAAAGCTGTTCATGCATTTGTTTATGTGAACAGCACTTCACCTAATTTCTTGACAGCGAGCCGCTACTGCAGGATAATTATACGAGCACAGATGAAATTGGTATCAACATTTAGGGAGGAAAAAAAAAAGTTATATTCCATTTAAGGGGATCTGCTATTGAGTTTTGGTCATTTTCTTCATTTCTCTTTTAATATGATGTCAAAAAATTTACGGTTTCTTGAGGAATACTATAGTGAAGATTTCATCATGATATCTTTATTCTAAGTCAGAAATTTAGTTTATAAGTGGCTACTACAAATTCAGAATGCATATTATAAACTTTAAAGTAATTTTATCGCAAATCAGAATTTTTACATTTTAACTTACTGGAAATAAGAAATCTCCTAGAGCAATGGTTCCCAAACTGGGGGCCGTGAGAAGATTTACAAAATAAAATAAAAAACGCCTCATTAACATACACTTAATGTGTGTTCAGAAACATGTACAACATTCAACATAAAAAAAGTTTCAGTAGTTATACAGTAAAGTAAAAAATAATTTTATTTATGTTACAAATATGCCTGTTTTTCAGAAAGTATCTCTCAAATCTGGACTCTGTATTTGATAAATATGATACAGTGCAACTCCACAAATAGACTCTCACTCTCGTATACTTCACGATACAAGGTAAGTCAATGCACCCTATCCCGTGCTGCACAGGGCTAACCAGTTGAACCAGTGCAGTAGTGTGCAGATACTCGTACATGTTGGTAGCATGGCAGGGAACAAAAAATGTGTGCTTATGTTGAAGCAGAAGTTACAAATATTAGAACAGTTTAAAAAAGGTGAATCAATCAGAGCCATTGTTCAAGAATTTGACATTTCGATCAGAACAGTGCATGGGATAAAACAAAATTCATCTAAATATGAGGCATTCTGTAGTGATTATAAGAAGCTTTGTTATTACCGGTTAATTGTAGTATGAAAATACAGCTTATTTTGTGTAATTTTCACAATTTAATCAATAAGGTTGATGTATGTTCTCTCTTGAATGGTACACACCATTTTAAAATAATTTAATACACAAACACAACTATTACATGAAATGCTCAATAAGTTTTTGTAGCTTTATTCTCTTCAGCTCTAATCAACAATCCAGGTTGCCAGGTGACGATAGAAAAGATGCGAAAACAAATGAATGAGGTGTATAAATAATTGAATGCTCTTTCATACTTAAGCATAAAAATATTAGGGTGCCATCTGAAATTTCAAAGTGGGGGGAGGCAGGGAGTGGGAGGTGAACTCTAAAATGCAATTAAGCCTGGTTTAAGGCTTCCCCCTCAATATCTAAATGTACGTGGTTTTATTTTTTTAATTGAATTCAATTTAAATAACTAGTTAGAGTGGGAAGTTAAAGTTTTTCCTCCAGAAGTGGTTTTATGTTTCAAATGTATCACGTATATTATACTTAATCATGAAGTTGTTTTAATATATGTTGCATATACTACAATATATTTAAATTATGTACGTTAATTATTTATGATTTGGTCTGCACACCACAAAAAACATTGTACAGAACTTATGTTTATCAATGTCCGCAGTACTCTGTAGAAAGACAGAGTTCGTACCTCGTCTCACACACAGACCATTGCTGTGTTTATTTGTGGAGATCCACTGTATCACTTTCAAGTCCAGTGAAATTTCTCGTCTTTGTTTTGATGAAGCTTATTTTGCATAAATATGATGTTGCAAATGTTAAAAAAATTTAAGAATTCTTTTGCAATCTCGAGATATTCATGCACTCTTTTGATTCATAATTGAGAACTGTTTTTGCAAAACTTGCTAACTGCAAAATTTGCAAAATTGAGATTTTGATGGATTCGTTAATATAAGGCAGGCCTCTACATGATGTTAAAGGCGTCTTAGTAAAATTGGATTATTTCTCTTCATTGTAGTGTGTCAAAGCGTGATTGTTTTTTCATAACTTGCTTTCTCCTATGTGACAGTTAGCAGAAAAATTTGCTTACTACAGTGTTTTGTCTCTCCTGTAAAATTTAGTTTTTTCAGTTAGCAAGTTTTGCAAAAACGGTCCTCAATTGGTCTACACTCTGCGAAAAAAGCCTAGTTTTAACAGTCCATCAGTAGATACGTACATATTTAAATTTATTTCTTTTTTTTAATTTCAGCTAGTTGAAAGAAACTGTCTAAAAATGGATTTAGTACCCATCTGTAACTGTTGTATTGTTCTGAGTGTCTTCCAGAAAATACTAAAAAATTGTTTAGAATTGTGCAAATTTAATTTAAAAAACTCAGTATTTGCCGTATCACACATAGCTAAATTTTCCACGAGTTCTTTAATGCACTGAAATCCATCACATTCCTTTTGTCATATGATATTGACCAGAAATCAAGTTTCTTTATAAATCCTTTGATTTTTATCCCTGGCTATTATTATGTTAACATCTTGGCCTTGAAAACTCATTCCATTCAAAGTATGTGTTCGAAAATAACAGCAAAGTAGGCTACTAGAAATGATCTTCAAGTAATATTTCATGTCATTATTGGACTATATTTTTCTATTTTGGTTCTTTGGGTGGTTTCCACTAATTCCGAGTAAAATTATCCTGGTTTTCGATTTTACAGTTAAGTTATTTGTATTTTTCGAAAGGGGTTAAGTACCCTACCAGTTCAATAGAGATGGTCGCAAAACGAAGTCTTGCCCAAAAGTGGGTCGCGCCTTCAAAACATTTGGGAACCACTGTCCTAGAGTAATGAAGGAATATTGCATAACCATTTACATAATACCTAATCTCTAAATTTCATTGTTAATTTACATTGTGATTTGTTTTATTACTTCTCCCTGACCTGATGATTGTAAAATTGTTATTTTATTCTGGACCTCTATAGACAATGCAAAGGCAGTCGGATGTCTTGATAAAGGAATTTTTATATATTTAAAAGAATCGATGCATTATAATATTTTGATGATTGAAAATAAGTTAAAATTAAGTTATTTAAATAGTTATATGCTTAGTATATAGTACCATTTATCTGTAATCTATTTCACTGGCTTTGATGCATCATCCTAAAACATCTGAGAAAAAAGAAACACGTTCTTCCTCAAAATAATCTGTAGCATTAAGTAGTAATGAAGTTGGAAAGATAAAAATAAATATTTGGATAAAATACTACTACCACCACCATTATCAACAATATTTAAAAAGAAAGCTCCTCTACTTGTCCTAATTACACAATTCAAATACAAAGAGTTAATAGTGAAATAATACACTTGCATATAATATGATACTGTAACGCTTGGTACTCGGATGTTCTCGACAGGTCCATGTAATTTTTTCTCCAGCACTAGTGTCGTCCTCATCTTGGCGTTGCAGTTGAGCACTCGCAGCTGTTAGTTATAGCACTTTAATTTCCTCAAATGACAGTTCTCATTTTCTTGGACTTGGATGCCGATTGATCTGAGATATGATGGGATCAGAAGATACTAACAACATGTGTAGGACATCATCTAAGTTTCTCTCATGAGCTAGGACACTTTCTAGTGTGAGCTAACCTGTACTTTCGTAAATCTTTGTGTCTTGCCTCTTGAGCATCTTCAGATAACATCCCAATAGGAAGTAGCCTATCACAGTTTTTGCAATCTTTCCTTCATGTATCAGTATTTTATGCATGCGGGAAGGCATGTAGTACCATGAATATAATTGTACATATAAGTGGGCTGTATCATTGGTGTACCCTACTTCTTCAGCGCCTCAGTACATATTGAATATCCACATGAAATGGTGCAAAAAAATTACAGAAAATCTGTGAACGAGGTCTTCATTAATGCCCGTAATATTGGCTGTAATTTGTGGATTTTTAAAAAACCTAAGTGCAGTATTACCATCATTTGATGTCCAGGGCCATCAGGTTTCGGCTTGTCAATAAGAAGCCCTAACTGAGAGCGAAATTTTCTTCTTTTCTAGCTGCAAAAATATCTTTGTTGTTGCTTCTGACCTGCCACTTCTTAATTTGAAGCCTATAAGAAATATGCAAGAGACATTCCATAAATTTTATATAGACATGAAGAGGTGATAAATCAAATCTCTAATTTGATTGATCACCGGGACAAACATGTGAAAGATATAGGTTGTTCATATCCTTCGGTATTGCTCCACAAACAGCACTTCTGCATTGATTCTTCAGTTAATGTACTGCATATTTTTCCATCAACCATTGTCATAAGTGTAGGGATAACATTTAATTCATATTCATTTTCTGGTATTTGAATAGGAACAAGGGAATTTATCTGCTGTTCAATTGCAGTAACTTCTGTGATTGTCACCTCGGAAGTTTCTTTAGACATTAATAATTTTATAGGCCTCCAAAACCTTGCAGAAGAAGGCCTCGGATTTTGCCACAAAACTTTATTCTTTATTGCCAATAGGGGATGCATAAAGATCCAATGGGACTAACGATATTAAAAACATGTCTGCATCTAAAAGATGCTTTTCTTCATTAAATTCTACAAAGCGTTGTTTGTATGTGCTGTGACTGCTACTTCCATCGCAAACCCATTCAATAATAGGTGTAAATTTCTTCTTGCCCTGACAAATTTGCTTCTAGAACTTCCTTTTGAAATACTGCTAGACGCTCAATTGTAGTTTTCAAAATAGCGTGAACTTCAATTTCTGCAGAACATTTCATAATAATTGTTTAATTTTCAGGTGGATAACATTCCTGCCTTCTTCTTTTTAATGATCTGATAAGACAGATATATATCTGCGTTTCTAAGTTTGACACCTTTCCGAATGTTGAGATATTGTTGCTTTGTTAGTTTGTTTTCAATAACTAATACCAAAGCCTTCTGGCCTAAATACCATCTAATTGTAGGGGGTGAGTGAAAAGCCTGTTTTATTTTAGTTGCTCTCTTTGGAGTGATTTCTGTCCCTCCTTCAACATTCCTGCAGCATCCCTCTTAAGATGCTTGTAGACAATATTTCGCTGCAAAAACTAATTCCTGATTTGGGGGCCTGTCACCTAATGATTGGATTTTTTTTTTGTTTCCCTCGATCTGTACATTCCTCAAAAAGTTTCTTTGGCCTTCTCCTCCCAGAACTTGTTGATGGCTGATGAAGTTCAGATTTGCTGGACTCTTATCACTGTATGTGGTAAATTTAAATTAACATATAGCCAAGAACAATGTTTTTTTTTTTTTAAATACTCCTTTTTTACTGTGGCACTGCATCCAATGTCTGTTAAAATTATTTATAATTTATATTTTTCAAAATATTACGAATGCACTTCTCACTATTCGAATCACACGTTTCAATACATAATTTGTTCAAAACATCTATATAGTTCATCTAAGTCGCCACTTTTATTGGCAAGTATTGGAAATAGATCACTGCGCGAAATCACCGGTAGCGGTTCTGAATCTGAAAAAAATTAACCACATGCAGGGTGGTCAGTAGGAGCAAATGAAACTAGGTTAGTCTTAAAGTGCATACTTAAACCTGCATTCTGACAAAAATAAATGTGACCCTCCTATTATAAGTCAATGTTTACTTCGATAATAGTTTTAAAAAAATCGAATTTGCCACCCTTAAGTTAACATGTCGTACCTATAAATTCAAGGTTATTATGAACATAAAATTTATATACTAATTATCTACAAACCTTGTTCATTTTCCATTTCAGAAGAACAAAATATTTCACTCTAAGATCACAGAAAACAAGTTGCCTCTTACATTATCTCAACGTGACTGAGTGATAAAACTGGTTACAAAGGGGAATCATCAACATCATTATGTGACATCCGTATGTTTAGTGTCAAAGCTTCTATCTCACAAATAAGCATTCTGTGATTCATGAGCAACAATTTGAGATGGGACATGCATAAAAATGAGAATATATGAAAATTGATTTTGTTCTGGCTAGAATCGAAATCCGTCCCACTGTCCAATGTTGAAAAGTATTATAACTGGCAGGCCTATCATCAAAGATTCTCTTAAGGATTTACAATCATTTTATTCACATTCTTCAGTAATAATTATTATTTTCTATCAATACAATAATTTTCCCCCACATTTATTCATGCCTTTTTTGAGTAATAGGAAGTTATACAGTGAAACCTGTTCAAATCGGAACCCGAATAATCCGGAATCCTATCTATTTCAGAACAATTTATTGGTCCCGGCGAAATTTGTATGTATTATGTGTAATTTTTCCTAAATAAAACGGAAACAATATTTTGGACACTATTTTGTAACTATATTTTGAAACAGCGTGTAATTTCAAGGAATATACGAAATATGTAGGTCACTAAGATAAAAACAAGTTTTCTTTGCAAAATTCTAGAGGGTACGAGGGTGTGTTAGCCTGTCGGTCATAAATTTTATTACCATGTTGACTAGGCAGAGGAGTCCCTTCAAAGATTTTCAATGCTTCACACCCGTATACTGTCATAGCTAAACACAGTGCAAGTGTAGTGATTTCCAGGTAAAAAAAAAAAAAAAAAAAAAAAGTTGCATAAAATGTGGCATTAACATTAAGTGATGAAGTAAAAGTTATCGAGATAAAGGAAAATTAGAAACAAAGTCTATGTGAATTAATGTTGAAGTTCAGTTGTGGAAAACTCAGGTGTGACACTTTAAAAATTAAAGATCATAATGAGTGACTGGCTTGCGGCCGATATTGGCGACACAAAAGGAACCAGAAAGCAACTTTTTATGTGAAAATAAATGAACTGTTGTGGGAGTGGTTCTTCATGACCTTTCAAAGAACAAGCCAATTTCTGGATCTATTCTGCAAAGCAAGCTATTGAACTGGGAAAGAAATGAAATAAACCAGAATTCAAGGCTTCTAATAGATGGCTCCTAGTCTAATTAATTAATAATGTGCAGTGATATGCAGTACAGTATTAGAGTATAGTGTTAGATATTAAATATAATGAGATTAGTAAACTTTAGTAATGTTTAATGACTAATGAGTGAGTTACGATAATATTTATACAGAAAATGAGATTTTAATCAAGATGATTCACCAACGTAATGAGCGACAGAAAGCTGATTTAATGTGATGAGTGTTAAATGGAATATTTTGTACTTCTTGCAGTTTGCGGCATGCCATTTTGTTTTTCATGTATATGAATGACAAAATATGCCATTTTAATGTCACACCTGAATAATACGGAAACCTGTCCACAACGAAAAAAAAAATAGGACCATGTCATTTCCATCTTGAACAGGTTTCACTGTATTATTATTGCACATAACAGTTTTCTTTAATGTAAGTTTCATGTCTGAAACATATTACCAGTTGTTCTGTATGGTTGTGAAACTTGGACTCTCACTTTGAGAGAGGAACATAGGTTAAGGGTGTTGTTTGTAATTATTAATGGACAAATAATACAAGGCTTACATAAAGAAATAATAGTGACAACATATACATTTATTACTGTATTTAATAAATATATACTGTACAATATTGCAGCCACATTTATCTGAGGAATAGGAATTATGACAAGTGACACTGAATGAATACATGAAGAAATAATAGTTTTAACGATACAGCTATTAATGAATCTTTGCAATATTACCACAGCATAAGTATTCATACAGAAAGGAAACTTCATCACTTTTTTCTGTCAGACAGACATGCACGTGCATACAACCAGCAATCCAAGCAGCAAATAACTAACACTATGGGGAAACTCTGTTGTTTATATGTTATGGGATACAGAAGCGAAAAATTTATTTGAAGAATGAGGGTTTCGAAGGGACCATATTGTTCAGGATTGCAGCAGCAACAACAAAGGACGAAACCCAGAGTTGCATTTTTTCGCTTTCTCCAAAGATCCAAAGAAAAAAAAAATCATATTTTAGTGTAGTCCTACTGCCTTCTGCTTGGCGTGTGTTCTTAACATGGTTATCTTTTTGTTTCGTTCAATCACTAAGTTAAATTCTGCTGTAATGATTTCAGCTAAAAAAATGAACATGGCTTGAAAACTTGCTAAAATAAAATATTCAAATGCAAATTGCTGTCCTTGCACGCAACACTTCCAAAACAGTCAGTTTATGAATTCCAATAAGAACTCGTTAATTAAAAACTAAACAAGATCGCTCAGACGGTAACGTTTGAGACTCGCATTCAGGACCCCTGACTAAGTATTTTTTATGATTTTCCTCAGACACTAAGCCAAATATTGGATTGGAAATTTACACACCATGATTTATCACTGCCTTAATCACCAATGTCATACATATTAAAACAAAATCCAAATTAGTTATGGACATGAACACAAATGATTTGTAACACATGACATTAAAAACAGAATTTCAACAATACTCAACGGGATACTGATATACCCAAATATCCGACACGCAATATGACACTGATGTTAAAGTTTGTATAAAACAATGCTTAAAAAGAACTAGACAGGTGTACTTGACGGTATTCTTGGACATCTCGTATATTCACGTTTCCCAATTGGAGCGTCGAATACGAGGCCTTTATGAGTTCTTAAAAATCCTAAACTTTTGCTTGCCTAAAGTTACTACGCTCTCAGGTGTTGTTAAAAAGTGTGAATTACAGCTTTCGTCAATTACTGGTAATATCACAGTATGTGTATGTACATATTTTTTGTTTATAATTGCTGAATTGAATTTATTGTATGCTAATGATGTTTCTATTCTATTGATTTGTCATGTTTCTCTTTAATAAAATCAGTGATATTAACCTTTCAATTAATCATTTTTGGAGTCACTGAACTTATAATAAGGCCTGCAGGATACTAAATTACAGATTAAGTTAACATTTGAAATTAGTGCCCATTAAATAAAATTCTATGCTTTTCATATTGTTCCTCTGTTTAAATTTAAGATGTCAGACATGCAATGATGTCCACTGTTTTATTTAATATTACATATTTTGTGATGTGTGTATTTTTCCAAGTTATAGATACAGTGAGCATGTAGTTAGGCCTATAGTCATTTGCACCAGTCGCGCTTGTGATGCTTAGCCAACATGTTGCCATACTCCTATTAACACACAATTTCCTTACTGTATGAATATTTATACTGGGATATTACCACAGTCTAGTATATACAGTCGCAAAGCTCAATACGTAGTAAATTTGCAAACATTAGATAGTTGCTCACCACTAGGATCGCTAATATCACCTCATCACAGGCAATGCAAAATAGTACCATCACAATCTATTGTTTCTAGCACCCTCAAAACTCAAGCTTCGTGATTGTATATAGTAGACTGTGATATTACTTCATGACAAAACAGTCGATCCAAAAACTACAAAGAAAATCTATACACAAGTGTGACTTGATGTTATTGTAGGCCTATAACATTATAACAGATCAATAATATTTATTATAACATTAACTACAAATCAATATGTCTACATAAGCAAAAAGTGATCATTACACAGTCATTATTCTATTTAATAAATCTATACCGTACTGGTACCTTATTGGAACCATATTTAATCTGGATAGATGTGAAGAACAAATAGACTAAATTCTATTCTACCTTTAATTTCTATTTTAATGCTCCATGTCCAGAAATAAATAAATCAATAAATATACATAAAATAATGGACAAACTATGACATTAAATCAGTAAAATAGAGGGTAAAATTCTACTATGACAACTATATGAAGCCAAAAAAATGTAAAAGATAAGGGATAAAGGGAATTATTTAATTAAAAAAAATAATACTGTATAAGAAACTGAATAAAAGAAACAAAAGCAAAATACCAGTACATACACAAGTATAAAAAATCTAACAATACATCCAAATCGTTATGGATATTCATTAATAAAGAACAAGATAAATCAGAAAAAAGAGTAGGTAATATAGAATAGAAAACAATGTAATAACAAAAGACCCTAAATTAACGGGTGATATTTTCAATAACAAATTTCTAGGCACTATAAATTATCTAATGAACGATATATATATATATATATATATATATATATATATATATATATATATATATATAATATGATCCTCTATAACCTGCAACAATATTATGGAAGCAATGTTTATGAAAGTAAAAGAAATACACTATTAAAGACTATAAAAAGAAATAAAAATGCAACAGGACCTGGCGAAATATCTTCCATACTCCTCAAACAGTGTATACTGATCATAATAGAACCTCTTACTTACTTACTGGCTTTTAAGGAACCCGGAGGTTCATTGCCGCCCTCACATAAGCCCGCCATTGGTCCCTATCCTGAGCAAGATTAATCCAGTCTCTACCATCATATCTCACCTCCCTCAAATCCATTTTAATATTATCCTCCCATCTACGTCTGGGCCTCCCCAAAGGTCTTTTCCCCTCTGGCCTCCCAACTAACAATCTATATGCATTTCTGGATTCGCCCGTACATGCTACATGCCCTGCCCATCTCAAACGTCTGGATTTAATGTTCCTAATTACGTCAGGTGAAGGATGCAATGCGTGCAGCTCTGCGTTGTGTAACTTTCTCCATTCTCCTGTAACTTCATCCCTCTTAGCCCCAAATATTTTCCTAAGAACCTTATTCTCAAAAACCCTCAATCTCTGTTCCTCTCTCAAAGTGAGAATCCAAGTTTCACAGCCATACAGAACAACCGGTAATATAACTGTTTTATAAATTCTGACTTTCAGATTTTTTGACAGCAGACTAGATGACAAAAGCTTCCCAACCGAATAATAACAGGCATTTCCCATATTTATTCTGCGTTTAATTTCCTCCCAAGTGTCATTTATATTTGTTACTGTTGCTCCAAGATATTTGAATTTTTCCACCTCTTCGAAGGATAAATCTCCAACTTTTATAATTCCATTTCGTACAATATTCTGATCACGCGACATAATCATATACTTAGTCTTTCCGGGATTTACTTCCAACCCTATCTCTTTACTTGCTTTAAGTAGAATTTCCGCGTTTTCCCTAATCGTTTGTGGATTTTCTCCTAACATATTCAAATCATCCGCATAGACAAGAAGCTGATGTAACCCGTTCAATTCCAAACCCTCTGTGTTATCCTGAACTTTCCTAATGGCATATTCTAGAGCGAAGCTAAAAAGTAAAGGTGATAGTGCATCTCCCTGCTTTAGCCCGCAGTGAATTGGAAAAGCATCAGATAGAAACTGGCCTATACGGACTCTGCTGTAAGTTTCACTAAGACACATTTTAATTAATCAAACTAGTTTCTTAGGAATACCAAATTCAATAAGAATATTATATAAAACTTCTCTCTTAACCGAGTCATACGCCTTTTTGAAATCTATGAATAACTGATGTTCTGTACCCTTATACTCCCATTTTTTCTCCAATATCTGTCGAATACAAAAAATCTGATCAATAGTCGATCTATTACGCCTAAAACCACACTGATGATCCCCAATAATTTCATCTACATATGGAGTTAATCTTCTCAAAAGGATATTTGACAAAATTTTGTACGACGTCAACAAAAGTGATATTCCCCGAAAGTTACTACAGTTAGTCTTGTCCCCCTTCTTAAAAATAGGTACGATTATGGACTCCTTCCATTGTTCTGGTATAATTTCCTTTTCCCAAATTGCAAGTACAAGTTTATAAATTTTGCTAGATAATACGCTTGCACCCTCTTGTTTTAATTCTACTGGAATTTGATCAATACCTGGAGACTTGTACTTTTTCAGATTTTCTATCGCAATTTCGACTTCAGAAAGTGTGGGTTCCGGTATAAATGGCTCAGCAGTTTGTATTTCAATTTCGTCCCGATCATTTCTACTTGGCCAATGTATATTTAGCAGTTGCCCAAAGTAGTTTTTCCATCTGTTAAGGATTGAATGAGAGTGTCTGCAAGCAAGTCACCATTCTCATCCTTGATCACGTTTACCCTTGCCTGATATCCATTTTTAAATTCCTTTATACCCTTATATAAATCTCGAATGTTTTTATTCTTACTATAGATAATAGATATAATAGATCTAATAGATATAAATGGATCTATTTCAGTAGAAATATTTCCATATTGCCTAAAAAAAATTCCATATAAAGCCAATCCATAGAAAGGAAGAAAAAAAAAAAGCAATACATCAAACTACCGTCCAATAACCCTAGCATCTGTGTCATTCAAGGTTGTTAAAAAAAAAACAAACATAAATCAATTACTATATTATTTCTAAAATAGCATAACATTATAAACTATGATAAATTATAAATTTGGGTTTAAAAAACACATCAACAATAACTGAAACTACAGAATATACGAGTGTAACTGCTGAGATAACCATATAAAAAAATAATTGTATACTTCTTGATCTCACAAAAACTTTCAATTGTGTGAATTGTATCATAGTTACCCACTAGATATAATGTGCCAATATGAAATATGTGGAATACTACAGAGACTAATAAAGGACTACCAGTACCAGATACGACACAATGGGTAAAGATTGTAGCCTACATGCTGAGGATGCACACAAAAGGAGCACTATTCCTCTAATATTCCGGTAAAATAGGATTGAATGCTGGAAGCAACATGCAAAACTTAGAAACTACACACTGCAAAGTAACAAAATAATGGTCTTTTCAATAAAAGAAAACAAACTACATTGTATGGTATTCCAGATAGCTCAATCCAAAAATGATATTCCTATTAGTATAATCATAGATACAGACACAATAAAAGATGTCATGTGTCAGGTGAGTAGCACAAACTTTCTGGAATTAAAAATTGATAGTCACATAGTCACATTGCATGGGAGAAGCATATAGACAAAGTATGCAAAAAGATCTCATCTGGTCTATCTTATGAAAAGAATTAAAGATCTAAAAGACACAAAATTACTTAGAACCAACTACTATCGAGTAAAATAACCCCACATGTCCTATGAAATTACGGTTTGGGGAAACTGTGCAACCACTTATAACAAATAGCTTGATGGCAGTATTTCAGGAAACTGCCATAAAATATAAAATGCATAAATTCCCAATATACATTTAAATACAAGTTAAAAGAATACTCAATTAGTGGATGTTATTACTCAATAGTACATTTGGAAACAAAATGAAGTATTCTTGTCTTGCTTAATTGGAATATGTATTATACTCTCTATTTCTTTATTTAGGCTATATGATATATTTTCACACTATGTTCAGAAATAGGACACTGGTAACGATCTTGTATGATCTAGTGATGTGGGAAAGTTATCTGATGTTAGTATAATTGTGATCATTAGAGGCATTTGTGGAAACATGTACAGTGTCAGTTAAAGATTCTTTAATAACAGTGATGTCTTCCTTGCTTGGCTTCTTCACTTTCTCCTTCTTCTTCCTTTTCTTTACTTTAGTTGAAAAGAAGAACTGCTTTTCAACCTTCTTATTGGCTGGTTCTTTTGAATTTTCTGCACATTCCTTCAATAGAACATGTGATTTAGACAATCCAGTTATTGATGCAGCAGTTTTCACATTATTTAGAATTAAATTCAGTTCATCCTTACTATGAACTCTTCTCTGTAAATTACTTCTAATAACGTTCAAGGATTGTTCAATTTCTTTTATTATAACTTCATTTGTTCTTGACGTTGATACCTGTTTTATGAGATTATTCACTTCATCAGCATGTATTTCATCCTGTGATGATTGTGATGGATTTTCTTCTTTCATTTTCATGGATACATAGTGTATGTGCTTGCATATTGCAGCTTTTAAATTGAAATCTATACATGAGCACTCATATGTATGCACACAGATATGACAGCATTCACATTTTAATTTGCAGCATGAAGTGGTCATTCTTTTTGATACAACAAAATCTTCGTCAGGACACTTAGGATGTAGTCATCATTATAAGTTTTTTCAATTTCATAATCAAGTGACAATGCACTCTTGTGTCTTATTTGTATTGCACTGTGATGTACACTTATTTTCCCTTTGGTGAGTTTAATAATTCGATCAACCACTTTGTCTCTCATGAATTTTTGTAAAACATGAACTTTATCTAATCTTCTTATTTTTTTCCCCTCAAAGTACAGTAGCGTGCAAATTAATCCGAACACGACATATTTTTACATTTTCTGCCATTGTTGGCCTCACAGCTGCTCATACCGCTTTAATTGACATCTGTAGTACGTGTAATTCCATTGTTGAAGGTCTGTTGTTATTATTTTTTTTATAATATGTGACATTTTGCCTGTCGTTTTGTACTTATAAGCATTTTAGTTGTGTTGAAGATTTAATACTGCAATCCTGTGTACATTCTGTCGTCTTCACAAATGGATACAACTCCACGAAAACGGTCTAAAATTATAACATTAGCAGAGCATTCTTCTATGACACAGAGGCAAATTGCTGCAGAATGTCACATCGGTTTGGCTACTGTTAATTCGATCATAAAACGATACAGGGAGACTGGATCCATCACACCCCTGAAAAAAGGAAGCTGTGGCCGGAAAAGGAAGACTTCACCTGCAGATGATCATTTAATTGTCAGGAAAAGTAAATTAAATCCTAGACTAATGGCCAATTTTTCCAAGTAATGTTTAATTTGGCTTAACAAATGTTAAATTAACAGCTGGTTTATTTTTAACGTTTTGTTAAGATATTTTCCATTTTTCCAACATAATTTTGTTTAAAATAACCAACACTTAACTTTAACTGTCGTTAATACTATTCTAACTACTCAACAGCAGTTGGTAATGATTTTGCATATATAAGACAACTTCTTATTGGCTGATATTATTATTTAAATTCTGTACTATGGAGTAAGTCATGAAACACGTGTAAAATCGTAACCTATTACAGTAGCCATGATTCAATACAGTACAGAGAATTGATAAATGAAAGTTGCATTGACTGCTATTGAATAATAATAATTATTATGTATGGTTACATTTTATAATGCTAAATATGAATTTCTGTTTAGAAAAATCTCAGCATTATGACCACCAGGTGACAATAATTACACGAATGTGTGTGTAGTCAACTGTACAGAGAACCCCGAGGAGAATTCCGTATCATATAAAATTCTCTAATTTAGGTTCATGTATAAATTATATGTAATTTCGTCCTAAAGAAGCAATTGCTGCTGAAACATTTTATTATTTACTCACTGCGTATTTTGAAGCACTATTGACATCGGCTATAGTTGAAGAGCTAGTAACATAGAATCTAGAGTTAATAGTAGCTAGTGAATTGAAACAAGTGGCCTATTTCAACTAGGTAACATACAACTGAGTTTTATTTTAAGACATGAAAGTGATTATTATAACTACATACCGGTCCTAAGAAATATTAGTAAATTAATACATAATGTGCATTCAAACATAACAAAACTTAATTGGTATATTAACTTTCATTTATTAGAATTATATTATAGCTAGCGATAAGATATGTTTGCACTGGCTTTAAAACAGAAGCGAAAGAGCTGGATTCTTGGAATTTATAATCGTTTTCTTTCCAATGGAAATTTAATTTTCCAGCAGGATAATCACCCCGCGCACATCGCCATAAACGTTCAAAGACGGTTCACGGAAAAGCATGAAAAAGAGGATTGACAAATATCGAGACATCCCACCTCAAAATCCAGATCAGTTCTGGGATCAAGTTCTGGTTACCTGGGAAGATTTCGCTAAGGACCAGAACTATTTCCGCGATCTGGTGGACTCAATGCCCTGAAAATGCCAGGCAGTGATAGACGCCGATGGCATGTGGACAATGTATTAGATCCACATGTGTATTTCTTTTATTTTTCTTTAATTTGTTTGTTTATCTTTGTTTTATTCCGGGAAGAAAATTGATCTCCCAAGAGTTTTTTAAATTCTCCTAGTGGAGCCAGAGTTGCGAAATAATAAGTTCCACTACACAAAATTATAAAAATGAAGAAAGGTAACATGTATAAAAATTAGTTACGTTAAAAAAAAAAAAAAAAGAAGTTATCGCCGAGAACCAAACACGGGCCCCTGGGATAGCAAGCCAACACACTACTGACTACTCCATCTGGGTACCATGACGTAACCAGCGTGACGAGGCACATATAGCTGCTAGGCTTGAAGTCTATGGACACAGCTCACATACAAACGTAATCGTGTAAATATTTCAATGTTCAGTACTAGTTAATGTTTCCTTTGGACTGGTTTACTGAAGCTTGGTGAAACCGTCCCTTACTCTAAACATTCCTCAAAGAGAAACATAACATGTTACTTTCACAACTTTTGTCTGAACAGCTGTGGTGTTATCCGCCATGTTTAACTGTTTGTTAAATGAGTTAACGGCCTGAAATCCTACATTTAAAGTTAACAAACGGTTAAGAATCTGTTAAGCCAAACTGGTGTTGAACAAATGGAAAAACTGTATTTAACAAACTGTTGAAGGTTTAACAGTCGTAAAGTCTTCTAACAATACTTGGACAAACAAGCCATAACTGCTGTCGACTTAACCCGCGAGTTAATGGCTACCACTGGGGCGAATATTCACGTCACAACAGTGCAGCATAGGCTTTTGGAAGCTGGACGAAGGGCTCGTAAGCCTATTAAGAAGCAACTGCTAACCCCTGTTATGTGCAAAAAACGCTTAATGTGGGCAAAATTACATCAACACTGGACAGTGAATGACTGGAAGAATGTACTTTTTTTCCGATGAGTCTCATTTCGAGGTCCACGGCCACCGTGTTTCTTATGTATGAGAAGGATCCGAAAAAGTAACAGCAGCTCATCTCCAACAAGCACCCAAATACCCCCCTAAAGTAATGTTTTGGGGTTGTTTTACACATGAAGGGCCTGGAGCATTAATACCTATCAAGGGAATGATGAATTCTAACAAATATATTCACTTATTGGAAACCAGAATCGTACCCCAGTTGCAAAAATCATTTCCGGATGGCAGGGGTATGTTCCAACAAGACCTGGCACCGTGCCATACGTCTAGAAAAACTACAGAATTCTTCAACAAGACAACTGACCCGACATCAACCCCATTGAGAACTTGTGGTCAATTTGCAAAAGAAGAATGCAAAAAATGGATTGTTCTACAAAGGAGATGATTTCTGCCCTCATTGGTGTATGGTTTCGCTATGAAGAAATGAAGAATATTTGTGGGAAATTAGTGGAATCCATGCCAAATCGTCTCAGAGCTGTTATTAGGAACAAGGGAGGCCACATAGATTACTGAGGTATATCTTAGATCCTTTTTTTACCCCATTTGAGTGTTTTTGCATAAGTAATTACGTTGTTCGGATTCATTTGCACGCTACTGTATCCATATTTAATTATCTTATGCATATTCTCAAGATGCATGTTGGTGTCGATTTTGCACAGTTTTCGAAAACAATATGCCCATTTTTCAGTATTGTTATAATAATGCATTCTGAGGTATTCTGCCATGCTTTTAGTGTTCTCGTCTTCATATAGTGATTATAAGAAATTGTCAAAACCAAGCTTGAATTCATTTTCTTCTAAAGTAACTTGTAAATACTTCAAGGTTTTGTAAATCCACTTCCTTTTTTCAGAATCATTTACCTTATTTAAATTTTGCTGCCATGCTCGATCAACATGCCATAAGCAATAAAGTTGATGTGGCACAGCTCCCATTGTACTAACCCATGCATTGTAGAATATGTTTGTGGTATCTGTCATAAACACATTAGCTTCTATTTGCCCAGTCTGTTCCTTAATTTTTCCAAAAAAGATCTCATGGATATGTGTATCTTTCCTGTTACTGAACATTGTTGCAACAGGAAATCCTTCATAAAATTCGTCTATGTCTAATACTGTGGTCATTTCAAAATCGTATGAGTTGAGACCATGTGTACTGTCAACACATACAATGTTCCCCCCAAACTTTTTTAGCATTTCAGACTGTGCAGAATTCATTAAAATAATGCAAAAATCTTCTGCATTTAAATCACTTCCCTCCATATCTACACCTTGCTTTTTATAAAATAACACTGGGTTTTTTTCATTTGTCTTACATTCATTCACCCAAAGTTCAACACTTGTTGCATCATTGTGGTGGCGACATCCATCCCTAATGTCAATGTTGAAAGAACGTCTGATATTATTTATGTCTTTCCTCGTGACAAGATCCACTCTCTTCAGGTTGGAAACGATATTGTCTCTAACATTATCAAGTATCCTCCAAACATGAAATGACATATGTATGAAATAAAGTTTTAATAAAACTTATCTTTCAGATTATCACATTAAATGGGTGTTATGATCTTAATGAATGACCTAACAGAAGCCTGTGATGCATTAAACATTCATATTTTTCTCTCTGAACTTTGTACCTATGTAATTAAAGGAAATTTTGGTTAAAATCACATTTAGAAAATAGAAGACTGCTTGTTGAGTTAAATTACAAACTAAGACGAACTAAAGAAATTGTATTACAATATTTGGTAACCATGTTTGTTACTGAAACTGAAATATTACTTGGGCAAGAGAAATAAAATACCTTCAGTTTATAAACATAAACATGCATTATAATTGGTCTTACAATCAGTAAAAAATGTAATTTTAATATTAAATATAGGCATACTTTATTGAAAATATAAAAATATATTTAAGAAAAATTAATACTCTACATGGATATAACTTAGTCACTGTAATGTAGCCTAATTAATTGTTGTACAGTAGTATCCTAACTGAAACATCACATCTCTAGAAGATATTGAGAAGTAGGCTTCTTTAGTCAGAATCTAATTCTAATGTTTGAGATTTTGAAGCATCCTGAATCAGCTCACTTTAGCAAATAAAACTATTCTGTGACTCACTAATGAATATCTCTGAAATCAGTTTACACTCAGTGGATAGCATTGTTAGATTGTTGAGTTTTTCTTAACCTAAACGTGTTCGCAAGTGGCTCTTGATCAACTTCAGTTTACTGAACCCACATTCTCCAGATGTTACACTGACAGGGAGAGTGACAAAGTGTAAAGTCCCAAACTTGTTGCAAACATAATTTTCAATAATATGTGACTTAATAGAATTATTCTTTCATATATGAGGCGCATCCAGAAAGTAAGTTTCCCGATTTTTTCCCCATGAAAGTAAACATAATTAGCCGTGTCAATTTCATATGCATAACAGATCTATGACGTATCAATCATATGCCAGCCGGACAGGTCCCGCCTGGTGCCAGTAGCGTGGCAGCAGTGATCCGAAATGGAAGCTCTTATTCCTTCTCCCACCGCCTGCGAGGTTCGGTCGGTGATAAAGTTCTTTAATGCACAAAGCATTGCGCCAATTGAAATTCATCGGCAATTCTGTCAGGTCTATGGGCCGGACATCATGAGTAAGCAGATGGTGCGTCGCTGGTGTAGGCAGTTTTCCGAAGGTCGTCAAAGTGTCCATGATGAAGAGCGCAGTGGGCGACCGTCCCTCATCAATCATGATAGTGTTGAGCTGGTGCGGCAGTGCATCATGGAGAACCGTTGCTTCACGATTATGGAGCTGAGCAGCCATTTTCCGCAGATATCGCGATCCTTGTTGCATGAGATTGTCACTAAGCACTGCTGTTCAAAAAAGTGTGTGCCAGGTGGGTGCCGAAAAACCTGACACCCGAACACAAAATGCAACGTTTAGGAGCAGCACTGACATTTCTGCAACGGTATCACGATGACGGCGACGAGTTCCTCGACAGGATCGTCACGGGTGATGAGACTTGGATTTCGCACTTCACTCCGGAAACCAAGCAGCATCAATGCATTGGCGGCATAGTGGATCTCCGGTCAGGACGAAATTCAAACAGACGCTGTCGGTACGGAAAGTGATGTGCACGGTGTTCTGGGACAGGAAGGGCATTCTGCTCATTGACTTCCTTCCAAGAGGTGAAACAGTGAACGCTGACTGTTACTATGAAACACTGCGAAAATTGCGACGTACCATTCAAAACAAGAGGGGCGTGGAATGCTTACTGCAGGTGTTGTGCTCCTCCATGACAATGCTCGTCCACATATGGCTCGTCCACATATGGCTCAGCGCACAGCTGCTGTTTTGACGGAATTTGGCTGAGAGTTGTTTGATCATCCATCCTACAGTCCTGATCTTGCTCCCAGCGATTTTCACGTTTTCTTGCACCTCAAGAAATTCCTGTCCTCCGGTGAGCGTTTTGGCAATGACGAACAGCTGAAGACGTCTGTCACACGCTGGTTCCATTCACAGGAGGCAGAGTTGTACGACAGAGGGATACAAAAGTTGATCCCACAATACGACAAGTGTCTCAATTCTGATGGTGGCTATGTTGAAAAATAGCTGAAACATTGCTGTACCTGTTGCCAGTAAGTTTTTTCCTGAAAGTGTGTGTTCTTTTTAAAAAAAAACATAGGGAAACTTACTTTCTGGATGCGCCTCGTAAATAAATCTTGTCTGAATATTTTCTGTCTTTCTCTCCCTAAAAAGATAATAAAAAAAATAGGGAACCAGGGCCTTCCACCTAAGTTCTCTGCCCCCCTCCAGACAGCCTTGAAGATACATTGAAAGTTTAAAGGTATCCACATAAATGAATGCATGAAATGAAATGGCAACATTAAATCGTTAATATGAAAACTTAGTTCCATTTCTTTTTTAATTCAATCACTAAGAGAAAAAGTGAGTTTATACATGTTACAAATATCTATTTTCCTCATTTTAATTCCTAATTAAGGTCTGGTGTAACTTTTTGGGAGAAATGACCAAGGAAGTGAAAGTGTTTTCAAATTACAAAAGAGAATAAGCCTACATAGTGTAATAAATGGAACAGGAAACAGGAACTCATGTCGAGAACTATTTATATTTTGCAATATCCTTCCGCTTCACTATATTAATATTTTTGTATTTTTGAAATTGTTATCTTAGAGACCAATTGCGAAATTTATAAAAAAAAGATAGAAATTCACAATCATAGTTCACAGGAAAAGGTCAATTTAGATATTAAATTCCATACAGCGGCATAACATTAGGGTCTGCAGGGCCTGCAATGCAGGCGGGCCCGCAAACACCATGCAAAAAAAAAAAAAAAAAAAAAAGCCAATTAATTAAAGGCTGCATGGAACTAGTCAGATCATTATTCACGACGGTTTCATAGAATCGGACTATGTTGTTGAATCCAGCACAGCTTTAAACAATGCTTGCCCTGTGCCCTTGCCAACAGCCTGGTCATATAACACATATTACACGTGGTGTGCGGCATCACTCTCAGTCCTCACAAAAGATCAGCGCAAAGTTATTTTATCATAATGACAACAATGAAAATTGATACCAAAATATCATATTTTAGTTGTAGAATTGTATTTTTTTGATAAGTAGTGTATTACCTGAGTTGGTTTTATGCACATTTTTCTCTGAACGTTTAACTTTTGTTATACATTTATTCGACAACAATGGAATGGGTTTTTATTCAAATTTATAATGCCAATAAATTATCCAATAAGTTGTTTGTGTAGTAAAGATCAATCAACTTTACTCAGTTTGGAAAGAGCTCTCTTTGAAGGAAGTTAATGTCAGTTGTGTGGTCGGTGTGATATTTTTCCAACTTTAAATTTAACTTTGTTCGTATATTTTTCTGTGTTTTAATCCAGTAAATTATTATTAGAGAGTATAGACAGTATAGTACTGAAAAATGAAACCGTTTAAGGTTAAGTATGAACATCTAAGTGGTGCACAGAAAAGAAAGAAGAAGTGAGAGTTAGAAAAAGAAATACACAAATTAGTGAAAATAAGTGATGTTTTTTCTCTTTCTGATCCTAGTAGTAGTGCTAGCTCAACAGTTACAAATGTTTGCAGTGCCACAAGTGAGTGCGCGTCTGAAGTGAAAAGTGATATAGAAATAGATGTTAGTAGAGACAGCAATTGTGAAAGCATTAGCGAAAAAGAAGATTGTAACAAAATTGCCTTAAATGTAATTAGGCCTACCAATATCGCAGTTGTAGAGTATTCAAATGATCGTGCAGAATATGGGTTAGAAGTAGATAATGAAACAAAAAAGTTCTTTGTTAGACAAAATCCTTATCAGCCAGAGCCAGCGGGTCCTTTCCCTAAAGATCCTAAGCAGGATAACAGAAGCTTTTCCACGAAATATTACGATAAATTCACATTGACAGGGCAAAGAATTAGGAGAGAATGGTTGTGTTATTCAATTAAAAATGACTCTGTTTATTGTAAACCATGCTGGCTCTTTGGACAGCAGAAGTAGTCTACAGCTTGGAGGGAAGGGGTCCGAGATTGGAGGTGGTTAACCAAAAGTATAATGCGACACAAAACTAGTTACACACATTTGAATGCATGCGTCGTTTTCAATTCGTGGCGTAAGAAAAACACAGTTGACGTGGGTATGGATTCAGAATTAAAGAAAAGTGAAAACATATGGAAACAGGTCCTTGAGCATATCGTGAATGTGACGTTAACTCTGGCATCCAATAATCTAGTTTTTCGGGGACATAGGGAACAAATTGTAAAATCAAACAGTGGAAACTTTTTAGCAATCATCTAACTTCTCTCAAAGTACAATCCAAAATATACACAAAAGTACCTTCTATTCAAAATGAGTTAATAAATGTTTTATCCCATGCAGTTGAAAAAGAAATTATTAATGACATTAAAGCTGCCCCATTCTTTTCTATACAACACAGGACATAAGGAAAAAAAGAACAATTAAGTCAGACATTTAGATACGTTACAGTTTCACATAATGTAACTGGAAAGCCTTGTGACGTGAAGATAGGTTTTCGCGAAATGAAAGATCAAAGTGCATTAAGAATAGAGAAGGAAATACTCAGTGCAATAGACAAAAAGGGACTCTTTTAAGTAAATGCCGCGGTGAGGAGTATGACAGTTGTGCCAATATGTGAGGCGTATACAAATGTGTCAGAACGAGAATTGAACAAAGACAAAGAACCGCAAAATATGTACATTGTGCAGCACATAATTTAAATCTAGTACTTAACAATGCTGCATATGGAATTCAAGAAGTTAGGTCCTTTTATGACACAGTGAAAATGTTGTATCTTTTCTTCAGTCATAGTGTTAAAAGATGGGAACATTTGCCCAACATGTTGGTCTTAGAGATACCAGTCTGTTAAAGCCCTGCGTTATGCTTATGTCGATGTACTTAAGGCTCTGTCAAAATTAATATTGATATCTAAAAAAAGGAAGAAAGAGAACAAGCTAGTGCTTTGAAAAACCAATTAGAGAATTTTCAACTCATTTTTCAAATAGTGTTGCAATCAAAGATTCTAGAATGTACTAATCTAGCATCACAAATTATGCAATCGGAAAATTAGAGCTTGATAAAGCGTGTTCTCTTATTCAGAATGCAGCCAATAATTTATCTTGTTACCGAAATAATTTTGAAGAAGCACTGTCATCAGCTACATCTTTGGCAAAGAGCTGGGACATTCCACCACAATTTGAAAATTAAAGAATTCGAAAAGTAAAAAAACATTTTGATGAATTGTACCAGGACGAGCAGCTAGTAGATCCAAAGATGTATTTCAGAACCACTGTTTTTAATGGTTATTTGGACATTATTGTAGCTCAATTAAAAAACAGATTTGAGGGTATGCATAATGTTAACCATTTCTTCAAAATTATTTCCCCAAAACTTCTAAACTCTGCTTCTGGCTAAGAGATTCATAATGCAGCAGTGGTTCTTCAAAATGAATATGAGGAAGATTTATCCAGTGAATTCCCAGACCAGGTAATAGGTTTCAGAAAAGCTCTGAAAAAAAATAGCCTCATTAACTTCTGTATCTGAATTAACAAATCTATAATAGAAAATTCAATCGTAGCTGCTAGAGTTCCAGACTTATGCACGGCATTTTACCTATTTCTAACTATTCCGGATACTGTTTCTTCGGCCAAACAATCATTTTCGAAGCTAAAACTTACAAAGAACTATCTGTGGAATTCTATGACCCAAGACAGACTTAGTGTACTCAGCCTCCTCAGTATCGAATGTGAAAGGGCTAGATCCATTGACGTCAGTGACATCATCAATACCTTCGCATCACAGAAAGCACGCCGCATGGTCCAGTTTCACTAGAGTTCAATGTGAGTACAGTAAAGTTTTGTAAGTACAACAAACAGGAGATAGCAGATAGAAGTATATACTTAATGATAGGCCTACCCACCTACTTAATTTCAATCACTATAGTATATATTATATGCTTTTTAATAAAATTTATTAATAATAATTATTTTAATAATCTTACAATAATGAACGATTAATCTCCTTGTTCTTATAATTTGGAAATATATCGCATTAAAGTTGAACTTCTATCAGCTGTAAATATATTTATGTCATTATTAGTTATTGATAGGTTATACATTTAGGTGCACTGATACATTTTATTTTAGGGGGCCCGAAATTTTATTTTTGCAGGCATTCGTTATGCCCCAGATTCCGTATAACATATATAGACATAAACAAAATTTATTTAATAGGGAAGTAACATTAATAACTAATTACAAACTAGCATCAAGGAAACACAAAACAAAGACAGCTTCAAGAAGCAAGTAAAATCCTTTATATCGAAACATACCTTCTGTTCTATAGATTAATTCTTGTGTAAGTAGATGTTATTGAAATTTGTGTATTAGACTCTGCATTTCATTGAAAACGACCATCCAAGAGTCATGATATATACAAAATCGAAGCTTCGTACTATACACAGTAACCACCTGCCATGTGTACTGACTCTGCAGAAAGCAAAACGCTCGATGAAGCATCACAGCCGACTGGATGTCCCAGTTGCTCAAAGAGTATCATAGACTGAAAACTGTCTTTGATCGGTGTGTTTATAGTATGCGCTATAAAAATGTTAAACTGCTTGATGCTCTGTCACATGATTAGTGATCCTTGTAGGCATACAGGCTATCAGACTGAATAAAAATTACAGTAAAATATTTAAATAATAATAAATTAATAAAGCAATAAAATAAAATAAAATAAAATTTTAACAAACTATGTTTTCTATCAGAATATATATATAAAATATAAGTAGCACTAAAAAATTATAAAAAAAAATGTTAGTAGTCTTTCTCCTCTAGTTCAACGGAACAGTTAACTTATAATATTTTGTAACATTCGTAACTTTGCATTCGTAATGGCACAATACAAAAGTAAATACGTACATTAAACAAACCAAAGAGGAAATTCTAGACAAGACTGAAAAAAAAAATATATATATATATATATATATATATTAATTTTAAAACAAATGGCGATTTTTCCATTATTTTAATTTCGGAAATAACTTCAGAACGAATTATGTTTGGTGCATCCTTGATATTTCGTGATAAGATCATTGAATGTGGAATAACAGAATCTGCATCCACCTTACCATAAGTAGCTGCAACATCAATCATTGTCTGCGATTAACCGTCTCTTAATATACATTATTGTACAAATGTTAAGCAAAGTGAGCATGTAGATTTGCTTTATTTTTATTAAATATGTAACTAAAATCGATTATATCTGCTTTTGAAGAAATTTGAGATGCATCACAAAATCTCTGTTCTTTTTAAGCAATCATATATTTAATAAGCCACATTAAACATTCATTACTGATATAATGAATTAGACAAGATGGATGCTGAATAACATTACTGATTGATAATATAAAGCAGGGGTCATCAGCACAGAGCACGCTGGGGCTAGGCTCTCTTACCCGCGGAAAACGCAGTGCACTATATGCTCTCATAGCTACTAGCGGGTATGCTCTCCCTCTCTCTCCCTGTTGCACGACGGTGCGCACGGGATGACACCACGTACCCATTGCACATTTCAGCGAGTGCTGACGACCACTGATATATAAAGCATTATTTCATTTAAAGAATTGTGTTATTTAAAAATTATGTTTCCTTGTCTAAATGTTCATATGGTACTTCCTAATTTTCGTGCTATCTGAAATAAAAACAAAGTGGTAACCTTCTTAAGTAGGCTTTTTTTGGATATCAGGCAATAAAAGGTGATGTAATTGTAGTGCAATAACCTCGAGTGCATGCAACAGATCAAGTAAATGTTTCAACCGGCCGGTTATAAATTCTCGACTGTATGCGCTCGAGCATATCATTTCCCAGTTACTTTCTTCACAACTGAGGACTAATCAGCGAGCTCGGACGGCTGTTTTCAAGAGAATGCAGAGGTCTAGTGTGTATATGAAATAATGCAATTTGTAATTATTCTTGAATTAATGCAACTTCTATTTCTTTAGAATACCATACAATGTTTGCTCATTCAGAGTTATTTATCTCTATTATCATCCATAACCACGACCACACTCATGATCCACTCTGTCACAAATATAAAAAAAACGAGGAAAATGTCGGTACTTACTTTGTTGGTGAAATTCCTTTAATCAGTTCTGTAGCAATTTCCATGTGATCAGTCTTTGGAACAGTTAAATGTTGCAACTCATTTTTATGGCCATAATGAGTCTTATAAAACTTTGCATTGCACTTATTATTTGTAAGATCATGTACTACTATTATTTGGCTTGTGCCAAATCTACCTAGTTTGCAAGATCCTTGAGACTTCAAACTTCTTTTACGTACTGTTAATGATTGACGTGTTTTTCCTGAAAAAAAAAAGTTTTCTTTCTATAAATTATAACAATATTTGTATGATTAATTAATATAATGAACTCAGATTCGATCTCACACATTCAAAGTAGGTATGTCCTTTCAATATTTTCACCTCCTGTCTCTTACTAAAAGTTTACTTTCTAGGATTACAACAATATTTGCATTATTAATTAATATAATGAACTCATACCTGAACTCGAAGTGAATATTTTGACCTCCCTACTCCTAACTGAAAGTTTACTTTCATGAATTACAACAGTAATTTGCATACCCTAATTAATATATCCATTCCATATAATGAACTCATACCTGATCTCGCACATTCGAAGTATGTCCTCTCAATATTGTCACATCACTGCCTCCAATTGAAAGTTCGATAAACTTCAGAACACGGTTACCTTCTTTCCTCTCTTCCCACAAAATTCCAACCTTGTGCACACAAAATAAATTATTGGCACTGAAAAATGCCTTGTCGTTAGCATGATGATGCGCATTCGACAAACACAGACAATCTGTTCTTTTAAGTACCGGTATTTTAAATAATTGTTGTCAGTGAGGTAACCGTATACTGAAGTTTTTATTTGCTTGAATTATAATAGTATTTGCATCATTAATTCATATAGTGAACCCATACCTGATCTCACACATTCAAAGTATATCCTTTCAATATTTTGATCTCTTTTCCTCTTACTGCCAGTCACTTTCTCGTACTGGACCAAGTGTTCTTTCTCTATCCTCGCCATCCATGCCATCATTTACTATAGCATATCGCTTAATTTTCGTCAAGTTGGACAAACTATGACGTCATAATATGGCGCCAATGACGTCACAACGCAGTGACGTCACAACATGGCCGACGTAAACCAAAACAATAAATAAAACTATCTAAAAAAAATTAAAAAACAAATTGACGATATCCCATTCTACAATATAACCCAACCGCTCTTATTCAAAATACGATATCACCAAAACAATTCACGATATCCCATACTGGAACAGAGCCCATCCGCTCTTATCAAAAATGCGATATCGCCAAAACAATTCACGATATCCCATTCTGGAACAGAGCCCATCCGCTCTTATCCAAAATAGGATATCAGCAAAACAATATCACAATATCCCATTCTGAAATATAACCCATCCGCTGTTATTCTTTTTAGTTGGTTATTTAACGACGCTGTATCAACTACTAGGTTATTTAGCGTCGATGAGATTGGTGATAGCGAGATGATATTTGGCGAGATGAGGCCGAGGATTCGCCATAGATTACCTTGTATTCACATTACGGTTGGGGAAAACCTAGGAAAAAACCCAACCAGGTAATCAGCCCAAGCGGGAATCGAACCCGCGCCCGAACGCAACTTCAGACCGGCAGACAAGCGCCTTAACCGACTGAGCCACGCCGGTGGCTTCCGCTGTTATCCAAAATACGATATCACCAATACAATTCACGATATCCCATTATGGAATATAACCCATCCACTCTCATCCAAAATACGATATCACCAAAACAATTCACGATATCCCATACTGGAACAGAGCCCATCCGCTCTTATCCAAAATAGGATATCAGCAAACCAATAACACAACATCCCATTCTGAAATATAACCCATCCGCTCTTATCCAAAATACGATATCACCAAATCAATTACAAACATCCCATCCTCGAATATAACGCACCCCCTCTTATCCAGAATAGAATATCAGCAAAACAATTTCAAAACATATATTCATCTCGTCACTAAAATATCACCTCAACGATCATCATCGGGGCTGCAGATACCCCGCTTTTTACATCATGTGCTACACGTCGAATCCCCCGCTTCTATTGGTGATATCGTATTTTGGATAAGAGCGCAATTTTGAACCCCAAATAAAAACATTAAAAAGAAACAACGAACAGATCCACACACACACACCCATATATACAAAAATAAAAACATATAATCTACAATAAATAAATTAAACATTATTCTCGATACATAATTACTACCCTAGCAAACGAAAACCCATCCTTATAAAAGCAAATAAAACGCTCACCATCCAAACCTTCTTTTTATCCTCTCAGATCCAAACACATCCTCAACCGCTACGCCATGGATAAATATATATATATATATATATATATATATATATACATCCATGGCTACGCCATTCAAACCTCATGAATACCAACCAGCGTTGCCAACAACGGAACTACATTTCCACATCGACGTGGCGCGCGCAGTTCTGGTCCGCGTGGTTAACGTATCGTCTGCTTGTAACGTCACTTCCGCGCGTGCGTACTTAGTGGAACGCGTTCTTGCAATCAGTCGCTGCTGACGAAAGGATTCGTAATTCTGCTTTCAAACAGTGGCGCCAACTTATATGGGCTCGTGGAATCCGAGCCCATCCAATAAATTTATCGTGTTGTGAGATTTATTTAACTTAAGGCTCGTCAAATGTTTGAGACCACCCACTGTTTTCCAAAAGTTGGCGTCACTGCTTTCAATAGTACCAAACATGTTCCGTTCTGTGGAACAGGCGTTGTCATATTGTCAGTAGAGATGGGTCGGAGTCGTTCATTGATGCGAGCTAGCTCTTTGACTCCCGCTCCTTTTGAGGAGTCGTTCATTGAGAGTCGTTCAAAAGAGCGGAGCGGTATAGTGGCCTCCCTCTTTCTCAACCAGCTCGCTCCTAGTGATCACTCACCCCACGCTTCACCACCGCACCGCTCCGACTCTTCTACGATAACTGCAGAGCGGGTTGTTAACTGTATGACATAGTACACATGCTTCTCAATAGATGCCATTGCAATAGACATTCGAATCGGTTTGCATCGGTCTGTGAATGCGGAGAAAAGCTTCTTGTACACGTACAGTAAGGTAAGTTTCCATGTTATCCCAGAGGGAGAGAGCCCATTTACATTACTTACGCTATTTTACGAACCAGTAACAATCGTGAAGTATCGGTATGTAGTATAAACAGATCAATTAAAAACAGTTCTGAAAGTGTTGGTAAACAGGGACGTCGCTAGGGGGGTGCGAAAGGGTGCGCAAGCACCCCATAAGAATCGGAGCACCCCTTTCCACACTCCAAAGGGCAACTTATTAACAAAATACTAGGCATAAATTATTTTGAAGAACAAAAACAAACAAACAATTTCTTGCATGTGAAAAAACTGCGTCCCATAGTGTATCGTAATGGATTGAATAATAATAATAATAATAATAATAATAATAATAATAATAATAATAATAATAATAATAATAAACAGATGTATAGTATGCGCGCAAGTCATGAAAGAACATTTTGAATTTTTTATGTACCACATTTTTACAGCTCGCACCCCATTTTTAAATCTCGCACCCCATCCGCACCTCCCTTGCTCTGATCCTGGCGACGTTACTGTTGGTAAAGTAGTATAAATAGCAATTATGAAAGTGTACAATGGTACATAAAAACGGCTAATGTGCAAACATGATCTATTCAGCAATAAGGAGAACAGAAACATGACAATAGGCAACGTTTAAACGTGTCTGTATTGAAGTGTAATTTAAACATCGCACGTCTCACTCTTTGTCATTGCGCATGACCACACTGACAGACGTGCTGCGTATCGTTACAGCTGTAATGGAGCTGTGGAGCGCTTGCTGTTGTGGAGGGAGCGGATCGTTGGGAGTGAGCCAGAAGCAAGAGAGCGAGCTGAAGTTGCCTTGCTCTCCCAAGAGTAGGGAGCGAAATGCAATGAACGACTCGCTCTTTTGTAAGGAGGGAGCGGAGAGCCGCTCCAGAGCGGGAGTCGTTCATTCGAAACGACTCGCTCATGAGCGGCCCATCACTAATTGTCAGTTCTACTTAAGATACGTTACCAGTTAGACGTGCACAAGTGGTCCTCTTTTTTTCGTGAACCTTCTAGTAGTATAGAAGTTTCAGTGTTATTATTCAGCTTTGTATTCACTTTTCATTTCATATATTAGTCGTTCGATAAACAAGAGCCCCTTCGGGGGTCTCTTTAAACTTACATATGGATATCATGGAGGAAGATCCGCCCAGTACATCTTTTTCAAATCAACATTTACTTACCAGTATTAACCCCCATGTAACACTCAGAACTAACGAAAACCAGGATAGGTCTGATATAACGAAACCACAGATATCTTATCGATATATATTCTCAGATTCTGGACCCTTTTTTGTCACTATTAGAAGCAAGTCTGCTAATATTAATAAATTACATCCGATGAAGTTCGGTAAATGGCTATACACCAATAATTATGACGTTTTGCAAATTTTCAAGTCAGGATTTAACCAACTTGAAATACACTTCACTACAGCCGATCAGGCTAACAAATTCCTTGATTCTGATTTCGACGAGCTGTTTCAAACAAAATCATTCATTCCCAATTACATTATCATGGTGCATGGGGTCATTGGTGGAGTTGACCCAGACATTTCAATTACGGACATCATAAATGATATTTCGGTATCTGAAGGATTTACGGTTACAAATGCCTACCGCCTGAATTATAAATCCACAAACGAGAATGGAGAAACGTGTTATAAACCTTCCTCTAAAGTTAAACTCACTTTTCGAGCACAGAAACTCCCACAATACGTGGTATTATATTATCAGAGACGTGAAGTGCAAGTGTATAAGGAGCATATTATACAATGTAATAATTGTGGGTTATTTAACCACAAGACCAAATTTTGTCGCAACGTTCTTCATTGCATGAAGTGCGGAGGCTCTCATAACACAGATGAATGCCAAGCAGAAAAACTTTGTTGTGTAAACTGCAAGCAGGCCCATTGTAGTACAGAGCTGGATAAATGCCCGAAGTAACCTAGAAAAAAATATTGCCGATACCATACAAAGCCTCCCAGTATCTAAATATCAGGCGAAACAAATTCTTAAAGGACAAACTACTTATGCCTCTATTATTAGAAAGAACAGTAACTCCCAGGATAGCACAGCAGTTAACTTCCCGCCCCTACAGACGCCAGCACCAATCTCAACAAATAGTAAACCATCATCTCACAACCCGTGTAATGTTAACAGAACCCCGAACCACATACATCAGACAAAAGAGGGAAACGAAAACTGACTCACAATACTCCAGGATACAATGTTGCTGAATACAAAAGGGCACTCAAAGACAACTTTGAACATCCTAGTTCTAAAAATCTAACAAATGCGATTAATCCAACAGTATCTAAGGCTTCTCAAAGTACTTCTAGAACAACCTCATACCACACCGACGAGATGGAATACAATTCACAGAAATCGCCAAATACCCCAATTGAGGGTCAAACTCAAATACAAATACCTACTAAGCTAAATAAAACTCCCTTCATTGCTGTTATTAATAATATTATTCAGGAAGCACCTGATTATATCAGACCCCTTTTGGAAGAGTTGAAAACTACATTTGCATGGATCGACTCCAAATCCTATACTGGAACGCCAGAAGTCTAAACAACAAGATTCATGATATATCATATTTGGTATCCCAAAAATTTTACCATATAATCATTATTACAGAGACTTGGTTTCAAAAATATAGACAACAAAACATCAAAGCTTACCATTTAATCTCCGCCAACCGGGAAGATACAGGAGGTGGAGTAGTGATGTACATACACAAATCTGTTTATCTTTGCCAGAAATATGAAATGTTTAATATTAATAATAAAATACAAATCATCTCTATAACTATCAACAATATAAGTATCATGGGAGTATATTGCAAACCCAGAGAAACAATTTCATTACAGCAATGGAATCACATTTTATCAAACGCTTCATCGCTTTCCATACTAATATGTGGGGATTTTAATATACCAAACTTTCATATATATCAAAGATGGCAGAACATTCATCATCCTATCATAGAATGCGCTCTACTACATGATTGGCAATTAGCATCTGAAAATATTTTAACTAGAAAAGGCAGATGGGGACAGGATGACTCGCAACCGGACTTAATTTGGTCATCCGAGGACTTATTACAGCATATTAATATTAATAAACATTTGGATACCATGAATAGTGACCATTATCCTCTAGACATTGAATTACACTTAAATCACCCCATTTCTTTCAATCAACCCAAGTTAACACAGCCCAGACATATCAATAATAACAGAGCAGACGAGATATTAAACAAACTACATAACCTTCATGATACAATTAAGGATTTTGAAGACATACACACCTTTTTTATAGAAGAATGTCAGAAATGCCCTGGCTCGAAACAAGACACAAAAAACAAAACGACCTCGAAACCCCCTTGGTGGAATGAAGCCTGTAATAGAGCAATTGCCAAACGAAGATTGGCCTACAGGAAATACAGATTAAACCCCAATTTTTCTAACTACTTAGGAGCCAGGAAACAAGAAGCCTACACCAAGAAGGTGCTCTGTTACTACAGACGTCTTGGATGGAAAAAATACACTTCAACCATTACATCACAAACTCCTACTACGACAATATGGAAAAAATTAAACTGGTACAAGACGGGCAAACAAACAAATTTCACCCTGATTCTGATTGATCATGAATTACAAGATACATTCTTACAAGATCTATCCCCGGATACTGTTACAGCTCCTCCACTTATTATAGACATTCCTAATACTATTAATGATCATCAGCTCTTAAAATCTGTTACCTCTCAAGAGATCTCGCACGTCCTAGCCTCTCGAAGAAACACTGCACCTGGCCCGGACAATATTCCATATCTGCTACTAAAGAAATTACCAAACAAGTATTTACTGCTCCTCGCAAATAGTTTCAATGAGATTCTTACTACAGGTGAAGTCCCGGATAAATGGAAGTCATTCTATATACAACCTATAATTAAACCCCTCAAGAAAGGAACTGCAATTTCTGATTATAGACCTATAGCTTTATCCAACACAATTCGTAAATTTTTTGAGAAAATCCTCACCAACAGAATTACTTTTCATTTAGAAAGATATCATTTATGGCCCTGTAATCAATACGGATTCCGAAAGGGATATAGTACATCATATAATATATATCAATTAATAGCCGATGCATACCTAGCACTCTTATCCAACAAAGTTATGTTCACTCTATTCCTGGACATATCAAAGGCCTATGACTCGTTTCAATTGAACTTACTTCTGGAGCAACTGCCTGCATATGATATCCCACCATCTCTTATTAAATGTATTTATAACCTTATGAGCAGCAGATTGGTATCATTAGCATCTAAATATAATAATCACCATCAACGTTATTCATCTCTGGGAATTCCACAAGGGTCTTCAATTAGTCCCTTACTGTATACTTTATATGTAGGAACATTGAATATACCAAATAACACCTCCATACGGGTCCTTCAATACGCGGATGATATTGTTTTATATATGTCATATCATTACAGGCATATATCAGAAGGATTACGACTTTTCGAAGACCAGTGCAATCAGATCATTACATATCTCCGTACTAAAGAACTCAAGATTAATACTGCAAAGACACAATTTCTAATTTTCAAGAAAGGTTGCACACACTACAAACGTAACATACGCATACAAAATGACTATATTACATCTCAAAAGACAGCCAGGTTTCTAGGGATAATTCTGGACTACCGCCTCTCAGGGCGCCAACATCTGGAGCATGTCATACATAAAATAAAAAATATTCAAAGATTATTCCAATGTATTTCAAATAAATCGTGGGGTATTGAACATAATATCCTATTCAAGTTAATATACCCCCTAATAATGACTAGATTGGAATATGGATCTTTACTGCAAAATGATGGCTATACATATTTTACTACCTGGAGGAAACAACTTTTTTACCAACTATACAAAAATATATTCAGTATCAATGGCTACCCGTCATATGCACAGATGGAACAAACTTTTCCTTTCTTCGATAAAAAATACCGAGAATTCCGTTTGGCAACGAAATTCATTACTAGACTGTTTTCACACACATCTACTCCGCTTTTCCATAAACTCAAGCTTCTATCCGAAATTTCACAGGAACCGGCAAACGACATTACTCAAAATATACTGTTTTTTTTAATTTTCTCATCCTTCTTACTACAACCTAACATTTACAAAACCCCTATTTTTCCCTGTTACCTTATAGACCAGCAGGAAATAGACGAATCAATAATTGATACATCTTTTACATCACAAACAACTGCTTGTATCCCCCAGGAATGGGAGGAATATTTCAAAACTTTCTGTCCAAGTCCCGAAAATAAACACATATATTTCACCGATGGATCTAAGAAGCAGGAGCTTGCTGGAGCAGCCTATTATAATTCCAGTAACTATTACCTCAAGGGCATCCGACTGCATAATAACACCTCAAGTTTCAACGCGGAGATCCTGGCTGTTTATACTGCTCTTAAGGATATTCAAAAGCATAATTATTCGCAATCCATCATATGCACGGACAGCAAATCCACATTACAGGCATTATTCAAACCATATTCAGATACCAAACAAAATATTTATATAATCCTACTAAAATCACTGATTAATAAAATGAAACAATCACAAATGAATTTGCAGTTCTTATGGATACCTGGTCACAAAGGCATCAGAGGCAATGAAAAAGTCGATCAACTAGCACAATTAGCCACATCATTCCCAAATGCCGCAACCAATTTTCTTATCACTCCACAAGACTTGGGACACCATTTTTTTATCTAATCCTACGGAAGGATGTCAGGAAGAGATTCAGTATAAAAAGGAGGACAAAATCCGAAGCATTAAAAAATTTACAACCACTTGTGCAAAATTGCCTAGAAAAGCAATTGTCATGCATTACCGCCTGGTTATGGGAACTTTTGCAACTCCACAATATCTTTTCCATATTAAAAAACGCGCCAACAACTTATGTGAATGTGGAGAGGTTGGGAACCTGAATCATATCTTTTTCGGATGCACATTTCAACAAGCCAATAGTAATAAATTATTATCTGAGATTCATGACATACTACCTACGCAAGGACCCTGGAGCATACATGACCTAATTAACCAACAATCCCACTCCATAACTAAATGTTTATTTAGATTTATCACCAGAACTAGGATGAAATGGTAACTAATCAATACCTCAGGCTCACATATACTACGTAATAGAGATGGGTAAAAAATAACACAACAGTTATTTTGGAACTGTTCCGGTCTCGGAACTGTTGCAAAAATGAACAGTAGGTCGGAACCTCCTGTTCCGAAATAACAGTGTTCCGACTCCGAGCTGCTCACTTGCCCAGCTGTTGCGGGCTCGCAGTACCGCGTTGCACAAGGTATGTTCCGACTCCCTCGGAACTGTTGCAAAAATGAACAGTAGGTCGGAACCTCCTGTTCGGAAATAACAGTGTTCCGACTCCGAGCTGCTCACTTGCCTAGCTGTTGCGGGCTCGCAGTACCGCGTTGCACAAGGTATATTCCGACTCCGAGATAACAGTCGGAACGTCGGAGCTTGTTCCGATGAACCAACGACAGCAGCAGTTACACTGTTCTCGTTGTTCTTTATGTTGTACTTGGAACTTCGTTGGATGAAGTTGGTATTTGAAACTCTCACGTGATTGGAGGGGGGCGCAAGGAAATTGAAATCCTTGCGGTGGCGCGAACTTTAATATCAACATTTGTAAGACTGGCCAATCATCTGTAATGTTATAGAAAGTATTTAATAATCTGTAATATTCATTCCCGCTTTATGGTTTATTTCACCATTAGTTGACTAATTCTGTTTTATAAACATTCTACAAAGTCATAAAGTACGCATACTATTATTAATTCATTGATCAGCTGATTCTATACAAAGGTTAAAGTCGTAAATGGTAATGAGTGGTTTAGTTACAATGTCTGTATGTCGTTTGTTGAGGTTAAGTCTGACAAGCACAAGTTTTTGTGCTATCTTCTCTGTTATCAAAGAACGACAAAAATGTTGTAGCATTATTTGTTGGAAACTACCCATATAAGTACTGATTTGGAGAGCGATGTTTAATGCGAAGTTTAAATTACACTTTGGTAAAGATGCGATTCCAACATTTTACTAACCCACTGCGGGGTTTCCAGGTTTCTGTACTGCCAATATATATCTTTTTTATTTATGAAATTGTAATATTTATTATTATTATTATTATTATTATTATTATTATTATTATTATTATTATTATTATAACTGTGCAGTAAGAAAAGTAAAAATAAAAATTAATGATTTTTTTTATTATGTAAGAGAGAGAACAGAAATTACATACCATATGTTTTAAATGTTATGTTATTTTTTTAGTTGGCTACCATGTCTTTATAACTTTATGTACGAAAACAAAGTGTTGTATTCTGTCCTTGTAGTCAACAGCTGTGTAATTACTAACATTAAGCTTTTGAGTTCTGTCCGCATGCACAGCAATTTTCCAAAATCGATTCGAATGTGCATTGCAGTGCCATCTATAGATAAGAATGTGTACTATGTCATGCCTATGAGTGCTCCAGTGTGAGCTGCATGGTGTTATTTGTCTATGGTGAAGAGGGAGGGTACTGTACCGTTCGTTTGAACGACTCAACGACTCCGACTCATCACCACTGGTGACTGTTATTTCGGAACTGTTATTTGGAACATAGTATTTTTTCGGAACCGGAACCGTCGGAACTGTTCCGGGAAAAGAACAACTTCGCCCATCACTACTACGTAACTCAAAGAAATTAATACTAAAATCTTCATGACACAGAAGCTCAACTAGGTTGGCAACAGTGTCGTTAAACCGGATGTGAAGTGAAGTCATAATGTAGTTCCAAAGTGAAGCGAGTATATGTAACCGCAAGTATTTCGTACTAGCTCAGAGCAACACTGTTATTTTTTGGAACGGTTCCAAAATAACTGTTACGTTAATTTTTTCCCCACCTCTCTCTCTCTCTCTCTCTCTCTCTCTCTCTCTCTCTGCAGAGGTACAGTCTAGTTAAGACAAAAGAGATCAACGTCCTTAATGGATGATTCCTTAAGATGACTAACATACTATTATACTTTTTCTGAATAATCATCAGTTTTACTAGTATTTTTCTCTTATTAAAGCGCAACCTTCACTGGACATTACAACGAAATCGAATTCTCTCTGTTATGTAATGTGTATGTAGGCCTACAGTTACAGACTAGTTTAGGTTTGGAACTTCTAAATCATGCCATTACAAAGGTCTGAAGTTCAATGTCTTTAGAAACGCAAACTTGATAGTGCTATAAAAGCCAATAAGGAAAGGAATGTTGGTAACTGATAAGTCTTGTTCAAATAGTACACACAGTATCTGCATAGTAGCCAGAACTATTGTAAAAACAAACTGAAAAGAAATTATTGTTTGCTTATATCTTTCAACGCTACTTTATAAATTAGCGTAAATTTATATTTGATTCCAATACATTTCCTCAGAATTAGTAAAATTACGTAAACTCTACACGTTACAACTTAACCTAAAAAAATCATAAGTTCATAACAAATTATTAAAAAAAAAAATACATATATAAAGATTATGGCCGCCAGTGCCCCATTATATTTGACTGATGAGTTTATTAAAAGTAATAACTTATTACAATTAGCAAAACTCATTCCTACCATACAAAATGCTATGGCAGCAGTTTCAAAAAGTAACAGTGACGTAATACAACCACCTCGCACACTCATGCACGTTCCATCAAGAAAAGGGTATGTATATTGTTGTAAATGAACTTTTAAATTACAGTGATGCTTAAATCATGGATATTTGTCCTTGTTAGTGTGATGGTCTATATTGCCTGGCGTCGTGCAGAGCTCACTTCATCTGAGTCCCACCATGTGTCCATCTAGTGTGAAGTCAAATAAAATCCAATGTAAGCCATAGGGGTGAAACGCAATGTCGGGGTATGGGGGTAGAGAAACCTTGAGGAAGAAGTTACACTAACACAAATCCCAGAAATCAGAATAAAAAAAGCAAGGGATTTATCGAATCCTTGTAATTGCTTAAAACTTGTGTTTTTCGTAAGTGTTATTGTGAGCATGGCTGGGATTGTACGGATGCTGGATTGCACATAACGACATAAAATATAAAAACAAATGAGGATAGATCAGCCAACATAATAAGCACAGGTTGTTTGATCATTGATGTAACAGAAGCGTAGGCTAATCGGGGCACGAATGAACAAATTAAGCTCGTTGAACGAATGTATCGCGGATTGCAGACCCGCAACTCCCGTAAGGGGTAATGCTAATTTTTGTTACAATTTTTCTCAAGTGGTACACAGAAAATGCTCCATGCCTAAAAAGACGGTAATGTAGGCTATGATTTAACTTAAGTAGATATGCTGTATGTCATTAATTTTGCACAAATTCACATAAAATAGCTGTTCGAATATTGCAATACTTAATACAATTTTCCTGTTTGAATCGTGGATTATAAAAACCCCACATGTCGATTTGAGAAAATTTTTGAGGATACAAAAATCTGATTATCTTCAAAAGCATATGGTATTTTTAAATTACTATTTTGGGTTTACGTGATTAATTAGAGGAGAAATAGCTAGAAGACTGTCAGATAAGCCAATGATCGGTTAATTGAGAGACAGATAATCAAGAATCGAGGTTCTGCTATAATTATACTGAACCTATTGTTCAATTTAAAGTAGTAGCACAGTCTAGTATATACAATCCATAGATAGTTGCTAACCACTAGGATCGCTACTATCGCCTCATCACAGACAATGCGAAATAGTACCAGCACAGTCCATTGTTCCTAGTACCCTCACAACTCAAGCTTCGTGACTGTATATACTAGACTGTGGTAGTAGGTAGAGCTAATTTTTAGTCTGTGAAAGCAGAAGAGACTGATAACCAAAAGAGAGGAAGCCGCATATTATCCATTATTTACTGTAGGTACAATTATTGATTTACAATCTAATATAAGGTTACATTTGATACAGTACAATTTTTATCTCTTCGAGTCATTTCTAAAAGTTAATCGATAAACTGGATAACATGTGCATTTAAGATTTTTAACATAGTTTGGTGTCTATAATGGCTTTTTTTCCTCCATTTAGGGTGTTTCTTTCCATGCCTGCATTTTGTGAATATGATGATGCCTTAGCATGCAAGTTGGTTACGGCATATCCTAATAATGTAAATAAAGGATTACCTTCAGTCATTGGAACAGTGTTGCTTTTTGATTCATCCACTGGTAAAGTTTTAGCTGTACGTATACACTATATTCTTTTAAATTCGTATTAAAAAGAAGTCAATAAATTAATTCTCTCTAAATGTTATATAAAGACAAGAGAAAACTCAGGTTTTGTTTGTGAACATCAATGTGTAGTAAATGATACAACTTAGCACGATTTCTATCAAAATGACAGTATAAATTCAATTAGGCTAAACCAGAAACTATAATATTCTGTATAGCATAAAATCTTTTTCCAAGTGTATTTCAGAACTGGTCAATTTAATTTCAGAAAGCGTGATTTATATTTCAGATTAATGAATTTAATTTCAGAAAGTGTCATTTGAATTTCACATTAATCAATTTAATTTCAGAAAGCGTCATTCAGATTAATTAATTTAATTTAATTTCAGAAAGCGTCATTTGTATTTCAGAAAAAGTAAATTGCATTTTAGAAGTATGAACGCATAATTTGCTAGTTTCAAGATCTGTTCAATGTCAAAAATTTCACTGTGGCATTTCATTGGATCACAAAATACCAGGTATTTCAATACAGTAATTTTATAAAGTGTGAAGTTTTTTTTTCTTGGATGGGATGTTACTGTTCAAAAGGTATTTGGAAGTGGCAGCTGGACAAATAAATTTTAAACATCAATGTGTTAAGAAATCAGTAATAATAATAATAATAATAATAATAATAATAATACTAATAATCTGTGGCGCCACAGCCCTTGAAGGATCCAAACCGACCAGCCGGCCTCACCTTCACATGCCAAAGCAGAATGGACGATCATCCAACCAGAATGAAGGAATCGTTGGGTTAGCACGATGATCCCCCAAGCCGTTATAGCTGGCTTTCGCAACCAGATTTCGCTACCTATCATAGCTCTTCAAATTAATCACGATGCTGGGTGAGCACTGGCCGAAATTTCATGAGAAAATTTCTTCCCCCATGAGGACTCAAACCAGCGCACATTCCGTAATGCGAGTCCTAAGCAGGATGCCTCAGACCACGACACCATGGCACGGGACTAAGAAATCAGTGCCTGTATTAAAATGTTATTTCATTATGCAATTATCTGAAATAGAGATGATTTCTGAGATATAGTTGATGCTCTCCGAAATACATTTGACTTATCTAATATACAAATGATGTTTTCTAAAATACATTAGATTTATGTCGTATACAAATAATACATTCTGAAATACATTTGCAAAAGGTGTAGTGGAATAACATTTTTGAAAAATATTTTTCTGTTTAAGCCATTTTCATTTAACAGCACAAAAATTAACATACCAAACCAAACACTGGTAGTTAACTGTTTTTTAAATAGATTATGGATGGTACTGAAATCACAACCTGGCGCACAGCGGCTGCTTCTGTTGTGGCCACCAAACATCTACACAACGGGACCAAAATTTTGGCAGTTCTAGGCTCTGGTACGCAGGCAAGGAGCCACATAGAAGCCCTGGACTATTATTTCAATTTTGAACAGGTTAGGTAATAGAATATAACAATATGCAAATGAAAACTAGTATTCTTCCATAAATGTAATTATCTAACGTTCTAATTGCAGCCAATTCCTATATTATACTTATTACAATAAGTTAAAGTTTCAGGAATCTTCTATGCCACATCAATAAATTTAAGAATGCAGTTATATTGTCAGACTTCAAAGCAATTATTCTATCAATAGTCTCTAGACACATACCTTCATCTCAAACAGCAGAAATAACTAAAATGCTCTCTCAATTAATAACACTCAATAAAAGAATTGTATTCTAATGGATACCATCCCATTATGGAATCCTGGGAAACGAGAATGAGGATGCTTTAGCAAAGAAGGGCAGCACTATTACTTACAGACCTGTTACTAAATCTATGTATTACTCTGTGAAACGATTTATTATTTAGCCACCGGCGTGGCTCAGTCGGTAAAGGCGCTTGCCTGTCGGTCTGAAGTTGCGTTCGGGCGCGGGTTCGATCCCCGCTTGGGCTGATTACCTGGTTGGGTTTTTTCCGAGGTTTTCCCCAACCGTAATGTGAATGCTAGGTAATCTATGGCGAATCCTCGGCCTCATCTCGCCAAATATCATCTCGCTATCACCAATTTCATCGACGCTAAATAACCTAGTAGTTGATACAGCGTCGTTAAATAACCAACTAAAATATAAAAAAAAAACGATTTATTAAACCTACATACTTAGGCATCAACAAACAAAATTTGATAACGCAATCTCAAGGGAAAAAATGGAACTCTCTGCATCATAAACCACATTTAATTCCCGATTTACCACGAAAATCGTCTTAGCTGCATTTAGATTGGCAACAGGCCATGACTGTTTGGCCAAACACCTGCATAGAATTGGAATATATCAGTCCCCTAACTGCCCATTGTGCAACTCAAACCAAGAAATGGATTAGGAACACCTCAAAATCTGCACCTCAGTGGCTGACCATGATTTTGAAAAATATTGGAGTGCAAGACGTCAAATGACTTTATTGTCAAACGCCTGGCATTAGAAAACAACAACTTATTCAAAATTGAAGTAAGTAAATGTTGTGTAACACAAAAGAAAGCAACATATTTAATTAACATCAAGTCTACGATCTCTCTTCAGTAAAATGTATAATTAAAGAAGTAACAAAAAAAAATCCATGTGCACCTTCATTGTGCCAGGAAGACTTCAAGGAAAACTTGAGTTCCTGAATCACAAAATCTTTTATAAATCAGTCTAAAAAAGAAACTTTTTCCCTTATTCCGAAGTACTAGATAATTGAAACTTGCAATAACAGTACCTAATTAAAGCATTTTTCTCATATATGATTTTTGACATAAAAAATGCTTCAAATTAAGTTCAAAATGATGATGACAGAGTCTAAAATTTCGACACAAGTAGATATTTCTACTTTTTTCATCAATTTTTCAATTTCTTTTACAATAAAATACTGTTACTCTCCATTGAAATATCCAAAAATAATGCACATGATAGAACTAAATTATGCATAATACAGTTTGGAATTACTTACTTTACCAGCAAGACTGCAATGAATGAACTTTATTGCAATAGATGAAGAGCATAATTTAGAATTAATGGTATATATATATATATATATATATATATATATATATATATATATATATATATTCTATTTAAATGGTGGCATATTTGGAATTGACCTTCTGAAAGGAGGACATGATAAGAGGATGATGATTTTCTATTTAAATTAGAATACAGTCTAACACAAAGTATCAAGTGTGGCTAAAGTATTTGATGATTTTCAAATTAATATAATACAATTAAAGGGCATTAGGTGTCATATAAATAATGATAACTGTTTAAAAGTGACTCAGTTTAATTCTATTAGTTTGCATACATTATTGCACTTTTGCTTTACAGTAGCCCCAGAAGAAATAACAATGAACAGGAAGGTCAGCTGAATGTGGAGACCAGGGAATATTGCCATCATGTGAAATACCATACTATGGAAGCATTTTTCGAACTACTTCCAGAAATGGATAGTTTTGACCTGATGAAGTTCTGCAGCATTTGCACTGCAGGTTCATCTGATCTGTGTTTGTGATAGCTTCTTCACATATGTCCATTAATCGATCTCAGACCACTAAAAATCTAAAAGTTTCTTTCTAGCAGGAAATTGCATTATTGCTCAAAGACATCATGAGATGGGCAGTGGGACACTTCAAAACAAGAATGCCATAATGTTTACAAAATGGCGGGAGACATTTTATTGAAATAATTTTCAAAAGAACAAAAATGTCTGATAAACAAAATAGCTCTTAGTAATGTCCTTTAATTGTGTAATAATAAATATACTTAAAATTCCTCCAACTTACTTCGAAAATGATTAAGTTCCTCTCTAGAATTGCTTTATTATTGCTACTATAATAATTGAGGTGCCCAGTGTACAAATGGCCCAACTCACAAAATTATATTTCCAGTTTTCCTCTTTGTAACAGTGTGCAAAATGTGATACACAAACGAAACTTTGTGCTGAAATCTCATGGAAAAACTGGGAATGATGATTAGGCCGATTTACACTTTGAAGAGAACAATATGAGGAGCTCTTTAAAGCAATAAAGTCAATATGCAAATTCATAGTGATAAAATAACGGAATTTTCTTCCAAGAAAAAAAAGAAAGCTACCAATGCTGTACTTTTTCAGATACGGGTGTGGAATCATAGGTCTGAAGGAGCACAGAAGTTAACTGAGGAACTCATAGGCAAAGGAAAAACAGCAAGGGCATATGAAAGTGGAGAAGAATGTGTGAAGGATGCTGATGTTATCGTCACAGCAACATTTGCCTCATCACCCATCCTTATGTCACAATGGGTCAAACCTGGAGCACATATTAATGGTATTCTTTGTTGATATGCATTAGATCTAACATCTAGTCCTGGCAAGATAGCGTCTGTCTTTTGATCTTGTATTTGTCATTTGATGTCTGCAGCAATAGCAATATATTTAATAGGCTAATTCCTCTATAATAATTATTATAATATTCATTTCTGTCCCTTTTCTTGTAAATAGTATCACAATAGATTTCGACCAACTACTAGGTAGTAGTGCCCCATTCCAAATCATTTAGAAAATTTAGGAATCTTAACAAAAATGGTCCAGTTTTATGTTTATACCAGTCTTCGCCTGGTACTTTATTACTCTACATGCTGTTAAGGACTGTGGAAAGTTGTTCCAGAGAGATGGGTTCTATATCTAAATTTACTGAGCACTGCATCATAAGCAGGGAGATTTTTTGACCCCATAAATCTTGATAATATTTTAACCATCAAAGCTGTATTTTATTAACTGTGTATTTAGAAAGAAAGTTGCAAGATTAAATTTTGTATTCGACAGTTCACTTAAAAAATCTGAACATTTCTTTATTTTTAAATAACGCCTGCCAGACATACGACAAATTAAAAAGTAAAACATGTATTTATGGTAACCCTAAAAAAGTTCTCCCAATGTGTTACAAAAAAAGGAAGATACACTAGCATATTTCTCGTTGAAAATGTAACTCAGAGCTGATAAATTTGCAGTAAATGTGCTACTATTATTCTATTGACACATTACATATTATGTACCGAATGCATTTTCTATGCTCACATAGTTTTATCAGGAATGTATTTGAGACCTGGTGGACGCTGGATGTGCCAAGGTACTGTTTTTCGAGGCCGGACAGCACCAGGACACTTGTCTGATTTTCACATTATCGTCAAATTTTGCATTTATAGAAAGTAATATTTTATTCATATTTAAACAATTTCATAGTAAGATCTACTCCACATACCTAACAACCTCTTTACTTAAGTTCGAATCCATGTATTTTCGTGCAACATTCCTTAAGTATCCCTGCAGAAATGGTAATCGTAATAAATAATGATACATTATGATGATGATGATGGTGACGACGAAAACAATCACTGTCGGTACCAGAGACGGGGAACTTTTCTGTTTAGGCTGCTCCCTGATGGGTCAGTAGAGCATCAGTACGGCATCAACTCGGTAAGCGCTCTGCATGCCGAGTCAATGTTGCAGCCATATATTTGAATTGGCAGCCTTAAACGGGACGGCGCAGCACAGTACCGATATAACATGTTTTCGGCATGTAGCCTTGCTGCACATTTCTCACTCGGCAAGCAGCATTTACTGAGTGAAGTTGTGAATATTTCCAATTGTAATAAACAACATTTTACCATTATGTCAGTGGAAATAGAGTTAGTTCTTGAGGAAGAGAAATCCATGTCTTTACAATTTCAAATTGGCGGAATATTCACGAAAAGACATAACAGAAAAGGTGTAAAGAAAAGTTGGCCAAACTTTTGAAATGTCCTCTTTGTCATTCTGAAATTTTACATCTAGTGTCAATTCTCATGCTGCTACACACAACCTACAGTTGATATTCCTTTCAATGTATGTTGTACCCAGTATCATTTCTTTTTCCTTCGTAACCTTATATACACATAGAATGCAATATCTTCTTCGTCACAAGACGACATGTCCTTTAGAAGTTTTAATAACTACTGAGAATTTAGAAAATGTGCAGTGGAGTGATGCAGAGAAAAACACATGTATGCCGTAGACATGCAGTACCCTGAGGGAGCCCAGTGCGGTAGAACATTGTTCAAACAAATGTTGCACCGCTCCTACACCGACCCGTCAGGAAGGGCCCTTAGAAATGCTCCACTGAGTATTATGTTAGTTGCAAATGGTCGGACTCTTTAATTCATATCATCAGTCCTCTTGCTTTCCATTAGAGCCCAAGTAAGTCTTCTCTCTTCTGTTTTGCTGCATTGTCATCTGCAGTATTGTAGATGTTTCCCCCCCCCCCCCCCATTTCTTCGTTGCTTTGGCACATTGTGCATTTATAAACTGGGCTAATTGCTATTTTGTTTATTTAGGTCATGGCCCATTTCTAATCTAAAGAATGCTTTGAAGTTTTTCCTCGTCTGTTTTGTAATTTTCTTTGTGTATTTTGTGGGACTAAAACTCCAGTTGTGAACGAAATTCCCTCATGGAAATGGGTAATTCCGAAACATAGCATATAAATTCCAGGAAATCATTTCAAAAATGATCCTCCATACATTCTCAAGTTAGATGCCATGGAACTAATCTGCAGCACATATAAGGATCACCTTCAAATTTATACAGATGAATCTCTAAACCCTGATGATGGGACCTCAGGAGCAGGGTATTATATTCCAAAATATCAAGAACGTTATTTCATACCATGTTCATCCTCTTCCAGTCTTGACACTGAATTGATAGCTATTGATGCTGCACTTGAGAGTGTTACTCAAATTTTTGAAAAATTTATTTGCATACTTACCGACTTCAAGGGAGCTATATTTAATATAATTAAATATGTACCAAACCTATATGCACATAGAATTATTCCATTTCAGAAACAACTAAGTAAACTAAAAAAAACTCCAAAAAGAAATAACATTTCAGTGGATACCTAGTCATTGTGGCATACCTGGAAACGATAAAGTCGATAATATTGCAAAAAGGCAACATATTTGCAACCAAGACCTTTTCAAGTGATATCTCTATCCAATGCCTTTGCTTCAGTAAGGTCTCATTTCATAAACTTATGGATCAACAATTGGCTCTCTTCTGACAAAGGAAAAATTTTACAGTCCGTTCAAAGGAAACAAAATGACCAGGAAATGTACTACAAAAACTTGCCCAGACATGTTCAAACATTTTTAACAAGAGCCAGAATGGATCACATTGTCACACAATGTACGTACACCGATTTTACCTTTCTGATACTCCTACTTGTCTGTGGTGTAATAATCATGATGAAGATCTGGAACACATTCTTCTATACTGTCCATCCATAAACCACAAAAGTAGTAAATTAAAATCATCAGTACCAGTTGCAGAAGACACAGCCCTGCAGTATATATTGACTACATCCCAACTCTGGCTACTAGCAACAGGCATCTGTAATGAACACCGATCAAAATACCCTCATTTCTCATGAAAAACAAGAACTGAAAAGACTACAGTGGACTATAGTGGGTTTTATATTGTCAGCAAACAGCTGGATACCTTAGGAAGATTGATTGATTTGTGTATTTTGTAACGTGTTCATACTTTTTACTTGTTAGTTTTTGTTTTAGATCTTTCTGCCTATATTCATGAGTACCTGTTCTTAATTCCAAAACTCTTTTGTTTAGACTCAATTCTTATTCTGGTTTTAATTCGAGTGTGGTACCTTTTATGCCAAGTAATCTGCCTGGACATTTCCCATTAATTCTATGTGTGAGGGTAACCACTGCATTATTACATTTTTCCCTAATGCCATTAGTAGTTCATATACATCCTAATTTCCTCTCTTGTGTCTTTATTTTTCCTGACAATTATTTAACAGACAATATTATGTTCGCTTGCTCAGAAAACTAACATAGGACCATTGTTGAACAGCTGTTGGTGCTGGAGTAAGCCACCACAGTGAACTTGATCCTGAGCTATATCGAAATGTGTCCATCTACACAGACACAATGGCAGCAGCAAAAGTGGAATTAAAAGGCCTGGCAGAAATGGGAGTGACAATCAAAGGAGAAGTAGGGGAGATAATTAATGGGACCACATCTGTTGACAGGAAGGAAATTACTGTCTTTCAGTCACTTGGTAAGTCCAAACTACACATTTTGAGGAAAAATAGAAGTATGCTGGTGGTGTACCATTAGCTTAACAGCCAGAGTATCAGCTCTCCATACTAGTACCAGAGTTTATATCTTGGTGAGTACAAGCAGAATATGTGGTGAGCAAAAACGGTCTTGGGGCAGTTTTCTGGAGATACCTATTCACATTTCCCATGCTATCATATATCATTTCTATATTTATCTTCTATAAAATGAAATAAATGTACGAAGTCTTCCTATCACTATAATATGGCCATGGACTTAATAGATCTTACAATTGTTTATCCCTCTATGAAATAAACCCATGGGTTGATTCAAGAGACTTAAAAAGCCAAGTCAAGCTCTCATGCATACAAAAACACAGAGAAATATTATAAGAAATAGATCCCTTAGAAGTGTGAAGTGTCATGAATTCTAAATTTACAATATGCTTAACACATTCTTCAATGAAGTAGGATCTTTACCTTTATGAAGAAAATATTTCACTCAAAACCACTAAATTTAAATTAGATATAGGATGAGCGACCAGTGGAACGTGAAACATCCAAAAATCTCAAATATTCTTTCTTCTCTTGTTAAAAATAAAGATTATCTTGAAATGAACAAATGAAAACAAAAACCACAACAAATTAACTCTTATACAGTAAAACTTCGATTATTGTCATTAATTCATTCTACAAAACTGCAATGGTTATCAATATAATAATCAAATCATTTAAACCCATGTTATAGCAACAATTCTTTCTGAAATTAACATATTTCTTTCAGGTTATAACTTAAAAAAATACACGCACACACACACACACAAATTACACAAGAAGTATTATTTCTTAAAATTATCACACTGAATTAATGGGATCCAGCACTTAAAACGTACTGGTATCTGTAATTTTTGTGTATGTGTATTTTCAAGTTTTCACAGATAAAGAAAATTATTTTACATAATACTATAATACTACACAAAAAGTGACTGAACTTGGCTTCTCATTGATTGTTCATAGGTGATATATATCTTCCTGTGAACATTAATATAAAATGGAGTAAATTCAATTATTACTGCAATATTAGAAGTTGTATATTAGAATTAAATATTTAAGAGATAAACTCTTTCTGGAGGTAATATTGGAAAGAAAAATGAATGAGGTTAATACGAAGAAGAGCAAGATGCAAGAGGGTGGGAACACAACTTCGTTTCATTGAGAAACAGTCGACAATATCTGTGAAACAAATGACTGCAATGCAACAGATGATGCCAGCAGTATAAAATATTCCAATTAAAAATACAAGACCTTCCAGATGAGAGAGTGTGAATGACGAAACAAATTGTGGGTGCAGTATGCATTCTTGCAATCTTTGTGCTAAAAATACTGTCTACTGCAGTAGACGTCCCTTCCGAACCATGTTGAGGACACAATGTCTTGTCCAGAACACGGTGAAAGTTTCCCCCCTTACAAACATAAATTCTAAAGACACCCTCGTACTGACAAAAGAACAGTAGCGATCAAAGTTCTCACTTAAACTAAGCTGCTGTCAAGCATTTTATATTACTTCCTTTGTGTGAAGTGAAGCCTTCGGTGGAATGAGGGATGAAATTTAGAGTCTGTTCCAAACTATAAAACTCAAGCTTCACTGTTATTCACTTATTCAGTAAGTAATTACTACTGACCTATTTGGTTAGAAAATGATTTAACAGACCTATAGGTAAAGAAGAAAGTAAAATGCATTCTAAATGATCTAAAAGTTCTTCAAAGTATTAAATAATAATAATAATAATAATAATAATAATAATAATAATAATAATAATAATAATAATAATAATAATCTGTGGCGCTACAGCCCATGAAGGGCCTAGATCGACTATCTGGCTGCTGGCCTCACGCCCACATGCTGAAGCAGAGGTGGATGATCAACTGGCCAAAATTTCATGAGAAAATTTCTTCCCCCATGAGGACTCGAACCAGCACGCATTCCGTAACGTGAGTCCTAGGCAGGATGCCTTAACCACGACACCACGGCGTGGGACTCAGGTTATTAAAAATGACCAAAAAATGCCGAAAAAAAAAATAAAAATGATCTATTAGTTCAAAAACGTCAAAAAATGCAACATGTTGTTGTTTTCTAATGCCAGGCGTTTGACAATAAAGTCATTTGACCTCTTGCACTCCAATATTTTTCAAATATATGCAATATAAAAAATTACTTTTTTACATTGATATTAACATAGAAAGGATTTCTATATTAATAGGCATCGTTCTAATGTGAAAAATAAGATGATGACTTCTCATCAACATCCACCCCCTACTCATAACCAAAAGAAAATATTTAAATTATTGTGAATGCAAGCATTAAAATTAATATACTATAAACATTTAAAACTGCAACTTTATCAACAAATTTTGCCATTCTACTTACAGTAAATCAGAAGATGGATACACATGTTGAAATGTCTGGTATGTGCATATGCGAGAAAAAATTAATCAAAAGATGAAGAGATTTCCTTGTTGTGTTCAGAAATGAAAGTATATGAAGTTGACGATATTACTGTTTTTCAAGTGGATGGCTGGTGTTCTGAAATGGCTGCATCATCTGGCTTCTTGAAATAACTATTAAAAAACCTCATAAATAGTTAATAGTAGCAATTCGAAATATGCTTACATATAGTTCAATTTACAACAGGAAACAGATTGGATTATTAGAATAGATTCCAGCACTTTATATAAATTTAATAACAATGAAATTAAGTATCTGTCTTAGAAATGCATTATGCATAATATGGTGACCACAGTACTATTTTATTGTAATGGACATACAATAAAAATAAATGTAATTAAAATAACACACATGTGGTTGGGTTAGGTTCTCATGGACCTATCGTAAATTGAAAATACTGTAAGCCACATATACAATGAATATGTAAATAACTACTGTTACTGAATAAGTAAATATTGCACCATTGTGAAGTCGAAATATCTTAAGTCGAGCATTGTAAAGTAAGTAGCATTTGTATATATAGAGAGCCTGTTTTACAGCCTTACCACCAAGGAACGGATTTTTATTTTATTTATTTTTTATGTATTAAAAATATAAAATTTGTAACAAATTAAATATATATATATATATATATATATATATATATATATATATATTGATTCAATATTACATAAACTAATTTTATACATATAGTAAAGACTAGTATTACCAATATGACGAGACATCAATGGATGAAAATACTTTGTTGTCACAATAGTCAACGAATACTTTTTCCATCATAAATCGATGTCTGTTATCATATTTGTTTACATGCAGTCTTCTTTATGAAATGAAGATTAAACCTGGCACTGTGTGTGAAATTAATCATTTGGGTTGGTAATTGTGAGCTAACAGTTAACAGTGTAGGTTATGTGTGAGGGTGCAGATTCGAATCTATGCTTCCATTTCTACTCTTCAAACTGTATACAGTAGAATCCCTCTTAACCGGCACCAAAGGGACCAGGCTAGTTTCGGATACGAGATTTTGCCAAATAACTGAATAAATACCAGTAAGCAATACACACATACAAAAAAAAAAAAAAAAAAAAGTTCGTATTTTATGGTGCCAAATGTTGAAACTGCAGCCATATGAAGCTTATTTCTCTATCACTTGCTCATAACTGAATAAACATAAAAACTATGTGGATTTTCCTTATTAAAACACGTCACACAACACAAATAATACACTAATTTTAGGTTAGAATATTCACTGAAAATGAAAGTTCATGCGAACTTCCTTAATGTGGCAAAACTGACGGCCCAGACTATAGCAATCTGGCAGATTTAAACATTTTTTTTTTTTTTTGGCCCAGCCAAATGTGCCATTGTTTTGGTTTTGCCGATTACGAGGGATTGTATTTGGGTACAGGTTTCATTAAGATATTATTTCCTGGTTGGAGATGTCCCTTTATAAGACTATGTGTAATGGATCCCTAAATAGAAGCATGCATTCAATTTACTTTTCCCTAAAAACATAAGGATTAAACTTTTCCTTCTCTAGGAGTGAAGCACTCCATAACTGTAGACCCTTTTTACTGCTGTAGTATTGAACTTGGTACATCATGGGAGATGATGTATATAATACCAGATAATCATGTTTAATTAAACAGTAGAATGTCGGTAGGGGAAACAGGAGTACTCCTTCAAAAACCTACCTCCAAACATTATTCTTTGTCCAATAAACATTTCACTTGTACCCACCAGGAATCGAACCTGGGTTACCAGCATGGAAAGCTGATGATGCTCTAGCAATGTAGCTCATGGCATGCCATTTTTCCAAAAATTGTCCTCTACATAACAGACAAGAGAAACATTCAAAGAGTTCATAATACACTAATTACCAACACGATTTTGTGTCTTACATCAATGTTTATTCTTTACAAAAATGTTACACTTCTTTAAATACAAATAATAGCGTATTCTCACTTGGTAAACAGAGTTTGGTAAGAAAATGCAACAAACTCATATGTTGCTGAGCAAAATATTATTCTTAACTTATTAATGCATGACACTGTTACCATTTTAACAACTTAATGAGAAAGGGTCATAAGGCATACTGAAATAAGAAGACTCATCGAAAAGTGAAAGGCTATACCTTATTTTTTATTATTGTATGCTCTTTTTTTCCCATTTACAGGAATGGCAGTGGAAGATGTAGTGTCTGCAAAGCTAATATATGATGAATACAAAAAAATTAAAAAATGATGCCTTTAAAATTCACAAAGTGGTACCACTGGATACCACACCTATATTACAATACCCATGTCTGTACAATACTGTTACTTGTATTAATAATTTAGGCAGATTTAAAATCATAATTGTCATTATTCAGTTTGAATTACTACTACTAAGCATGGACATATTTTGTAGCAATAATCTATACAAATTAAGAATTGCAGCTTCACTGTATTGGTTTCAAAAGATATTGCATATTTTGATGACTTAGATAATCTTCATTCCTTGGATCGCATTTTCCAGAGTCTGAAAGATAAATGAAATATATTAATACCTCGCACACACACACAAAGTAAGTATTGCAATCACTACATATTTAACAGCCTGACTTCAACTCCAAATCTAAATCTACAGTCCTACTTTTGCTGATATTTATGCTTTTTAAAGCTGAGATTTAATAAAAGAGACATTTTGTTTCACGGTAATGTCTACTACAAGAATTACAATTCACATAATTCTGCATTGTTTCATGCCAAGGTGAAGATAATTTTCGCTTTATTAATGTTTTGATACTGCACATCACCCTGGTAGGTAGCCTAGCTCAAGACTTATGCTGGTGTTCTTGTGTAACTAAAATATAAAGTCTAGAGCAGGTATGCTCATTCTCTGACTCCTGATTACGTTCTGTAATCACAACCTTCCAATGTAGAGCGTGCTGTTCCTCATTCGAAGCTCGATGGATGACTGCGAAAGGCAGTTCAAGTACTTAGTAATGTAAGAACAGTGTGGGACAATGACACAGTCAAAACCTTCTGTAAGCAAAAGATCATTCAGTACAGTGTGGGAGGAAGACTATTTTTGTTGAGCGTTCGGTGAAAACGTAAATGTTTGCTATGTTGTAAGGTACTGTCAGGAATACTACTGAGCAACACAAAACTACATTATACTCTCTGCCATGCCGAAGTGACAGGGAAGATGTTTTCTGTAATATGTATTCATGTACCAACGTTGTTGTTATTATTATTATTATTATTATTATTATTATTATTATTAGGCATATTATTATTAGGCCTATTATTATTATTATTATTATTATTATTGTTATTAATATCATTGTTATTGTAGTGATTTTATTCCAACAGAAATATATGTTATGATAAAATAATTTTTCAGGAATGCAACGTGCACTACAGCTTCAAGAATTGAAAGCACTTCATCAAAGGCAAAACATTAAAGATAGTCGAACAATTCAGTATGTTGGGAATTAGCTAAGGCACTAAAACTCTTCACAGATGGTGAACTTGTAAAGAGATGTATGGTGCGTGAACAAAATATAGTTAATTATATCTCTGTACTGGAACAGCTCAAATGTGAATTCAGAGAACATACATTTAGTGATTTTAGATGTATGGAGAGTGATATTAATCTTTTTTTGTTAATCCTTTCATAGTAAATTTAGTACAATCTGCGAGAGTGCAGTTCCAGGACGAGTTCATTGATTTACAAATTCAGAACTAAAAGCGGAGAATATGACATGACAAGCATAGAAGTATTTAAAAAATGAACAAAACGAAATATCCCAAGATGAGCTTATTCGCTGCCACTATGTTAGCTACCTTCGCCTCGACTTATGTGTGCGAACAATTATTTTCGAGAACAAAGGTTGCTAAATCCAAAAATAGATCCCGATTAATAGATGAGCGTCCTTTGCGCATTGCAGTAAATTCGTTGGAAATAGATTTCCGATTACTTGCAGAAAAGAATGCACATGTTGAATAGACTGCAATGTATGGTGGATATGAAAATAACATTATCTATGATGTAATAATATCATAACTATATAAAATATAATAAATAATGCAATAACTGAATATTACAGTGTATATTCTTTCCTTTTTCAAATTCAGTTTATTATCCTTATTTGTAAGAGAGTGAGAGCAATGGCACGGGTTGTGCTGCAATTTAGTAGTTGCGGAACCCAGTCCGTACACTGTGAGTGTTATGCAGAGCAGCATCATCAGTGTAATCGGCGCTTTTACAATTGTGAGCATACCTGGTCTAGAGATTCTACCTCTAGAAAATTATTTTTATAATAAATGTATGATTGATTTTTATATGCAGAGTGGATAAAAAAGTTACATTTACAAAATATATTCAATGAACTGTGAGCTGTTATAATTATTTTAATTTTCTCTTGTCATAATCCTTTTCCAAAATGATGGACAGAGACTGTAACAAATAACTAGGTCTAGTTCATCTATTGCTGAATATCTGTAACATAAAAATATTTGTATGCAAAATTATGACTTATGGAAATCATGGAAGATTTCATATTCATTTTCTATTTGTGAACTTCGCTTTTTAATAAAAGAATACGGGTGTTATTACAATATATATACATACAAAATTTTTCGCAATATAGAAGTCACAGATTCAAAACTAAAACTAGCATTATAATGATCGATAAGGAGTATGCAGCATTAAATAGACCACCAGACCTAGAATGTGCAGCACTCCACACCACTCAAATAACACAAGCACAATTCAATTGTAACACCACAATCTCAGTGGCCAGCTAATAAATGGAAACACAAATGGAGTCGCATGAATGTTGGTACAATATGACTGTTATTTCATATTTTTAAAGAAGGTGGAGGGAAGAGAATCCTTCCAAATGAATATCCTACATAATGTTTTGTACTTTTCAAAATTTCTTTTAGATCTTGTGATGTCGCAAATTAAAAGTTGTTCTAGGAATAATTATTAATTTCCTCACTTCGCATCATAAGCCGAATTCGCATTAAATCATAATTCAAAGGATTAATTTTTGGATCCTTGGCTCACATTGTAAACTACCTGTGTGGGGGAGGGGAAATGAGAGAGAGAGCGCTAGAGATATTTCATGCTATTGTGTCTCGCGAATTTCACATGTTTTTACATACTGCACTTTGCTGATGCCAGTAACAAGTGAAATGAGCTTCTCAGTAAAGTGACCACCATCACGAGGCATAGTGAAATTTGGAAGCTTACTTTACGACTTCATCACTTGTGTGTGTGTATATATTTAAAATACTAACCTGCAAGTCCCATATAACAAGCTGACCATCTAGTCCACTAGTACTGACTCTGGAAGCAGAACCCTTCGTTCCCTTGTACAAACACAAACATGTGATTGCATTCTGGTGAATTGTCTCCAGAGTTGTGTCACTTGTCTCTATACGAGCTTGTCGATCAAGACTCTGGAATTTTCGCATGGCACTGAAATTAAACATAAATCTTAAAATTAAATAATAGTACTACTACTGTTTCAGTACTGTTATCTGTTAATCATGCAATCATGAAAATGTGTAGAGGGTATATCAGGGGCGAATCTAGCTATTTGGCACCTCTAGGCAGAGAAAAATATTTCCACCCCTTATTTTGCCCTATATGCGTCATTTGGATCAACTGAAATAATTAATTGATTCTGCGTTATTAGGTCTATTACTGTTTCTAATATCGGAAATGCCTGACTCAGATACACCACACACTCCACTATTTTCGGTAACGCCACATTATTACACTCTGATGTACCTGGACTCGAACTGGAACAAGCTGGCTCTGTTTGGCAAATCTATTTTTGCATTTTTTCTCACAATTTCCTCTTTTTTTATTTTCTTGTCTTTCGCGAGTTTCCAGTATTGTTGTTTAGTCAACTGTCCGAATACAGGTCTGGACCCCACAAGTGACACCATCAAGGCAACTAGGCCAGGAGATAATGGGGTAAGGTGACCAGTTCCTTTTCTCCTCCATTACATATATTGCTGACTAACTACATATTACACTAATCACATTTCAGATGCAGTTCTTCCTCTGACATATATCGTCAAGTGAGTTGTACTACCTGATAATACATTTACATATCAGAGAGAACCTCAATCAGAGGTGTTTCCGGTATTGAGAACCACTTAGCTTTTTCCAACTGTCACTCATTATAATGAATATTAAAATATAAATCACCTAGGTACAAAACAACTGCACTCTTTACCGTTTCAAATTAACTTGAACTGCCAAGCGTCCTATTGCTACAATGACTGGCGGTATTTTCTTTGAATTTAAGTCTGAATGGGCATTATTGAGTGTTGATACTGGCTACTCTTATGATAAGAGTTAGGAGCATCTCTCATCACAAAGCTTATGATTGCGAGCAACGAGATTTGCCTTCCTAACGTATCGTAATATAATACCAGTAAGTTCTTTAATGTTATCACGTGGGACTCTCACGACGAGAGGGCATAACATTGAAAAAAAAGTGCTATGATCGCATTGTGACACTATTATTGAAAAACTGTCCTTTCTGCGTTGGCAGACCATTGATTAAATTTGAACTAATTGTTGCCAATGTTATTCATATCCTTTTCATTGTGCATTTAAGTTCATGTACTCTTTTAAAGAGTTATGAATAAAATTTAAAAAATATAAAAAAAATTAATAGTAATAGCTTAAAAGCCACCCCCTCAAATCTGTTGCTCTAGGCAGCTACCTAGGCCCTAAATACGCCCCTGGAGTATATCTAAGGTGGACAATTAACATTAAATTCCAGAGAACTGGATATTCTTCAACAATGACATAATGTGTCACCAAGTAAAACAACAAATATGAGAAGACACTGTGTGTATTGACATAATTATGAATATTCGCAATTGACTGTTGTTCTTAGTCAATCATTCATACAACTTAATTTCTGTTACCTCTGTTGGAGGGGAAGTTTTAAAACAATAAACAGTATGTACTATTATGGACACTGCCCTTTACTGTTTTAACCCTTTGATGCACGCATTTGGGAGAAAAATAAAAAATTGTGTTTGCAATGAAATTAATCTTTTATTTGTCTAAGAGAAGTACCTCAAATTTTAAAAATTTGAAAAACTTCAATTTTTGACACAGAAAATGGGTGGTTTCATGGTAAAACCACTATGCAATACTGCAGAACACAATGCCTTCAGACTTATTGTGAATGATACGAAAGGAAACAGTTTCTGATCTCATTAAAGCAAAGTGCTACTCCACAAGTGTTGCAGGCCCATTTACTCCCGTGTGGTTGAACTTCAGTGCTACAATAAGCACAGCGTCTTGAAGATCGACACACAGGCTTATGTGCCACCTTGTCGAATCTTTTCTCATATGGGACCGTTGGCTTGAAGTGGTGCACAGATTTCAGTACTGTCTTTCTCCCTCTAGGTTTTGGAATATTAGCTGCGACCAAACCATCAACAACTGCCAACCTGAAATTCTTCAGAGTCAGTTCTCCACCTTCACCTCTCAACGAATATACCAAGAAGGCATTAGTCACAGTGACATCAACAAAATATCAAAAAATACGGTGCCACTATCTTCAATAGATGGATCGTGGTAATTAGAATGGAAAAGAATGGACCTTCTATCCTTCCACTTGAGCCAGGACACTCCAGCATATGACGTACGGCTATCACTCTCACCATGTTTCATGTCGCGATCTCTTCTTTCGTTGTGTGGTAAACCAATACGCCCATGTCTAACTGTACCACATGCATACATATTTTGCTGCCTTAGAGATCATCAGATTCAAACTTGTGAAAAAGTTGTCAAAAACATTTTGTGATTGTCACCAACCATCTCTTCCTTGTAGCCATGATGAATAAGCTGACAAGAAAATGAAACATTTTGTTGCATATGGTAAGCATAACTACCCTGTTTGCATGGTGGTTACGTTTTGAAATCACCACATTATTTCTATATTGATGCCACATGTGTCAAAGAAATTACAATCTTGTTACTGAAATATATTCTAAAAGACCGAAAGACAAATAATACTAAATAGAAACTTATGTAACTGTGATATTTTAGCATACAACTGAAATAAAAACACGTAGCGAGTCTTCCACTCCCCAACTATACACAACAACATCGGGCATCTTAATGAACAGGCTCAGCAACACAAATATAGGGAAAATAAAATTCTTCTACAGTTACTAGGGATCAGTGAACGCAGCGCACTAGTTTTGAAAGAAAAACCACTCTGTAAATAGGCACGAAACTCAAATTTAAAAGGTGGTTACGTACTGTAACCACTGCGCTTCAAAGGGTTAAGACCCTGGCTTGCAAAGTCGCCCAGAACAAAATACGTAATTTCCTATGACTTTGTTAAACTTATTATTGCAATACTAGAAAACGGGGTACAAGTGAATCCACATTTTGAATTTATATTCTGGCAATACAGTGAAACCTCGATTCATCGTTTTGTTCTGGACTTCTGAAAAAAAAACCGGTAGAAACGGGAAAACGATTGATACGGGAACCTGTCTAAAATGAATATAAGCAGTCAAATTTACTTATAGTACACACATGTATTCATATACTAAAGAATGTGTCGTACATGAATGATTTTTTGATTAACTCACTTCATTTCTTGTTGAAAAAGTCACTAATTTTCATTTGCTTACTAGCACCTTTACTTTTTAAGCTAAACAGTAGCTTCTCAATATTAATAATGTTCACTTGGTCTCTGTTGGCGATCTCGTGAGTATATATGAACGCTCTCATGGTCTCGAACGCACTTAGTGCTTCTTGAAAACTCGGCACTGGTTTGGGATCAGCTTCATCATTATCGTCACTGTCGATTTGTCCCTCCTCCATGGGACTTCCACTCGCCACTTCCTCACACATTTCTTCCACAGACAGCACACCACATGTCGCGAGTTCTTGGTCCACAGACACATAAGCGTCGAAATCAACGCCAGCGATTCCTGTCTCCAGCTGAGTCCAGTCTTCGTCTTCATCATTTCTGTTGACTTCCGACATGTTTGATTCTTCATTTCTGTTCCCATAACCACATTTTACGAAACAGTTCTGAATTGTGAACTGAGTCACTTGTTGCCATGCCGAAACAATAAAGTGAATGGCTTGTAGTATGTCTATCTTCATTTTGACCTCTTTCCATCAAACATAAAGCCCTCTGTACTAGCTGCTACCTATACGCCTGCTTGAAGTTCTTTATAACTCCTAAATCAAGTGGCTATACAACACTGGTGCAGTTTGGGGGATAAAATATCACCTTCACATTCTTCAACGAGGATGTGTCTGGAGAATGTGCAGCACAATTATCAATAAAAAGGAGGATTTTCCTGCCTTTTGCACCAAAGAATTTATCAAGAGCATGAAGAATGTCTCTGAAAATCTCCGATGTCATCCATGCTTTGGAATTAGCATAGTATTTCACAGGTAGTTTCTTCACGTTTTTAAAAACATCGTGGTTTTGCAGACTTGCCAATAACGATGGGAACTTGTTTGTCTGAGCCATCGGAGTTTGTGCACAGCAGTACAGTCAGTCGCTCCTTCGCACTTTTGCCTCCGTGGCAGGATTCTCCTTTAAGTGCCAGTGTACGGTCTGGAAGACAGTTGAAGAAGAGGCCTGTTTCATCTGCATTATAGATGTCCCGAGGCTCGTACTCTTTCAGCAGCTCCAGGAGTCTTTGGAACCAGAGATCCGTGGCGTTGGTGTCCACAGTAGCACTTTCCCCAGCCAGTTTCTTAAACACCAAGCCATGGCGTTGTTTGAAACGAGAGATCCAGCCATTCGATGCAGAAAAGTTCTCAATCCCTATTGTTTCAGCTATTTTCAGAGATTTCTCCTTCAAGATGGTCCCATCAATGGGAATGCCTGATGCTCGTGCCTGTTGATACCAGGAAAAGAGGACATTTTCTAGCTCGCAGTAAGTTGACTCCTTGCCTGTCTTCCTCTTTTTGGCTGCTGTACCACACTTATCAGCCTGCTGTCTGATTTCTATTTTCTTTGCCAATATGCAATTTAGAGTTGAAGGTGGCAGGCCAAGACGCTTAGCTATGTCAATCCTCTTCTCCGTTGGATTTTTCTCCACCTCTTCTATAATACGAAGTCGTTCTTCTAAAGTCCGAACTTTTTTACACGGAAATGCCATATCTGAGAAAATCAGATTAGAAACTGCCAAGTTAAAAATACGAACTGTCGAGAATCGAACACGTGTGATAGACTGTGTACACAACTTGGTGGAAGCGCGGACTGGAATGGTCTACAATAGAAAACGATCGATAGGACACATGGACCCTTCTACATTGTCTTGCCAGGCAAGCTGTGAGGAAGGTCGGTGCGTAAGCAGGACAATAACCATAAAACTTCACAATTGGAGCTTGCAGCACAACATTCTGAAGACATCAACTGCTACAAGCATTTGTAAGCTTGTTGCTATTTCTTAAAACTGATCAATCCGGGATTTACACACTTCAGGGCTAAAAAATCTGGCCAATAGATGCGGGAAAACGATAAATCGAGGAACGATAGATGCGGGCTTTATAGTCGTAGTTTAAATAGCGTATGTTCAGGGACCAACGAATTTGAATGATGGATCCGGGAAAATGATACATCCGGGAACAATAAATCAAGGTTCCACTGTACATTGTTTCCTGTAATACATAACTGATTCAAAACATTGCTTTTATGATGCATCAACTGTATTACTTTAGATAGGAAAAAAGAGACTAAGACAAAAAGAAAATGCAGTGAAACCTCGATCCATCGTTTGGGGGGGGGGGGGGGTTAACAAGGAATAAAAACGATAAATACGGAAAAACTATAATACTTGGAAACCATAAAAATTGCCATATTTAGGTGTATAATAGTTGCAACAGAGTTATTGTCATCTAGTCTGCTGTCAAAAAATCTGAAAGTTAGAATTTATAAAACAGTTATAATGCTGGTTGTTCTGTACGATGTGAAACTTGGACTCGAGAGAGGAACAGAGATTAAAGGTGTTTGAGAATAAGGTTCTTAGGAAAATATTTGGGGCTAAGAGGGGTGAAGTTACAGGAGAATGAAGAAAGTTACACAACGCAGAACTGCACGCATTGTATTCTTTACCCGACATAATTAGGAACATTAAACCCAGACGTTTGAGATGGGCAGGGCATGTAGCACGTATGGGCGAATCTAGAAATGCATATAGAGTGCTGGTTGGGAAGCCAGAGGGAAAAAAGACCTTTGGGGAGGCCGAGAAGTAGATGGGAGGCAGTGGCGGCCAGTGAGACATTCTGGTGGTGGTGCCAAAAATGTAAAAAGGTGCACGCAAATCACCAAGTGAAAGGTGATAATCACAGCTCATGTTTACATTATGTTAAATAAAACAAATTAATCAAGCGAGCTATTTTACCGGGTGTGCAGTTAATGTTCCTAGTATATGAAACCAAAAACAGCAATAAACGCTTTTCTAACTTAAAAATGTGCTTATATAAAATTTATCATTTGAATGTTAAGAGAGGAATTTAACTAATCACTAACATTTTTAAATTCCAAGCAATGTACTCACCAAAGTGCCAATCCAATGCCGAGAGACATCTGCATCTGGATTAAAAAGAATGGTACTGGAAATCCATTCGTCGTTCCTTTTTTTTGCCAAACAAGTCTATCACTTTTGCATTGAAACCTTCAATCTTATATATAAAAGATTTTTCGCACGATAACATTCCTAAAGCACTCAATCTTTCTTCCTTCATAGTGTTTCTAAGAAATGTTTTTATTCTTTTCAGCATAGAAAAGCATTGCTCAGCTTCAAAAGTGGAGATGGGCATTGTAATTAACAATTTCAAAATTTTGATTGTCTCCTCGAAAGTATCACATAGTTCATCTTCTAGAATTAAGGAAAGAAATGGAACTGCTCCAGAAACTAATCTTAATTCAGGCCTACCATAGAAAACTTCTAGCTCGCCCTTCAACTTTAGTTTGTCCAGAAATGAATAAACTTCTGTCATTTCATCAAGATATTTATCCGGAAAACTTCTAATGTATTTATCAAAACTTTTAACCTCAAACAAGTTGGTAGCAGTGAGGTGTCTGGTGAACCGAAATCGGGTTTTTATCTCAGAAAGGATAGCATCACATACTTCCAAGGCATCTCTTTTTCTGAAGTCATCATCAGTTCGCGATCTCTTAGCAGGCACTACTTTGTCACACTCATTGAAAATTGCACCAATGTCGTCTCTGATTCCCTGAATTATGATTTCAAAATTCTGAATATCTTGTTTTACTTTAATTGGCTCAGCGATTTTCTTTTGTAATTGATTAAAAATTATGTCGACATGAGGCATTATCTTATTGAAAAATGTCAACCAGAAAACAAAATCTTTATCTTGAAGTCTTTGTTTGTAGGGACCTGCTTTTTCAATAGTAGATGACGACTTTATGTTTTCATTATTTTCAATAGTTTGCATCACTTTAATAAGGTCTTCTCTGTTCTCAAAAAGATCTTTGATTACACGTGAATGGTAATTCCATCTGGTGGGTGATACTCGGGGCAAACTTTTCTCTATGATTTCTCGCATTACTTTTGATCTTTGTGGTGAATTCGAAAAAAAAAAAAGAACAAATTCCTGAGAGATGTGCAAAAAAGATACGAGCCTTATGAATAACAGAGGCAGCTGTGGACATAATGAGATTTAGTTGGTGCGCATAGCAATGGATGTAATTTGCATTCGGGTACTTGTCTTTAATCAACTTTTGTACTCCATTTAACCCTCCGCTCATGACATTTGCTCTGTCGTAACTCTGAGCAATAAGTTTTCCTGGATTGTCACCAACTAAGGTCTCGAGTTCTCTTAAAATGCAGTCTGCAATAGCATTCACATTTTGAGCTTCTAGGTTAATAAAGTTCCAAAATCTTTCCACTGGCTTCCCATTGATAACATATCGTAAGACAATTACCAATTGAAATTCACAAGATACATCGGTGGTTTCATCAGCTATTACAGCTACATAGTTGGCACTTTTTATTTCTTTGCGAACTTCTTCATGATATATCTGCAACATACATTCGAGAAGTTCGTTTTGTATAGTCTTGGAAAGGCCTTTAAGGACTGAAGACTGAGATAGATGAACTTTCAGATCTTTATCCAATTCAGCGCTGAACTGAATTAATTCCCGAAACACTCCTTTATTTTCGGATGTTTCTGTTTCATCATGTCCTCTGAGCGCCAACTCCAGCGCACCACAAAACCGAATACAGTTTATAATTAAATTTAGAATATATCTATTCTTATCCACTTGTTTATTATGGTTGATTATTGTTTGCCTATAGTGCGTATCCAGCTTACTCTGAATATTGGTTTTTCCCAAAAATGAAAGACTTAAAACATTGTCCATGTGACGCTTAGATGATTCGTGCACTTTCATTTTAGACCATATGTGGCCTATATCAGTAATTCCGGTCTTACACCAACTTACATCTCCACCGAACAACACACATGCAAAGCAAAAGAAAGCATTTTTCTCTTCACAGCCACAAATCCATTTGTTCTTGTAATAAATCTCAGGATTGAACTTGCGGCATCGAATTTTTGTTTGTTGATGAAGATTCAGATTTGGAAGCGGTCTACCCAAATTCTTTATTGCAATTTTTTCTGCGAGCGTTCTATTACTAAATGGAGTTTGCAGCAATTCACTTATTTTATTCATCTCTCCACATTTCCACACCAAACTCACGTATTACTTACACCACAATCACTATAATTAACCAACACATAGGTAGCAGTCTGTTGTACTTTATTTATAGACGTCCTATTCACTAATGATACCGAATTCTAATGTCTTTGTTAAGTCATATTCCAGAAAATCATTACAATATCATTTCCGCAACTAATAACAAAATTTGCAAATACAGATAAATGCAAAATTTTCACAGTATGGTTAAGTCAAAATACTACTAGGTTCAAAAAGTTCCCGGAATTTTACTACCATTTTTCGTATTAATATATAACAAGGGATATTATACATTTGTTTTGTTGGTAACATTCATGATGTCATTTCCTTAAAGTTTGTTGATAATGGCAATTACTGGTTTTGAGTTGTAGGCAATTGTTTATCATAGTGTTTCGTTTGTTCGTCGCATTTTGTAATTATGTCCACAGAGCAAAGTACAAACATCAAGTTCTGTGTTTTGCTGGGGACATGATCAGTATGGCTGATGAAGATGGTGATTTCTTAAACAAAATGAAACTGGTGCTACTTGTACGACCCAGTCCCTAAACGACAGTCATCTGAGTGGAAATTGAAAACATCTCCTCGGAAGCAAAAATTTCCTAGGCACACTTCCAAAGGCAAAGTTATTTTAAATGTTATGTTTTATTTAACGACGCTCGCAACTGCAGAGGTTATATCAGCATCGCCGGATGTGCCGGAATTTTGTCCCGCAGGAGTTCTTTTTCATGCCAGTAAATCTACTAACATGAGCCTGTCGCATTTAAGCTCACTTAAAGCAAAGTTATGTTGGAAGTTTTCTTCGACTCTCAGGGTCTCATGCACCATGAGTTCATTCCAGAAGGTCGTACTGTAACGAAAGAATTGTACGTAGAAACCCTCCGTCGCCTCTGGGACGCAGTGAGAAGGAAACGTCCAGAAAAGTGGGTAGAAAACAACTGGTTCCTTATGCATGACAATGCACCTGCTCATCGCGCAATTATTATAAAGAATTTTCTTGCCAGGCACAACATAACTGCTTTGGATCACCCACCATACTCTCCTGATCTCTCACCACCTGATTACTTTCTGTTTCCCCGTCTGAAAAGTCATCTGAAAGGACGGAGATTCAATGCTGAAGAGGTTATCGCAAACGCGACGAGAGCACTAAGACGGGTTTCACAAAATGGCTTCCAGGAACTCTACACGCGTTGGCAAAAGTGTGTTGTTGCGGAAGGCAACTATTTTGAAGGAAATGCTGTAGAATAGTGTTTAAGGTACGTTGTTTCTATGATGCTAGCAAATTCCGGGAACTTTTTGAACCTAGTATGTATAAATAACTTTTAGAACTAGTAAAGTTACTGGCAAAAACACATGAAATGAACGGTGATACAGACAATAAATGAAAACGTTTACACTTCACTTCAACAGACCGATGAATCCAAGGCAGCAGCTTGAATAACACATGTTCATGTCCCATAGACAAAAACAGTCCTGCACAAATCTCATTATATCGTTAACAAAAGCATCAATACTAGCAACAGTGTAACGATATTTAGTTGCCGCGAAATAAAACAAATATCACACAAAATTAACAAATAGTGTTACATAATATGAGAAAATACATAGTTGTCTTTCTAAAAATAACCATGACTGATTTTCTCTGCATTCGATATAGTTAAATGAATAATAATTTGTACTTTCAAATCCAAGTTGTGTGCATTAGTTTTGAATTGGTAACATTGCATTAAGATTTGGCACCGAACTTTGTGTTTTCGTGTAAGTCTGCTCTTGAGACGACGGTTTCCTGCCAAACTTTTCCAACAAACCCTGCCATCTATCGGAATTTCTGCATTACTGCGCTCTAGCGGACGGAATTTTAACTACTGAGTCAAACTGAACTCGGCTCAGTCTCCGCCATAAGAATGCATATGAACTAAACCAGTAGCCTTTTGTACAGTGTTATATGGGCTTACCCGGTGCTACAGCGAACTGGCTCCAACGTTCGAAAAAACCTGCAAGAGTGCGTCCCAATCTGTACGCACACTCGTTCAGATGAAATAGGAATAAAATACGTAGAAATAAATTATTACAACTTATTTCTAGGGTATTATTTTTTGTTTCTTTCATTGGTGATGCCATGGCACACTGGCACTGCCCCAAAAGCCGCCCCTGATGGGAGGATAACATTAAAATGGATTTGAGGGAAGTGGGATATAATGATAGAGACTGGATTAATCTTGCACAGGAGAGGGTTCGATGGCGGGCTTATGTGAGAGCAGCAATGAACCTCCGGGTTCCTTAAGAGCCATTTGTAAGTAAGTAAGTAAATGTTCTACTAACCTCAAACCACCAGCTTCTTTCTTTTGTGAAACATCCAATTTACAGTTCAAGTATAATTGACCAGATTCATTTACAGAATACAGCATTGGACAGCAACTGTGACCCTGAAAAGAATGAGAAAGATTAAAATAAAATTGAAGACTACAATACACGCAACACTTTTATAAATAATTTTTTAAAATTCAAATGGCATTCATTAAATTTGATTCTTTCTTGCATCGCAGAAGATTGCTGGTATATTATATTCTATCTTCTTCTGTCATTCTACTGCACTTCTTAATAATTATATATAATAGGTAACATCAAGAACTGCACTTGTACACTACAACTTTGAAGATGTATTGTGTTTTCTCTACCTTAAAACTTTTGTCAGTCAGCAACCACAGCAAAAGTTTCCATGCTGTTAATTGAGATAATACAGAACTCACAGAATCAATAAAGTGTGTCCTGAAAGTTCATGCTTTTAACTGTAGTAAAGTTTCACATTTAAATAATAAATGTCTAGAATTTTTATCAATGTTTGAACAGTAGATTTCAGTAGATTTGGGGTTAACCGGTAAATTTATATACAAGAAATAAAATTTCCCTTAAAAGCAATTGTGTGTGTTGTTTACATTTCTCGTTGTCTCATCCATCTCTCGCATTACACAAGTTTCATCTCTCCAGTAGGTAATAACCTTTACAGGGTTGTCAGAGTGCAACAAGTTTTAAAATTTATTTGGAGAACGAAAAGTTACATTTGTTGGGATCAAATTTTTGCACATTTAAAGGACAAATCTAAAATTCTTTCAATAATTTATCATAATAATATACTGCTCTCTTAAAATGACTGAGCATATCAGGAATTAATTCAATAGTTTTCCCAAAATACGCTATGAAATGTTTCATATAATTTTTTTTTTTTTCCGAAAAGGAAGTAAAAACGAGCAAAACGGTGTGTTGTGGTAATTGTGCTAGCCATCTAAGGGGGTGATTAATGAACAAACGAAAAGTTTCTATTCCTTTCGGAATTTCGATGATATGGAGGGAACCAACCAACCATATTGATTACTTATTTTTATATGACTAAAATAGGAGGGCTTAAAGAAAAAGATAGATAGAAAATTGAATATCCAAATATTCCACCAGCCATTAGACCCATTAGTCACAGTGATGAAATACAGATTCCTATTCCTCCTGACTCTTGGACACTAGAAAACGAGACTGAAAGAACTGATAATCCAGAAAAAGTTCCATCAAGATCTGATTCAGAATTTGAAGGCACAGATCCGAATGTGAGTCATCAGGTAACTCAGGAGAGTTAAATGAGCTGATCCGAGATTTAAATCTTCAAAAGCACAAGCAGAACTTTTAGGTCCTAGGCTAAAAGAATGGAATTTCTTACACAGAGATACAAGCATATCTTCATTTCGAAAAAGAGAGGAGTACCTAGTTAAATACTTCAAAATGGAAATTCCCCGTGTTACTGTTGTGATGAATGGAACAGTAACATACTCAATTTTAGTTCTTGCTCTCAAAAAAAGATAAAAAAAATGTGATTTACTATAAAACTGAGGATGCTACATAAAAACTAAGGGCATATTTGAACTCAGCACATCAAAATACATAATAAATTCCATTGTGCAAAAAAAAAATCAAATCGAAATGATAGCCGTCCAAATCTTGGATTTAAAATACTGGCATCCTAATCAATTCAAATGAACAAGAAAGAAAATGTAAATTAATGTTAAAAAAATACATAATGAAATTTTAAAAAATAATATTCTGTGACAAGATGTGGTAGCTATCAAAACAATAAAAATTTATTGAAAATAAATAATATACATTGAATATTATAAAGATGAATAGAGATGATGATTGATGATGTTCAATGAAGATTTTAAAATGGTTGATGCAATTGTCTGAAGAGTCTTTTCAGGAACTTTTAATTTTCTGAGGATCTCCAATGTAAATTTGGGAATTGTTCCTCGTGCACCAAACATAAGTCAGACACTGTATCAACTACGAGGTTATTTAGCATCAATGAGATTGGCAATAGCGAGATGGTATTTGGCGAGATGAGGCCGAGGATTCACCATAGATTACCTGGCATTCACCTTACAGTTGGGGAAAGCCTCGGAAAAATGCCAACCGGATAATCAGCCCAAGCGGGGATCAAACCCGTGCATGAGCACAATTTCAGATCAGCAAGCAAGCGCCTTAACCGACTGAGCCACGCCGGTGGCTAATTTTTTGTTGTTGTTCAGTGAACCAAATTTAATGGTATTAAATAGCAAATTACAGTTAAAATATATAAGATTATGATGACAATGAAAGGTTCACAACGAAATTAATTAAACAAAATACTTACCGCTGCAACCAATGAATTCGGGCCAACCCAAACACAACTTAGAAATGGAAGGAACTCGGTACGCAACTTGCTCACAGCCATTTGATGGGTTGCATCCGCCACAGCGACAGAGGAATCGTGCCCAACCCAACAGACACGGTTCCCATCTCCAGAAAATGCAACACTATGGACCCAACCACCTGTAATTGATCATAATCAAATAAAATTAAAGTATCCTCAACACATAACTACTTAATGCTTCAACAGTCTGTCTAAGTCAACCAGTTAACCAATGTGATGAATTATGAACAGTAATCTCACTAGAGGTTTTGATTTATCTAGAGAAAATCAAAATTCGAGTGGGATTTAGTTGACTATTACATGATTAGAAGATAGTATATAAAGATTAGAAATAACGAAGTACTCTAATACAATAAAATGTTAATTGACTTACGAAAATACTGAACTGTCTTCAAATGTATTATTATACCATCTCAACATTACAAATATTCCTGTAGATGGCAGTAGTGTTTTTCGATTAGCGGTTTTTTTGTTATCAGTTGTGCCACATATAGAATCTTCATTGAACTCTGTTGACGATTACTAGCAAGAAGGCTTTGCTGATTCAGTTTCATTTTTATTAAAATAGTTTTTTTACTCCTTCAGGGAAGAACTAAGATTGTATTTTTGTCCATGTTATTTTATTAACAATAAACAACAATATAACAGTTATTGTTTTCTAATGCCAGGCTAGAAATTGTATTTAAATAATAATATATCTGAGTAAAATTGTTGTATGTAATGTGTCTGTGATCTATTATATATAATAAACCAAAACCAATAATGCCAGGCATTTGACAATAAAATCATTTGACCTCTTGCACTCCAATATTTTTCAAAGATATTATCATGGTCAGCCAGTGAAGCACAGATTTTGAGGTGTTCCGAATCCATTTCTTGGTTTGAGTTGCACAATGCGCAGTTAGAGGACTGATATATTCCAATTCTATCCAGATCCTTGGCCAAACAGTCATGGCCTGTCGCCAATCTAAATGCAGCTACAGACGATTTTCGTGGTAAATCGGGAATTAACTGTGGATTATGATGCAGAGAGTTCCATTTTTTCCCTTGAGATTGTGTTATCAAATTTTGTTTGTTGAAGTCTAAGTATGTATATTTAATAAATCTTTTCACAGAGTAATACATAGATTTAGCAACAGGTCTGTAAGTAGCAGTGCTGCCCTTAAATGGCAAGATGTAGCCGATTTAAGTGAACACCATAAAAAAATAGTTGCATTCCACTTCAATTATCTGGATCCCAGTAATCAACATCACTTGACAGATGATTTTCAATAAATCTTAGTATTAAACAATCTCTGATACGTGACTATCCATAATATCACACAGCAGAAGCTATAACAAAACCTAAATAATATAAAAAAAGTGTTAGAAATGTTTTAATTAGGGATGATGAAATAAACAAGAAAAGTCTTAATTAAGGATGATGAAATAAAAAATAAACATGAACATTTTTAAAAGGAACAATTATTGAAAGTATAAATTTCAAATTTGAATGTTTTAGTGGTTGGTGGTTCAGTTGATGTTACACTGGATGTGTGCGTAAAAGAAGTGGAACTCGTTGATGTACATGGTGTATTTCTCAACTTATTCAGGATTTCCGAATGGCGCTCTTCATTTATTTGTAAATAGGGTTTCAGGGAATGTGCATAACTATGACCAGTGATCTTTATTAATGTTTGTTCTTGAATGCCAATGCGAGTCATATTTGAAACTGCTGTGCATCGACTGGAGTGGTTTGTAATTTTACATTTTTTTTTTTATTTCCAACCAGTGCAGTTTGAAATGCTGTCAAACAAAGAAACAAATGCTAGGGTAGTGATAAAAACAAACTAATACTAGGAAAGCAATAAAATTAAACCAATGTTAGGGGAGCGATAAGCAGCCATTATTGGTTGAAAGACGTCCTTTCATACCGTTTTATTGGCCAAAAGTAGTATGACGTAGTAAAAGTGTAATAGTCAATACAAAAGGCATGAATTCTGAACTTGTCAGACGCCATCAAAAAGTGCTACATTATCTACAGGGTGAACTTAAAATGTGGGGACAAACTTTAGGAAGTGATTCCTGATAGAAGAAGGAACAAAAAGGTCGTAAGAATAATTGACTAAATATCCAAAAACGAAAGTCTTCCATGATAACATGACAATACTGTTATTCATAAGATCAGTCCCTTGTAATGGCAATCATATCAGTTACAGTATGTTTGCGCTTATTTTCATTTGCAGATCAGCTACGTAGTGCATTTTGTACAATGCTGTTAGAATGGCCCAGCTTATATCACAGATGGGCCACATGCATAGACAGGGGTTATCCACCACACCTTGTAGAACATGTTCTTCCAGATCAGGTTATGAACTTGATGCTGTTTCCCTCCGTCTGCACGCATTCCATCAAATGACTCATCTCACAAAGACAACAGGAACACTGCTGCAAATGTTTTATGATACAGTTACTGTCTTTGAGGGAATCTTTCGTGGTAGATTAAAATATTCCCATTCACTAGTCCATACATGAATATCATCTCCACTTGTTCCCGATATGAATACTGGGTTATTCTTACAGTACTGTACAATGTGCACTACAGAGCTGATCTGCAACTAGGGTGCTCTAAAATTCCCCTTACAAACTTCTAGGACTTGTTAAGGGGCCTGAGTAGATAATATTTTGAATTGGAACCCATGTCTGGAAACATACTGTTTCCGTGCTACAGCCGTTTCAAAGCAAGCACTGCCTGAACGTACGTCACGTGTCTCAACAAGTAATAGCTTCGCGATTCGTCCACCTGCAGCGTTACATGATGAGGGGTGCTTACGTCAGATCATGTGATGTCAATTGACGTTTATCCTACCTCTCGGAGCTAGTTCGAGCCTCATTCACTGTCTTTCAGTGTTAGAGCAACACGGTTCAGTACACTTTTGCAGAATACACCGACATGATCCTTCTGTATGGCGAAGCTCAAGATAATGGAAGAGCTGCTTGTCGCCTTTATTGAGATCGTTATCCACAATGTCCGACTCCATCGCATACCCTTTTCGCCATAATTACGCAACGGCTTCGAGAAAGGGGTACCTTCACCGCCAGCAGGAATGACTGTGGTGCTCCAAGGAAATGCCGCACTTCCGAATTGGAAGAGGCCGTACTGCATCAACTTGAAGGGAACCCGTCAATGAGTACACGAGCAATTGCGCGTGTAATGGATGTTGCTCCCAGCACAGTCTGAAATGTTCTGCATGAACAACTACATGCATACCACCTCCAAAGGATACATTCATTACTGCCAGCTGATTTTGCTCCACGCGTTCAGTTCTGTACGTGGTTTCTGCACCGCTGCATCAACGAGCCCCTATTTCCACGGCGCATTCTCTTCACAGATGAATGTACATTTACTAGGGATTGTGTACTCAATTCACGAAACAGCCATGTCTGGGCAGACGAAAACCCCATGCCACGCATGTCCAGGGATTCCAACACCGATTTTCTATCAATGTGTGGGCAGGTATTCTGGATGGTCATGTGATTGGACCGTAAATTCTTCCATCCCCGCTAACAGGTCCCATCTACTTGATCTTACTACAACACGTATTGGGTGTGTTGTTGGATGCTGTGGCATTGAACGTCCGTCAAGACATGTGATTTCAGCATGACTGCGCACCTCACTTTTCACATGCTGTTTGGGAACATCTGGACCGACGATTCAAACAAAGATGGATAGGCCGAGGTGATCCAATTGCATGGCCTCCACGATCACCGAATTTGACTCCATTGGACTTTTTCCTCTGGGGTCGTATGAAGAGTTTGGTTTATGAGACTCCTGTAGAGACAGCAGAAGATCTGGTGGCACGAGTTGTGGTCGCTGCAGGAGAGATTGCAGATACATGAGGTGTGATAGAGCGCATTTACCAAAACATCATTCGTAGGTACAATGCGTGCAATGAAGTTGGTGGTCGCCACATCGAACCGCATTTGTAGTGAATTTGAATGTTGACCATCATTTGAAAAGGACAAAAATAGTTTAAGTTGTACTGTAAACAAAAGTGTTTGTGACAAATGATTCAATTTCCATTTTGTTTCTTTGGTTATTAATGAGTTGAATTGTAAAACAAATGATGTACCGGGTCATGCCTCATAATAAAATAAGTTACTTGTAAAAGTGGTCACGTTAAAAACATGTTTTCAAACGGCTGTAGCACGGAAACGGTACGTTTCCAGACATGGGTTCCAATTCAAAATATTATCTACTCAGTCCCCTTAACAAGTCCTAGAAGTTTGTAAGGGGAATTTTAGAGCACCCTGTATTAGATCTAAACCATGAAGAAACAACCCACCATTGGTGTTACAAGTGCAACACTGAAAAAAAAAATATATATATCATTCGACTGTTTCTACAGATAATGATCAATTCACTTATTTACTAATGGCTTTTAGAGAACCCGGAGGTTCATTGCCGCCCTCACATAAACTCGCCATTGATCCCTATCCTGAGCAAGATTAATCCAGTCCCTAGCATCATATTCCAACTTCTTCCAATCCATTTTAATATTATCCTGCCTTCCCAGATATCCGGAATTTTAATTGCCAAACTATAACATTATATTATATTATATTATAATTTATATATAGTATTATATTATACATATTATGTTATTGTTTATTTCACAGAAATAGTTTTATTAAAATTATAAGTGAGAAGAATTCCAGTATCGATTATGACTAGAGCCCGGATGTTTAGGCATTTATAACAGTTAAAATAGGCAGGAAAAAAGGACAATAAAAACGTAAAAAAAAAAGGCACAATAAATTTTGAAAAAGACATTATAAATTTAAAAAAAGGCAGAATATATTTTAGCAATAAAGTTAAATGATATCAAAGTAACACACATTTTTACTTCGTAGTTGACACATGTTGAATTATAAAATACTTTTTTTTCGTGATTGTCTTTTCACAAATCTTACATAACAAAACTGTTTCATCAGTTGAAAACACATGGGCACCGAATTCACCAATGTAAGCATGAAGTTTACTTTTCAATGGTTTACTGAATTTAGGCATTCTAGTTAAACGATCATATACCTTCTGTCACCTGACAATAAATGACTGTTCCTCATTCAAAATTCTTTCTCCTACAATAATAAACACGTGAAGCACAAAATTGTAACAGTAAGATTTGAAAATATGAAAGCAAACAATTGAAAATGCTACGTAACAACTTCTATGAGTCCACACCTGTGGAGTAACGGTCAGCGCGTCTGGCCACGAAACCAGGTGGCCCAGGTTCGATTCCCGGTCGGAGCAAGTTACCTGGTTGAGGTTTTCTCCGGGGTTTTCCCTCAACCCAAGATGAGCAAATGCTGGGTAACTTTCGGTGCTGGACCCTGGACTCATTTCACCAGCATTATCACCTTCATCTCATTCAGACGCTAAATAACCTAAGCTGTTGATAAAGCGTCGTAAAATAACCTACTAAAATAGAATAAAATAAAAACTTCTATGAGATCGGGCTTAATATTTAAAATTATAAGGCTGATTGTTGGTATTGTGAAGACATGACATTATATTTGTAACTGTGGATTGTCGATCAATTAAAGCAATAATATTAAAGCACGATTATTAGCAGATTAAGGGGTTCGGATACCTCCTATCTTGGCAATGTTAAATTTTCAATATTGTGGTACACTTAGCTCTTAAACCATTGAAGATACAGACCTGAAACTTTTACAGATTGTTGTTCAATGCTTTATCTCTGCATTAAATCATTTAAGTTGATTTGGCTGTCATGATACTTTCTCCCTGATTTTTTTCCTAACTGTCCAAAATTTAACATAATTTTATTTAATAATTTTTTTTCTGACTTTTTTTTTTTTCAATTCACATAATTTTACATTTAATACTAAGGGCATGGTTATAGCAACATCTGGTAAAAAAATTAAGTATCTATCTGGAATAGTTTTCACACTGAGTGTACTCAAAGTTTGAAAAATGTCAAATGGGAGAAAAATAGGTTTAAACTTTCAGTATAAAAAAACTTTCTTCTGTCATACCTAGAACTTCCCAGCACCATATGCAGGGTCTTCCTGGTCTTCCCTTTTCCTTTGTTCACTTCTCCTCTTCTTCCTTGCCTCCTTGGTCATCTCTTCAGCTTGTCTCTCTGCATCTTTCAGTCGTATGGCATCCAACGTCCAATGTGTCTCATGGTGTAGAAACCTGGATCAATTCCCAGCTGCTGTTGAACTTTTGCTCTCCCAATATTACCCAAATTGAAGGACAGCACTGCTTCCAGAACACCTACTTTTAGTGTACTATTGCCCACAAACACATTCTTGGGTACTCTGGTCCAGATGAGATTGTTGAACGATTCATTTGGGTTTTGAGTACGTCCATGGAGGCACTTTTTCAGAAGATCTGGTTGTGCTAGATCTCTATAAATAGGTTTCACTAAATCCATTATGACTTCAGGGAGACCATGGTGCTTGTAATTTATTGTCAGAACTGTTGTATTTGCTCCATGAATTATGAGGGCACAATCCATGAACAGGTGTAGTGTCAGTAGAAATTTTATGAAAAAAGCTAGCCCACACTGCCTTTCTCATATTCTCCAGATTACCTATATTTTCCATTATGGCTTTACCGTAATAGTCTTGTAGCTGGTCTATTTCACTGCTTGTGAGTCTTTTAGTACCACCAATTCCTTTCCCATCTCCTAATTTCTTCCCCTTTCATTCTTGTACCAGTCGCCTAAGTCGAGACCCCATCCTCTTATGAACATGTCCCACACACTCTAATTTTGTGATATTAGTGCTATCCCCATATGGTTTTGCTGCCACTACACTATGAATCCCTTGCTATCTCCATCTCCTAAGTATTGGATATATTTTACTCCCCTACTCTCTACAGACCTCTGAAATATTCTAACTGCACCATCTGCTTCCATTCCACCACTGGATCCTGCATAGTTCACTTCACAATTATCATGTTCTTCACATTTTCCTCTTCTTTTATAGCTCATACAATATTTTGAAAGACATTCTACATCCAAAACCTTACCAGTGTCTACACTAGTAGCTGTCACTACACTATGAAGAGAACTATGGCCACGCTTTTGCCAAGTTCCATCCAATGCAACAGCAATTTCGTTGCGCCCATTGTTGTCATTTACAGCTTCTATTGCTGCGTCTTGCATGCACTGTTCTGCTACCTTTTCAAGACTCTAACAAAACACTATTTACTTTATTATACAGCACTGGTGGAGCTGGAGCGTTTAGCACTGAACACAGTGTCTTACCTGCTGCCCTACCTTTACCGATGCAATGCATACCGTACACGATTCTACGATTAATTTCAAAACCCCTGATTTGAAGTAAAAAATGAATGATTTTCCTCACATTTTTCACAAACAAGTGTCAACTTGCTTGCCAGTCCTTTCCTGTTTTTCGAATTCACATATACAGATACACAATTTACACTCAAACAATATCTACACTGTACAAATGACCTCACTGCTTGTGCCAATAATTCAATGTCCACAAACTGGTAACATGTACTCAACCTCTCACTGTCATTATCTGAAATAGTATCAGAGAACACACTGAAGAGTTTCCTTGAAGAAGACAGTTTCTTGCTGGTTGAACTTCTGAAATTATTAGTACTTGATGTAGAGGGTGTAGATAAAACTGAATTTGAATCACATGTTTGTGTAGGCCTAATCACATCAGCACTAAGATCAACATTTAACACATTATTATTGCTATTAGAACTACTGGCTTTGTTTTTCTTACTATTATTCTTGTTTACATACTTATTTCCACGAGATTTTCTTTTTCCAAACAGTTTAGCCCTCATATTTACACAAGAAAAGAGCACACCACTAGGAAAACTTAAAATGTTTACGAAAAATAGTAAACAACTGCTGTTGCTAAGCTTCAGACAGTGCAGTCAACAAAACGAGCAAAGTTTTCTCTCCTGTTAGTGGGTTCTTTCAGAAATATGTTGTTGTTGTTTTCTAATGCCAGGCGTTTGACAATAAAGTCATTTGACCTCTTGCACTCCAATATTTTTCAAAGATATTATAATGGCCAGCCAGTGAAGCACAGATTTTGAGGTGTTCCGAATCCATTTCTTGCACAATGGGCAGTTAGGGGACTGATATATTCCAATTCTATGCAGGTGTTTGGCCAAACAATCGTGGCCAGTTGCCAATCTAAATGCAGTTACAGACGATTTTCGTGGTAAATCGGGAATTAACTGTGGATTTTGATGCAGAGAGTTCCATTTTTTCCCTTGAGATTGAGTTATCAAATTTTGTTTGTTGAAGCCTAAGTATGTAGATTTAATAAATCTTTTCACAGAGTAATACGTAGATTTAGTAACAGGTCTGTAAGTAGCAGTGCTGCCCTTCTTTGCTAAAGCATCCGCATTCTCGTTTCCCAGGATTCCACAATGGCATGGTATCCATTAGAATACAATTCTTTTATTGAGTGATATTAATTGAGAGAGCATTTTAGTTATTTCTGCTGTTTGAGATGAAGGTGTGTGTTTAGAGACTATTGATAGAATAGCCGCTTTGGAGTCTGACAATATAACTGCATTCTTAAATTTATTGGTGTGGCATAGAAGATTCCTGAGACTTTCACTTATTGCAATGATTTCTCCATCAAAAATTGTTCCATATCCAAGTGATCTATAAAGTGAGAAGAGACAGCACGTAACACCTGCACCGGCACCTTGTTCTCTGGAGATCAAGGATCCGTCAGTGTATAAATGAAGCTAGTTTTGTGGAGGGTACCTAATATTAATTGTCTCTAAAGACAACTGTTTTAGTATTTCAGTGTTTACTTCTGATTTTAGTATTTCTTCTGTTAAATTTAGATTATATTCTATATTTAATAGAGTTAAAGGGTTTGGTTTAATTTGTACGTTTTCTTTTAAATTCGGGATATTGATTTTCTGTTTTAATTCTTGAACAATGGATATGAAACTTTACTGAGTTTTCAATCTACAGAGAGGACTGTATGAATGCCAACTGTTTCCTGGTAATCTAAAAAGTTTTTCATATTGAATCAGTGCTTTTTCTTCTATTGTCATTTTGATGCTGTTAATATTAGTGAGGAATCTCATAAAATCTATTGGAGTTGTTTTGATTCCACCAGTAATGAGTCTGAGAGCTTGGTTTTGAACATATTCTATTTCGTTTATGGAAGGTGAAGTAATTAAAATTTATCCGCAGTATGTTAGCACTGGCTGTATAAACATTTTGTATGTAGTGTTCAAAGTATTCCTAGAGCATCCCCATTTCTTTCCTGCTAGTCTTTTTAGAAGGAAGAATCTTTTACGAGCTTTCAGAAATATAACATGACAAATATCAGAGATAATAGCTTCAGAACAAATTTACAGCATGCCAAGAAAAGGGGGAGTAACCAATCTTTGACTTGCATACAGTTACAAAACTATTTAAAAAGGGCACTTGCTGGAATAGTTGAACGCTGATATTTTGGAATATGTTGTTGTTGTTTTCTAATGCCAGGCATTTGACAATAAAGTCATTTGACCTCTTGCACTCCAATATTTTTCAAAGATAGTATCATGACTAGCCACTGAAGCACAGATTTTGAGGTGTTCCGAATCCATTTCTTGGTTTGAGTTGCACAATGGGCAGTTAGGGAACTGATTTATTCCAATTCTATGCAGGTGTTTGGCCAAACAATCACGGCCTGTTGCCAATCTAAATGCAGCTACAGACGATTTTCGTGGTAAATCGGGAATTAACTGTGGATTTTGATGCAGAGAGTTCCATTTTTTCCCTTGGGATTGAGTTATCAAATTTTGTTTGTTGAAGTCTAACTATGTAGATTTAATAAATCTCTTCACAGAGTAATACGTAGATTTAGTAACAGGTCTGTAAGTAGCAGTGCTGCCCTTCTTTGCTAAAGCATCCGCATTCTTGTTTCCCAGGATTCCACAATGGGATGGTATCCATTGGAATACAATTCTTTTATTGAGTGATAATAATTGAGAGAGCATTTTGGTTATTTCTGCTGTTTGAGATGAAGGTGTGTGTTTAGAGACGATTGATAGAATAGCTGCTTTGGAGTCTGACAATATAACTGCATTCCTAAATTTATTGATGTGGCATAGAAGATTCCTGAGGCATTCACTTATTGCAATGATTTCTCCATCAAAACTTGTTGTTCCATATCCAAGAGATCTATAAAGTGAGAAGAGACAGCACGTAACACCTGCACCGGCACCTTGTTCTCTGGAGATCAAGGATCCGTCGGTGTATAAATGAAGCCAGTTTTGTGGAGGGTACCTAATATTAATTGTCTCTAAAGACAATTGTTTCAGTTTTTCACTGTTTACTTCTGTTTTCAGTATTTCTTCTGTTAAATTTAGATTATATTCTATATTTAATAGAGTTAAAGGGTTTGGTTTAATTTGTAAGTTTTCTTTTAAATTCGGGATATTGATTTTCTGTTTTAATTCTTGAACAATGGATATGAAACTTTTTTGAGTTTTCAATCTACAAAGAGGACTGTATGAATGCCAATTGTTACCTGGTAATGTGATAAGTTTTTCATATTGAATCAGTGCTTTTTCTTCTATTGTCATTTTGATGCTGTTAATATTAGTGAGGAATCTCATAGAATCTATTGGCGTTGTTTTGATTCCACCAGTAATGAGTCTGAGAGCTTGGTTTTGAACATATTCTATGTTGTTTATGAAAGGTGAAGTAATTAAAATTTCTCTGCAGTATGTCAGCACTGGCTGTATAAACATTTTGTCTGTAGTGTTCAAAGTATTCCTAGAGCATCCCCATTTCTTTCCTGCTAATCTTTTTAGACGGGAGAATCTTTTACGAGCTTTTTCAAAAATGTATTTCAAATGGTTGCTCCATGTTAACTTACTATCGAAAATAACTCAAAGATATTTGGATTCATAAGTCCTAGGAAGGTGTTGGCCATTGTATTGGATATTGAATTCTCTTTCTTTTTTACCGAGTGAAAATATTTGGTAGTTACTTTTGCTTAAATTGAGTGTCATCAAATTTGATGTATTCCATTCATGTAGTTGATTTAGAGCTTTAAGAGCAGAATTTTGAATTTTGTCTCTATGTCTGTAAGATCCGGAAGTCCACAAAACTATATCATCTGCAAATAGTGCTGTTTTCATGTTTGATTCCTCTAATAGGGAGGGTAAGTCATTTATATAAATATTGAATAAAGTTGTGCTGAGGACAGCGCCCAGAGGTAGACCTCGATATGTTTGTCTGTAACTAGAAAGTGAGTTATTGAATTTAGTGGCAATGAATCTTTGACTAAGGAATTCTGATATCCGTCTGAACATATTGCTGGAGATACCTAATTTCTGGAGTTTTAGTAATAATTTATTTCTCCAGAGTCATATGCTAACTGAAAGTCAATAAATATTGCCAAGGTATCTTCTTTCTTGTTAAAACTGTCTTTTATTTCTTGGCCGAGGCGTATGACTTGTTCATTAGTATGTTCATTAGTAGAGTGTAGTTGTCGAAAACTGGCTTGTCTTGGTAATAAAAGATTTTGGGATTCTAAATACCAAGCTAATCTGTTGGAGATCATGGACTCCATGGTTTTTGCTATCATGTTTAATAGTGCTATTGGTCGATAACTATTAACATCATGAGCAGGTTTCCCTTTTTTGTGAATTGGTACAATGATTGCTTTTTTCCAAGCTGCAGGAATTGAGGTGTTCCATAATAAATTGAAAATGGATAAAAGTACAGACTTGGCTTTTTCCCCCAGATGTTTCAAAAATTTGGAATGAATGTTGTCGTGGCCAGGAGATTTCTTGGTTTTTAAATTTTGTATAGCTAGAGTTAATTCTTTGGAAGTAAAATTTTTATGAAATATTTCAGGTTTTGTACTAGTAATATTGTTTTTATTATTTTTATGTAATTCTCTTTTGATAAATTTGTCAGTTTTTTTGATATTGGGATGTAATCTGTGAGAGTTTGAGTAGTGTTTATTAAATATGTTTGCTATATCTCTACTATCTGTTAGTGTTTTGTTATTATGAATAATAGGTTGGCTAGTATTTTCCTGTGTATTGGAAATATTCTTCAGAAATTTATGTTTTAGCGCTATCGGTTCTGTAATTAATATTTTCAATAAATTTATTGAAACTGTTCTTTTTTGCTGTTATGATTTCTTTTTTAAGAATGGCAGTCTTCTTCCTCCAATCTTGAGTATCTTCTGGTGTTTTTCTATGTTCTGCTTTGGTTCTTGCTTTATCTCTATTTTGTTTCAATAAATTCAGGTTTTCTGTCCAGAATAGGGTGTATTTTTTTGGTTTGCCTCGTGGAATGTGCTTTTTTGCAATTTTAAGAACAGATTCACAGAAATATTTGTTCAATCTATCTGAGTTTGTATTTTCCATTGGTGGTGTGTTGACCTTGAGGTGTTCGTCGAGTTCTGTTGTAAATAGTTTCCAATTCGCTTTCTTAAAGTTCCATGTTGTTTTGTTATTGTAGGGTGCCTGTCTTCGGTTTTGGTGGAGATGGATAGAAGCAATGATGACTCTATGGCCAGATACTTAAAGTATCATTGAACATAAAACAGCAAAAAAATTTTTTTTTCAAAAATTTAAACTATTTCGAGGTATCCGGTCCCCTTAAGCACCGAAATAAATTACTTTTATTTGCTATTGTTAGTAAAGTGAGTCATTGTTTCAAATATTTAAATTTCATACACATTACATTACATGTAATTAGAAAATTGCAAATAAACAAGAAACATTGCTTTAAATTGACAAAAAAAAAAAAAGGCATTTATTATTGAATTAGTAAGAAGCACCTTAAAAAGACAAAATAGGGAAAACAAAAATTGGCCCTATCACTTTGATTTACCTCAAATCACATTTATATCTACGAAAATAATGATTTACTTCCATCCAGTAAAAAGGCATTTTGCCAAACTTCCGGGCTCTAATTATGACCAATGTAGGGATAATTCTGTTATTATTATTATTATTATTATTATTATTATTATTATTATTGCTGCTTTTACAAAACCTGTATTTTTGACAGCACTCACCACCACCTGACGAATTGGGGAACTCTGCTAGCAACTGGCCCAGAGACATTTTCATTCCCCATGGTGATGGCTGAGGCATCTCTTCTATGTCCTTAATAAATGCAGAAAACACCCGTACCTGGAGACGAATCAGTACTTCAAATATACTTCCTGAAGTTTCAAACCTAACATGTTCAACTGGGGTGAAAAAAATATACATATTAATACTCTGCAATTCATTTGTCAACAGTTGCGTAATTTTATGTTACAAACTGTTTTGTGTATGTGAACTTATCACAATGAATTGAATTTTAGAACAAAACAAATCACTCAATAAATAATGATCACATCAAAAAATTAATTTGTACGACATAATTATTTACATTTAAAGAAATCAGACTTGCCATTCAATAATTAAAGATATATAATGAGAATGAAATTCTATATCAGTAGAGGTAAAAATTGCACGAAATACATAATACTACAGGCCAGATTACTGACATATAACCATATTGAAATTCAACGTCAATAAGAAATGATCAGCAAATTTTGCCTGGAGCCCTCACTTAGGAACAGGATTCTTTTACATGCTGTAAATCTATAACATGAGAGCCAAAGCTTTACTTTCCTACTGGAGGAAGCTATTATAAGGATTTCATTGTCCATTCTTCTCAGCTGGTTTTGAACGCTTCAAATCTCTGATCCAACACTGCTGCTAGCAAGGACGACATTTGGGACATGAGTAAAGAAGTGACAGGAGATTCCTAGGATCTCTATAAATGTGTGAAATGTTTATGCTCTTGGTTGGATGTTACTATGATATTTAGATTCTTAAGGAATTGGTTCTTTTTAAGGACTGTGAATATGGTGTAGAGTAAAATTAAATTGACTCTTGATCATAAATATTTCACTTAAATAAAATAAAAATACATAAAATAACAAAATCCTATCTTCACTGATTTTATGCAACCATTCACCAAACTCTCAAATATAAACAATTCATTCTTGATTCACACACTTCTAACATTAGTGTATCACTAATAATGTTGGAAAATGATGAAAAAACACGCCTAAACTATTCACAAAGGTAAAGTACATTATTAAGTTTCTATTATTACTTAGAACAGTGCAGTTCAAAAGTTGTTAAATTAACAAGTTTTAACATTATCATTAGTGATATACACACATCAAAATTGTCTAAGGAACAACTAAAAAATTAGAAATATTAAGAAAATTGACCAAGTTACAAAACTGAACGGAAGTGAATATAAAGTACTAGTCATTTGTCATTCTACTAGGTTGCCATAGTAACCAACATTGTTATTTTATATTTTTACATTGGAAGGAATTAAATTAGTGTGTTTTAACAGGGGACATATCAATGGCTTAGTGCACACATGTGTTAAGTACATTTTCCGGTCAGATTGAGTTAAGTACAAAATCGAAGTCCTGTGAGGTATATCTTTACTGTGCACAAATGTGGGAAGTGAATAACAAGATTTTCCTATGTTATGTTTACTTTTTGAGAATATATGTTAACTGACGTGTAATTAAATATTGAAAATTGAAACTTGTTTTCCTCAAAATTAAGAAATTAGCACTTATCACATGTGTGCACTAAGCCATCGATATGCAACTAAAAACCGTGAAAAATCGTAATAAACATTTAAGAATAGTTTTAATGATGGAAGAAAGTCGTTATTTAAACTATGATGAAATGTTTAAGGCGATCGGCATAACTGAAAGTGGCGGAACATAGGCTGATGCTGCAAGGGCTCTAAATACGGGAAGAGGTGTAATTTCAAGAATGTGGAGTCATTATGAACAATTTGGTAGTCCAGAAAAAAAGGCATCAAGGAAAACCAAGGGTTACCACTGCAGAACAAGACAGATTTCTGTACCTTAGAGCCTTGATAGAAAGAACTTCAACTGTCACAATGTTAAGAAGTGCCTTGCAAAATGTAAGTAACGTAATTGTTTCACCTCAAACTGTCAGAAATAGACTGCATGAAAGAGGCCTTCATGCCCATCAACCTTTAAGGTGTCCAGCTATTCGCCATGGAAATCAAGCACGTCGTGTTTTGTGGTGCCAACAACATCAAAATTGGACAGTACAGTTACTCTTAAAAGGAATGAGACGACTCTTGGTCATCGGAAGTTAAAGTTCTACAGCGCGGTTCACTCGATATCGACGTAGGCCTAACAATAAATACCATGACATATACAACAAGAATTGTTACAAGGACCACAACAAGGACAAGGACCAGAATAAGAATCACGAAGAAGATAGCCATTTAAGGCCACGATTTCACAACATTGCTCGAGTCACAAAATATCATTGCGTATCTGTACCGAATGGCAAATGCCTGCAATGGGATCTACATTCTGGACTGCTACTGTCGCTGTCTTATCTCGGTAGCTCATATAGTAGCGTGTCGGTTCCACTGCTTAACCGAAACGTCTCGTGTTCGATCCCAGGTAAAACTTTTTTTTATTGAGGTGTAATTAATTTCTTCAGATTCCTTCGACTGTCTAATTTGTCGAAAAATATGGAATAATTTATGCCCAATTTCTGGGTCTTACAAGTGGGATGAACCTCGTCAAAAGTATCTTACTTGGAAGTTAAAAGCATTCTTCCTCAAACAATAATCATAAGAAACAAAAAGAGACCTGTTAACTTAAAATCTTGTCCACATGCCATCAGCTTCTATTACAGCTCTAAGTCAATCCGGCATGGATGTCACGAGATTGTGGAATAGGTTCTGATCCCCGGCGAGATCTTCCCAGGTGTCAACAACGTGATTCCACAATTCGTCTCGCTTTCGAGGGCGTCGGTGGGCATAGGTGGCTATTCTGTAGTGACATAAACATAGATTATCTTTCGGAACTTTTCCGTAAAAGTAAATTAAATTCACTCCTTGAAACTGACAACCTTAGTCGTAGCGTAATTTTTCCACCAGCATACAAGCTTAAGTAGCACAGTCATTGATTAAAAAAATTGTTGTACACAGAATTAGACTGAATTTCTATTCGACAGAATCTATAATTGATGGCTTGTCTGAACATGATAAAAAAATTCTAAGTGTTTCCAAGGTCAATGAATAATTTCAAAATATTAATTTAAAAACTAAAAAAGGGTCGTAAATGCTGTATCTAGTGATTATTTACATTTATGTCTACAAAATGAATCTTGGAAAAACGTATATGATACTGGTACTACTGATATTAAGAGTAAATGTATTGTATCTTTCACTTAATTTCAGAATCACTTCAGTGGATGTTCTCCACTCAATGTTGTGAAAAAATTCAAAAGTAAAAAAATGTAGATAACGCAGGGACTTAAAAATCTCATGTATTAAAAAGAAGAATCTATATGTAATGAGCTGCAATGTAATGATCCTCATGTTCTTAAATACTACAAGAAGTACAGTGTAATTTATCAAAAATTATGAAAGAGGGAAATAGAATACATTTGAATAGAAAAGTACAAAATTCAGATAATGCAATTAAAGCTATTCGGAATGTTATTAAAGTTAAACTTGTAGATATTCTAAGAAAGAAAATATTTTTTCATTAAAACAAGTGATTATAAAGTAGAGGATTCCAAATCTATTGCAAATTCTTTTAACGTCTTATAGTATATGGTACAGAAATATTATTGACAACTTAAACATTAAAGATTTTGCAAAAGATATTACAATTGGTTACTTAACAGTTGCATTTAATAATTAGTATTAATATATGTAATTAATCAATAACTGCAACATTGCTTTTTCATTCAATCATAACATGAATAAAATTGAATGCACATTAAATTAAACACTATTGGAAACGCGTAGATAAAATAATTAAAATCAACTGAAGGGGTGAGAATGAAATAATCCAAAGCCACACTTTTAAGAAAAATTGTTTTGTGCGAGTGCATTTCTTACACATATGGGATAGCTACTAATAAAATATTGTAATAATTACTCAGCAAATGACATAGCCTAAGGACTCTAAACCTTTGTAAAAGTTTGTCTATGTGGCTTAGGAATATTTTTTAATTTCATTTTAATTGTTAGTTTTTAATACATATGCATTTACACTGTATATGTGTGTATATAAATACATTCACTAGATTAACGTTTATAATATTATAACTTGTCATTTTGTATTGTCTGTGATCATTAACACTTAATTTCAGGACTTTGTAAAACTCTATTTCAACGTTACTTAGCTATATGAACATTATTTAGACAAAAAATTCGTTGATGTAGACTGAGAATCGAACTCGCTCTCTTCTACACAACAGGCAGAAGTCTTAGCGTCTGAGCTATTGAAACGACACGAAAGCTTTCCTTTCTGTGCGTAGTGTTGATCTAGTCATGAAGGTCCATTGTCGATTTAACTACACGATTTACGTATATATTTATATTTTATTTACGTAATATTATCATATTTTTTGCAGTATTTGAAGTGAATTTCGGAACGAAGGTAGTAACAAACCAAATAGCCTGCATTTAAGTAACTCAATATTCGTTATCTTGTGTATCAGTGCTCTGGTCTCCGATCATGCGCAGTATCTTACATCTGAGACTTAGGAATATTCAATCGTCTCATCCTTTTCCAGGGAAACTGTACATCAATGCAGACAGGTCTTCTTTACACATGAATCACGCTTCGCTTTGCACCCAGACTCGAGAAGAGTGTTCATATAGAGGCCACCAGGTGACGCAAAAAGATTTAGGAACGTACAAGAGATCCACAAATTTCAAGGACATTCTATCATGGTCTGGGGAGGAATAATGACCAATAGAAAGACGGACCTCGTTTTTGTAAGCGGAACACAGCGAGCAAATGCTTATATTCAAAACATTTTGCGACCTATGGTGCTTCCGATCGCTGAAGAGTATGGGCCTGAATTCCTCTACATGCATGATAATGCCAGAGCACATGTTGCCGGAGTGGTGCCTCAATGGTTTCAAACACACAATATCAAAGTGATACAGTGGCCTGCACAATCTCCTGATCTAAGCCCTATAGAGCACCTTTGGGATAAATCTTCAAAGAAAAGTTTCGGAGGATCTAGACAACATCCAGTGTCTGGATCAGCTGTACACTCGGCTTAGACAACACTGGAAGAACATTCCTCAAGATGAGATTTGCCATCTTATTTCGTCAATGCCAAGCTGTACGTAACACAAGAGGAGGTGTTACCACTTACTGATGCCAGAAAAGTACCGACAATTGAGAGTGATAAGGTTTTATGAACTTCACAATTCTATGACTGTTTCTTTACAATTCTCATTCTGCATTACTTATTTTGCAAAAATGTTCAATATTGTTACTAAATTATGTAATGATATGTATATATACGGTTAGTTATATGTATATGATACATATATACCAAATAGACCTCCTATGATTTTTCATTAAGAGAAAAATAGTGTTCCTTAGACAATTTTGATGTGTGTACCATTGTATTATGATGTTTAATATAAAATCACTTCAGAAACAAAGAAGGTTTAGTAACTCCAATGAAGGAATCAGCTTTCCTGAAATAATAGCCGACCCAAAAACTCCAATGGCTTACTTACTTCTAACACTTCAAAAGTGCAATTTTCCCGAATGTTGGATTATGGGTGAAATATGTGTATATTTTCAATGTGCGTCTGTGATATAACCTATTAAGTCTACAAATAGATGTTATATTTTATAAATAACAAATGAATAACAGTTGTATAGAAAGAATAAGAAAATTATTCTGCTGTCCTGTAGAATTTTCTAAAATGAAGTTACAACATTGTAGAAGTAAGCTAATGATACATACTTGGAAGAAGAAACATGTAGCAAGAAGCAAGCATAGATGATGCGTTTCTTGCTAAATGATATATTTTACCTTAAAATCAGCAGATCCTGCGACAAGTAAGACATTATTTGGATGCCAGTCAATTGAAGTGATTGTTGATCGAATGGGTTTCTTGATATGTTTCGATACCCACCAGTCATTTTCACTTTCAAAGTAGCAAACTGAGATCAGTCGGGCTCCAGAACCCACAGCAAATTTGTTCTCTGAAATATATTTGTCTACAATAAATAACTGAAAAACAAAACTCACATTTTTTGTTATCAGAAAAAAACTAAAATGTTTTATAACGTGCATGTAGGTGGTAACTGAACAGTCTGCAGCTCTGTTTCTGGCTTCTTTCATATGGTCCACAAGAGATAGTTGGCACCACAGATTTTGGCAGATGGATTTTGTTAATCTCACCTTCAAAGCGAGTTACTCAGATGCAAGGTCAGATGATATTTCTATCACAGGATGCAGCAACAGTTCATTAAGAGTAAACATACAGGCTCAAGTATCCATGGACACTACTAGATAGTCACCTCAAAAATTATGCATATATTGCTAACAAAAGTATTACGTTGTCCACATCACTTTGCACAAACCAATTTAATTATACCATATACAATAAAATCCCTCATATCTGGCACTCACTTAACCGGCAATACCAAAACAACGACACTTTTGGCTAGGCCAAAACAAAAGTCATTCATGCGAAAAGGAAGAGTTGAAGATGTGAGTGGTTTTCATGGATCACACACGACACATATTGTTTACTCTTTACATTGTTCATGCGTGAAAACATAGACAGAAAACCCCATTAAGTTCTTTCTCTCGTTATTCTTCATCAGTAAGCTGTCACTTGGGCCTTTCAAACAATTCGCAGAGATATCTTTAAATTTACCACTTGAACTCACCCATTCAAAGGGGTGTTGAATGAGTCTAAATGTGATCAGGGATAAAATTTTAATTCGAGTGATAGATAGTATAAATAAACAAGAAAGACATTAGATACGTTAAAGAGGTTCAAATCATTGAGCGTTACTTCATTTTCACTGTTGCGATATTGGCTAATCTGCTCTTCATGTCACATGGCAGCTATTTAAAATTGTCATAAGGTTACGAAAACGTTTAGAATTTTTTGCATTACAACAAATTATGAACTGATGAATGTACATTACCGTATTCAGTACTAAAAATAAACATTGTACATATTTCAAAACTTTATTTTCAAATAACTACATATATGAAAATTACTAAATTTAAACATGGAAAAAAATGTTTGTGCAGTACAGTATGTCTATACATAACCTATAAACATATTTTCCAATTATCTGGCACTAGCTTTGTCCCACAGTTGCCAGATATGAGAAATTCTACTGTACTGCAAATCTTCGATCATCAATTTATATTCTAACTCTTCTACCCCAGATATTCTTTCTCTTCCATGAGCTTACTGTTGTCACAAGATTCGTCACTGCTACTGCTGTCACTGCTTTCGATACTTATTCTTCTGTTAAGATTTTTTCCAAGTTTTCACACCCTTACTATGAGCTGCTAACTTTTTATATTTGTCTAACTGCCACTGAAGATCTAACTTTTGAAAACCTGATGTTCATAAAACTGTTATCAAACCTGTCTTTACCTATACTCCAGAAACTCGAGCAGATACTGTAAGAACCCAAGAATTTACTAGAGACAAGAGACATGGACACTTCAAGAAAAACTGTTGGCAAAACAAGACCTAAGGAATTTAGATGTCAGACAGCAATGTAATATTCAAGGGATGAATATGTTAGCAGGATGTCACCTAGCCAGAGAATGTATGCTGTATGAGATGGAAGACCTGAAGGAAGACTATCATCAAGAAGGCCATAGAAAAGATGGCGTGACTCTTAACTGAACAACCTGTAAGTCTATAGAAAAAAAAGAAACCCTTATGTGCTTTTCAGAGTTTACTTAATGACAAAACAGCCACATAAAAAATTGCACTGTACAAATAAGTCTGTAAAAGATTTCAGTGTGTTGGAAGAAACAATTCAGTTTCTAAATACTGACTTCAAAGTACTATGTAGTAAATTCAATATGAATTATTTAGATGGTTGTAACACTACTGCAAACTTTAAACGTAAGTTCTGAATTACATTTCTAAACTACTTCCTTTGCCATTCAGTCTCTCTAAAAATAAACTCTTTAATGTATGAATGATTCAGTATTAATGAACTCTTACCAAGTGGAGACCATTTTACACACGTTGCTGCACGATTAATACGAAGTAAAACCAACGTTGGTTTCCATTTTCTATCATCCCCTTGAGTCCAAACATATGCATTACGATCCTGAAATGTGATATATCAATATTACTGACATTCTGAAGATACAATAAGATAAAATTTAAAGTACAGTAGAATCTTTAGTATTCAGCTTTTCTTCTGACTTTCTTGTAACTTTTTCCATTCTTTTATTAATTTTTAGTAAAGTGATTTCTCGCAATTGGAGAAAAAATTACGTACTGTTGGGTAAATGGAATAAAATAATGAGCAGAACAAAAGAGATAACTAGCCGTGTTTGCTCGTTAGAATAGCATATTTTATGTGTTTTGTTTAGTTTTCGTTAGTCTGCTCATGTAGGTGTGTGGGTGACTTCACTAATCGTCATTCCATACAAGAACACTCCACAAGTCAATAACAATAATGCAAAATCCTTCTGTGTCACGACCATTGACTGGACCTATATGCTGAAAAATGAGGCATGCATCAACACGTGTGGAGCAATCACAGATGATGTGACATAACAGACAGGTATACCTAATTATTTTAATAAGATAAAGCAATGAATGCATGCGGCAATTTTACAAGAATATACTTCTTACATTATGAAACATCTATGTCAGGTAATGGACTGCTTCTAAAGGATTTTATTTGAGCCCTGAATTACCGGAAACTGGCTCAACCATTATAAGCTACACTATTACATATGTTGCAGGATGTTAACAAAATGCAATTTAGCACAGCACAACATCGACACCATAACAATACAGTACAAGGAGCATAGACTACAAAAACTGATTGATCGACCACATTTCCATCTCCATGTTTGGGTTATGTTGTGAGTAGTGACTCAGTCATAGTTAAATTACACAATCTCCTAGTCATCTTATCATGTCTCATTGCCAATGGTCCGCATTGGGGCCCATCTACAAATCACATTCTTTTTTGACAGCCTTTATTGCTTTTCCAACGGCTTCATGTATTATATTTCTTTCTTATGTTTAGAAAAACAGCACATTTCCCATCAAGAGTTCCTAAATATATATCAACCTTGTGCTTCCGAACAGAAAACTAATTAACACTGAATACCAGGTCCCATAAAGAGGTTCTTTGTCCTCCTGTGAATAGAAAGGACTTCAGACACATATCTGTTTACATGCAGAGTCTTCTTATATGGAATGAAGATTAGATGATGCTCACTTTTAAATACAGATTGAAATGATCGGTCTCAAATGTTATTTACAAATTAACAAGCGCACTTCACTAGATTCATTCACTAATCTATGTGACCCAGCTCTTCTCTGTTAGATTTGAGTGTGTACTGAAAAAGATTTCAAAACAGTTCTAACCTACATTATATCCACTCCACTCAAGTACACTCAGTGTCATTTTTTTAACTTGGTTCCTAAAAACCCAGTTCCTAATGAGAATGCTGTGCTATTATTAATACCTTGGTTTGTATTAAAGCAAAGTTTTACCACTTTTTCACCGAGGTTTATGCTACATATTTCGTGAGTATAGTAAGGTCATTATCGATTTGATTCACTTCAATGCTTAAAAATGGTGGAAAAGATCCATTGGAAGACTTCACAAATCATGGTTGAGACTGCAACAGACTACTAGGCTTTTTACTTGAAAAGAAGATGAACATTAAGATTATGATGGTATTTTATCTAACAATACAGTTATCGAAAACCTGGCGAGTTCCATTATCTGATTCAGTCTTGGTCTCATTAAGATTGAATAATCAAAGTTTTACTGCAGCTAGTTTAACAAACTTCACGAACTATGCAACAAGTTTTACATTCCATTTATCTGGCATGGATGGCATGAACATGATAGTAACAAATGTCCATTTCATTTAAAAACTACTTACTACAGCACAGGTAACAATCCGATTAGTCTTCGGTGCCCAGTCAATGCCCGTAACACGTAAGTCATGTTGATTAAGAACATCGACAAGCTTCCAGTCATTATCAGCTCGTTGATATATGTGAACCTCATGATTATTTGGTGACAAAGCAACTTCTGTAAAGAAAACAAAAGCAATTATTATTATCAACTGAAACAGTTGCACACTATACAAACTCCATAAGTTAAACAAATTTTCAAAGAAAGGCTATGCTTTTCTAACCAGCGATTTTGTTACTGATGTAAAATTAAATATATATCTAAATTATACACCATGTACTTAGAAGGACTTTTAGAATTTTTAAAGAATATAAATATTCATTCAGAAAATACAGAGTGAGTTTTAAGTCCATCGACAAACTTCAGGGGGTGATTCCTGACTGAAAATGGAGCACAAAAGTTCATATTAACTTGTGTCCAGAAATGCGTAATTTCCATGGTAGATGGCACTGACGACATTCTCTCATAACTTGTAGTGTGCAATTCTCTCATAACTTGTAGTGTGCATTTTGTGTGTTGCAGATAGAGTGATTTAAGCAACGTAGACGCACAATAGTCGGTATTCATTCCAGGAACAAGACAAAATGGTATTCGTGTATGGCCAAGCAGGTGGAAACAGTCAAGGGGCAGCATGCATGTACCAAGCCATGTACCCTGACAGACAGCACCACCCACATCACACAACATTTGGAGCCAATTTTCGGCGTTTGCGGCCGCCCTGCACGTTCATCTGTCTCAAAGGACCCATGCTCATAGAAACGCCCAAAAATGGCTCCAAATGTTGTGTGATGTGGGTGGTGCTGTCTGTCAGGGTACATGGCTCGGTACATCCGTGCTGCCTCTCGACCGTTTCCACCTGCTTGGCCATAAACGAACACCATTTCGGCTTGTTCCTGAAATGACTACCAGACCACTGTGCTTCTACATTGCTTAAATCACATTATCTGCAACACACAAAACGCACACTGCAAGTTATGAGAGAATGTCGTCAGTGCCATCTACCATGGAAACTATGCATTTCCGGACACAAGGTAATATGAACTCTTGTGCTCCATTTTCAATCAGGAATCACCTGCTGAAGTTTGTCGGTGGACTTCAAACTCACCCTGTATACACAACGTTTTGAAGTCCCAGAATGTAGCAACACTTCAAATTTTATCTTATATAGTGTGGTTCATAGAGAATTCTGTATGGAAATTTTACACTGCATAGAAAGCTATGAGGCATTTTAGAACTCCGTAATTTTCAGTGATGAGAACACGTTTCTTGGCACTGATAAGGTCAAGATCTACAACTGCACACGATTCACCTCAATCATTGATGAACCAAAATAATGGATTTACATTCTGCCAGCCTTAAGACCCAATAGGCCTATATAGTCATTGGAATAGCCTACAGAACACACTGCTATTCTCATCTCGTAACTGACTGGCTCCTTGTACATCAAGAATAATCAATGCAGCGCTAAAATAGTTCCAGAATTCACTACTTAGTATGCATTGTGACATCATGCAGTTAATGGATAATAAAATAACGAAATCTGTTCCGAGTTTCTGAATACAGTAAAAAAAAAAAGTTTCAGGGCACTGTAGGTATTATATGACTTGACTCAGTGAAAAGGGACCAAAAACATCTAACAGGACTCTACTGGGAAACACAAGACCTAATAGTGTGAAACCAAGCTCCAGTCATTTGAAAATAACAACATATTCATTCACTTCTGAGACTTTGGTAACATCACTGTGCTAGGCATTCATCTACTTTAAAGAACTGTCGTATTTTTTTAATTTTTCAGTTCTCAAAAGTTCGCCAATTAGGTAACCTTCTTTGCGGAAAACGTTGACGGAGTTGTTTATCAAATAGGCTACCTGTACTGAATTATCAGCTGGAGACCTATGGATAGGGAGCTTGAACGCAGCTGAGCTGTACATTTGTGCAGAGTCCTGGGAAAACTATGAAGTTTTGACCCTATGTTATATGGTATGAACATTTTTTGATCCTGTAGACCGTCCCCGGCGACTGTGAAAAGGACGGCACTTACACCCTGTATAAATGTCATCATTTATCTCAATATTTACATTTTCTGTACGTTAACGGCCATACTTTGTTACCTTCCCTTAACCCTACACGATGTCATTACTCCTTTTCCATTAGAATTAAAAATTTTTCACTTACGAGTTCTATCTCTGTTCCACGCGTGGCAAGTGATTGGATTGACGCCAAAGCTATGTCTTTCTGCCATTCTGTAAATAAAAGTCACAAGTGGAAACGCCCAAATGAATCACTTCCTTATAAAATGACAGAAATATTAAGATAGCTACTTTTAAAAGTAAACCGAATCACTAAACCACCGTCATACCTTGTCTAAGTCTGGAAACTCGTGGACTCTGGTCCGTCTACACGAATTTTCCTTTCCGACAATAATTAATGCACACAACCCACACCTCTACTGTACACGACCTTTATTGTTCCGATGGATTCAGCAACACGAATTTTCACGAACAACTTCACACCGCTGAGCAGCAGGTTGAATGCAAAGCGATAGAATGATGTCAAAGATGATACCACCTTGTTACGCTCTCTCTGTGCGGTACATTTCTATTTGATGTGATGCCAACATTACTCAAGCTACAGACCGCCAACATTACAAAAAGAATAGCATAATAAACACAGCGTCGCTGTTGTGGTAACGATGCTTGTATAAGTTCATAATTGATTTAGATTCTCTAGAAATAAAGGACTTAGTGTACTTGTAAAATGACGACATTGGAGGATAAATTGCTGGGAGAAAAGGCTCATTGTTACTGCAGCAGTAGCGAGAGCGAAGGCGAGAAATCTGATGATGAAGATAGTGGTAAAGAAACACAAACATCTTCAACTATACGAGGAGAAAATTCAGCACCTCTTCCAGATCCCTATAAATGGGAAGGATCATCCACCAATACAGGTCCAAAGGGTGTTATGAAAGATTGGCAGAGATTCAAACAATTGGAAACGGAAAAAAGAGCAGAACAAGAAAAAGAGAGACAGGCTTTTATTAAAAAATTGTCTCTAACATGCAGATCAGCGTTGGATGAAGAGAAGGAGAAAAATGAAGAAATTGATCCTGAAATTGCAGAACTTTTATCTGATGAATTCCTACTGCAGTTTCAGAAGCAAAGAATGGAAGAAATGATGACTAAATTGTCCACGCTTCCAAAATTTGGAAAAGTTCTGAACCTTAAAGATGGACAAGAATTTTTGGATGCAGTTGACAAAGAAGACAAGGCTGTCACAATTGTGGTTCACATTTATGAAGAAAATGTTCCAGGTTGTGAAGCCATGAATGGAAGTCTGATTTCTTTGAGTCAGGATTATCAACAGGTGAAATTCTGCAAAATGATTGGATCAGTTGCAGGGATAAGTAAACGTTTCAAAATTAGTGGAGTGCCTGCTCTTCTGGTGTACAAAGCAGGCCAGTTGGTGGGGAACTTTGTTCGTGTCAGTGAAGAGTTAGGTGATGATTTTTTTTCTGAAGACGTGGAAAGTTTCCTTTTGGAGCATGGCATGCTGCCAGATAAAACGTGTGTCCCATCAATCATAAAATCTCAAAACGATGATGCAGACGACAGTGATCTGAGCCTTGAATGACATTGACGTACGGGCTACTTTATATGAAGACAAATAAGAGTAGAGCAATGATGAGTTTTTGTCTTTCATATTTTCAGCCCTTACATATATGTTGCCATTGAGGTCTTCTGTTGCCTTGCCTTGAAGTAATTTTCAACCCAGTGATTATAAATGTTATGTCGTAGAAGAATTCAACTATAATTCAGAAAGTTGTATTAGGTTATTCCTTCACAGAATTATGGACCACATTATTCAATATGGTTCCTATACACCTGTTACAGATGTGTCATTTACATTAATGAATAATTAGGTTTAAACATAAATTCAACTCAGTTGTATTCACCTTGCTCCTGCAGTCATAATATCTGTGATTACTGTATTTGATGGTATCTAACAAGTTTTCAGTAATGACTTAAGTCATGGTAAAGATTTTGGTGTGCAATTAGTACAAGATATAGAATTTGAGATTGAATCTTCAAATTAAGTTAATATCACATGTGGCTATTGATTTTCACATACTTTCTTAAAGAGTATGGTACCTAGGTATAATGGACCAAATAAGCTTATATTTTCTTCATGACGTCACCAGTACTTCGTGTTTTAGATGAAGTGTATTTATTATAACAAGACCTAGAAATGAATTTTCGGTAGAATTTTCAAATGCGTGATTTTTTATTATTTTTATATACAAGAGTGGCCTGATAAAAATGTTCGGGTCTCCTATCATTCCTTCTTTACGATGCTGTATTTTTGTGTATCTTGTAGACTGTCATAAGTTTTTATTTTTGTTGGCATACCTTTCCTTTTGGTTGTTGATACATCTAGTATCGCAAAATCGGACAAGAGATATAAAAATATTTGTTTATGGTCATATTGTTAGGGCCTATCTACATAATATAGTATAGCATGGTCGGTTATATTATTTATATTAAATTGGGTTAAGTGCTTACAGATTTAATTTTCGTTTAAAGTTCTTTCTCTTTGTTGCGATGTTGAAGTTTATTTTATATTGTATAATATTCACAAATATTTTCATAATTCCATTTCACTATCCCACTATCTCAGTAATCCTGCATATGGCAGCTGCGCATAATTTTTTCTCTTTGCACGCAAAAGAGACTAAAGATCTGACAACCATAAGGAAAGGTGTTTCAAGTTCATTATATTAAGAACTAGAATTAAATATTCAAATGCTTGTAATGTATAATTATTTTAGATAAATCAGCAGCCTGATAAAGGACAAATTTCGGGTTTCCTGCCATTCCTATTGTTGCAATATCTATATTTTTATCCCGTTGTAGACTGCTTGAAGTTTTCACTTTCGATAATTGTATTAATGTCGAATATTTCCTTTGCTAAAAAGTAAGTTATGTATCATATTTGCTTCCCGAAAATTGTAAAAGATATTTCTCGAACACTTCCTAAGAAAAAGCCTGTTGCTAATTAATATTTAATGTATATAGTTATCCTTTATATTCATATTAGCTTACTAGGAACAAGGAGTAGATATATCTATTTTTGTTTTAGCTACTCGATGCTGTAGCGATGAGTGGCTTTTGTAAACTTTTATCCACTCATCGTTCTTAACAACAGTAACATGAATATAAAGGAGGACTTTATAGTGCTCAAGAAAATTAGTAGAACTGATGTTCGTTGGCCTCTATATTCCTGGTATAAGACTATTTAGCGATGATAAACCATATCCGGGAACACGTTTTCTATTCAGGAAAAACAACATTTGGTTCACTTCACCATTCTAGTCCAATCAAACTGGACAGTAATCCATCTATGTCAAAAACCAGTATGTTTTAGCTTTATTTTCTTCACGTCACTATGGCTGTTTTCAAACATATTGGATGCTGTATTCATTGTTGTGGTTTTATTAAGATATTATTCTAAAGGAATCACAAAATAGTTGATATCAGCAAAGTTGAAGTCTCAAGAGCTGTCATCCTCATTCAACAGGGATGCACTTATCAGATTGCTGATGACCTCTATTGCTCTTTATCAGTAGTGTACAGAGCTGTCGAACATTACATCAGCTTAGAAACCAAAACTGCCCTCACCACTATTCCAGGACAGCTAAATGCAATTTACTATGTTGAGGAAATATGGAACAACATGTTGTGCCTGCAGCAGAACATATGGATACTGACGTTTTGTCGATGCATGACAATGCAAAACTCCATATTGCTGCCGTCTCCATGAAACTTCCTCAACAAGCCCTGAGCCACCGGCATGGCTCATCCGGTTAAGGCGCTTGTCTGAAGTTGCGTGCAGGTGCGGGTTCGATCCCCGCTTGGGCTGATTACCTGGTTGGGTTTTTTCCGAGGTTTTCCGCAACTGTAATGTGAATGCAAGGTAATCTATGGCGAATCCTTGGCCTCATCTCGCCAAATACCATCTCGCTATCACCATTCTCATCGACGCTAAAACCTAGTAGTTGATACAGCGTCGTTAAATAACCAACTAAAAAAGAAAATAAAACAAGCCCTATAATGAATTAGCCAGCAGTGCAGATTTAAATTTCATTGAACACCTATGAGATATGCTTGAAAGATGCAGCCATAGGACTTCCAAGAGCTTTCAGTGGCACTAAGTGAAGAATGGAGAAATATACCCTAAGTGAACGTACAGAGGTTTGTGCAGAGTATGTCTCATAGATGCCAAGCAGTAATTCATGGTAGTGGAGGGCATACCAAGTACTAAGACATTTTAGATATCCAGAGGTCTCTGATTGTGAGACTGAAGAAAATGATTCCTCACTTTGTTTTGTGCAGTGTCAAGGAAGATGACTATTGTTTACTACAATTGTTTTGCAAATGACCATGGAAAGTAAATTGTTATTAAATACAGTAAAACCTTGGATTACGAGCATAATTCGTTTAGAAAATGTGCTCTTAATCCAAAACACTTGCATATCAAAGTGACTTTCTCCATAAAAACCAACGCAAACTCAGATTAATTTGTTTCACAATCATTCATTCATATAAAATACAGTATAGTTTAGGTAAAATTCAATACAATAGTGCAACACAAATTATTTTACTGTATTTTGTTTTTGAGTGTCATCTGTTTTACTGCTTAGTAAACTTCTTGAACATTTAAAGAAAATATTTTCATTATCCCTAACGGAATCACTTCTAACTGCTTGACTGACTGGAATCTTTTGCTTTGACCAAGAACCTATCTAATGACACCTGCTTTTGCCTTGTTTTGAGGATTTTGCGGAAATGTGACATTGTGTTGTCGTTACACATTTGTCCCACACACTGCTACAACTTATCAGAGTGGTGAATTTGAACAACATTTTGTATTGCTTCCCACTTTTTGCACACCTCTTTAATCTCATTTGAAGCAAGGAATTCGTCTGCTCTTCTTCCTCAGACGAGATCCCCTCCATTGCATCTTGCTGTTGCTCTCAAGCAAAAGAAGTTACGTACAAATCGTGCTGCTTGTATTGCAAGTCATCACTTGTTTATCAAACAAAAATGTTTCCTCATTGTTCACTCGTTTTGCAAAACACTCGCAAACCAAGTTACTCGTAATCCAAAGTTTTACTGTATCAAGTTTGAAGTTCATGCTTTATCACGGACATCATACATCTTCATTGTTAAATATAAATGAATTTAAAAACTAGTTCCACTAATTTTTTTGAGCAGTATATTAAATATTTAATATTAAATTATTATAATATTTATATAAGTGAAGATTTATTAAATGTTATATTGGATAAAATATTGTATGCCACCAGAGAGTAAAGAGATTTCATATACTTGTGGAAATTTATCGCCCTCGGCTTGTACCTTGAGTGCTAAATATTTTACTTATGGATAAAATCCTACTTTACTTTTTTGTAGCATAAATTACTATAATTTTATTTATACAATATAGACTATACTGAATGTAGATCTCAACCCCTAGCTCGGACTTGTGAAACTCTGTCTTTAGCAGTTAAGAAAGTTAGTTGTCTGTAAAAGAATTCATACCAAGATTTCAAATCTTCTTGTGAGTTTCTTCTTCCATTCCTCTATTTCTATTTAGATACTGTGGTTTTATACTGAAGAAATTCACAATTTGATATTGTTGCTAGAAGCAAATTTTTAATGTCCAGATTGGTTGATCTTGATTGTTTTGTGCACGGAACCATTTATGCATATTTTTACAGCACAGAATGATTAACATCCAAAATCTGAAAATGTGTTTAAGTGGAAGTATAATAATGTTGTTGATCATACACAGTGTGTAAAGATTGAATGTGAATGTTAGGTTGCTAAACCCTGACTTTAAACTAAGCTAACGTAATCTGATATTACATACCATGATTAATGGATGCAATAAATAAAATACCAGATCTAACCTAAACTGATACATGCCATGATCAGTGGGTACAGACCCAGAAACAAAACTGGGCATGCGCAGTATGTTATAACTGGAACCTGAAAAATTCAGGTGGTCCAAATTTTGTTTCTGGATCTGTACAATAAAAAATAAATATCTAATGTAATAGACTATTATATCACTGAATAGTTTCATCTTAAATTATTTACTTACGAAATTTCATGCCTAAATTTTTTATTTTGCAATCCTAAGTGGCATGAAGAAGATATCTGGTAAAGAGTTCCCATATACTCGTACTAAGAGTTGAGATATGTCGATCAAAAAGCATGATCTGTCATATTATACTTCTTCTTTCTTGGTGCTACAGCTCATTGTGAACCTTGGCCTCTTCCACGATTTTCCGCCAGTTGTCTCGATCCTGCGAAATTGCTTTCCAATTCCTATATCCCATCTTACATATTATGTCTTCCTCAACTCCATCCAGCCATCTTATTCTCGGTCGTCCACGGCTTCTTTGGTCCCCAGGATTTCCATTTAATATCCTTTTAAGGAATTTCTACGTCATTCATCCGTGCCACATGCCCAGCCCACCTTAATCTTGCTGCTTTTACTATTCTTCTAATAGGCGGATCTTTATAGATGGAATACAACTCATTATTATATCGCCTCCTCCATCTTCCTCTCTCGAATACTGGGCCAATTATTTTACGGAGTATCTTCCTCTCAAAGGCATCCAAATTTCCAGCGTCCTTTTTTGTTAGGGACCACGTCTCAGCAGCATATGCTAGTACAGGTCTTATAAGTATTTTATAGATAGTTATCTTTGTGGTACGAGATAAAATTCTTGAACAAAGTAATTTTCTTAAGGCGACATATTATACTTGACACTGGAATAAAGAGTATCATAGGACTAATCAATTCTGATTTAATACATTGAAATAAAGAGTACCATATCTGATTGATTATAGAAAAATTCCCGAACAGCTCTTACTGTTTTTTTATTACAGGAGCAAAAAACGCAACTTTGTGTTCTTCTGTTCTGTAACAAAAGCAGAGTAATTATAAAACACCAGTGAATTAATTTTATGGTTAAATATAGTATTGTTAGAGTAAGTTATGATTTTTGGTCTAACTAATGATAATTGATTAGCCATGTCTCAACTCATATATAGGGGCTCTAATCTGAGGCGTCACTTATTCTAAGCATAAATACATACTTTTCTGCAAGAAAGAGTCGAGACCAGTGGTGGTGCGTCCTATGCGTTCAGTGGTTCAGAGAACCCCCAAGAAAAACAAGGAAAAACAATTTAATTGTTTAAATAAATTTATTTATAATTTACACTATCATTCTTTGTTTCTTGCTCATCTTTACTTGCGGCTCTGAAGTATTTTTGTCATATGAAAACCCATGAACCACAGAGATTGAATACCTACATGCTTGTAAGCTTCCAAGGTTCAATTTCTCCTTTGAACCTCGCCGAGCAAGCTTCTGGACTTGCGTGCGGGTTGAGAGACAAGGGGAAATGCTGCATGGAAAACATGTGGTTGTGCTGGTGTTTGGACCAGCGCAGGTGTAGTCACGTGATCGTGAGACAGCCGACATGCTAAAGACTTCGTGATGCAAACCAGAAGTTAGCTCCAATCTGTAGCTGATATCACACTTTTAGCACGTGTATATTGTTATTAATTGTTGTATTTATTAATGGTTTCTTACAATCCTTTAAATGTCCATTTAGTCTTTCTTGGGGTTTTAGTCCTAATATATTCATCTATGAATGTGACCAGTGTTCATTTCCGAAGAAATGTTCAATATCTTTTACAAACAAATTTTTCAGTTTTAATCTTGGAAGATAAGTGTAAAATAAAGAAGCTTGGAAGTCCGTTATCTCAACTCGATTTAAAGCAAGCACAAACAAGCTGAAGTAAGAATTTCGCAGGGCTTTCAATGTAAAAAAAAATATGAAAGAAACTGCTGGATTTGCGGTTGTGAATCTACAAATAATTTATTTTGTTTTCCGTGCCTGCTATTTGCTAAGTATAAAGATACGAGTTGGACATGCACTGGTGTGTCAGATTTAAGCCATTTGACACAGAAAATTAAGAAACATGAGGAATCTATTGCTTATAAGAATGCTTGCCTAGATTTATCAGTCCTTGGAAGAACAGACAGCTCAGCTCAGCTTTCAGGCAGAATATTGAAAGACAATGATAATGTAAGGAAGAACCGCTATGTTTTTTCAAAGATAATTGATCATCATTATCAGGCTCATTTTAAGGCAATTATCTACTTTAAAAAACTGCAGTATTTTTTTTAATTTTTCAGAAACGAGATATTGTTTAAATTGTTGGAAAACTATGTAATATCATAAAAGTAGTCAACTCTTTGTCATTTTAAGCACAAACCGCCACTGCTCGAGACCATAAAGGAAAGACAAGCCAGAAATCTGTAGCAAGATAATTGTTGCTGTTGCTAAGATATCTTGAATCTAGTTGTTGAGGTTAGACAAGAGTTTTTTTCTATTCAGTCAAATAGTAATAATTTATTATTTTGTGGAAAAAAAAAAAAAAATCAGTGAAGTGTTTGAATGTTTTCTGTCTGATGTGTATGGTATCCAAGTGTTTTATAAGATTCTTAAATAGTATGAAAATTTAAAATCTCGTGTGTGGACAATCTTATAATCTGACCTGTCTTCTCATCTGTAAATGGTATTTGTTGTTACAACTCTACCTGGGAAGACAATATTTTGTTGGGCAATCTGAAAGAATTTGAATTTTATTCTTAATGCAATATTAATGTTATTGAGAGTTTTATATGGATAATTATACATTATTAAAGTATAATTAAAGGATATCTATCTTCATGAGTAATGGAAGTAACTCATTTATTTCCCTTCCTCTTCAGTAAGTTTAATTCAGAATATTTCCTAAAGGGAAGAAACATCAATTCACAGTGAGAATTGATTATGGGCTCTAAAATATATTTATGAAGGAAAACCAATACTTTTACGAACATTTTTTCGAAGTGTTTGTATACAAGAAAAAAAAAAAAAAATATATATATATATAGAGAGAGAGAGAGAGAGAGAGAGAGAGACAGTATAGCATCTATTATCCGAAACAATTGGGGGCAGGGGTGTTTGTATAACCGATCATTTACGAAAACAAATTGTACCAGTGTCATAGGAGCAGTATGAAACAAAAAAACACTGATATTAAACACAAAACTGTACGTACAAGTAACACAGAGAACTGACTAGCCTAGTTTGAAAAGTTCAAAATGGCCATTAAAGTAGGCCTACAATTTACTTATTTATTTAACCTGGTAGAGATAAGGCCATCAGGCCTTCTCTTCCCCTCTACCAGGGGATTACAACTACAATATTCAGAATACAATTATAATTACAATTAATATTAAATTTACAAATACAATAAAAAACAAAGTACTCAAAGATTAACTGATTAATAAAGGCTAGACAGTTTGTTGTAGAAGTTAAGAACAAAGAAAGATTTTTTTACTTAAGTAAAAATTAAACTTACTCTATGCAGTAAGAAAATGCTTAATGAGTTTGTTTTTGAACACTGTTACATTTTGACAGTCTCTGATGTCACTGGGTAGGGTATTCCACAAGCGCGATAGCAAGATTGTGTATGATGAATATGATGATGCCTTGTGTGTTGGTATGGCTAGTATGCGGCTATTTTGCGTGCGTGTGAAGATATTGTGATACGATATGAAGGACTTGAAAAAAAAGAACAAGGGAATGATAATTTCTATGTTAGTTAAGCCATAGCCAGTTTAGAGTTTGAAAGGATGGGGTAATGTGGTCAGCACGATGGACATTGCAGACAAAGCGAACACAAGAATTATGAACACACAATCTTTGCAACTGGTTGACATTGAGGTCAGTCAGTAGAAAATCGCAATAATCAAAGTGAGGCATTACTAGTATTTCACTAGTATTTTTTTTTTTAGTGATAGCGGGAGAAATTTTCGAATGCTGTTTAAGGAATGTAGTACGGTAAAGGTTTAGGAAAAGAAGTCCATTTTTTTGTTTGCTTCAGAGCTGAGAGACTTTTTTTGCCGCTAAATCTCGCAAACAGCGCTAGCGAAACTTCTGCGCACGTGCAAATTTGAATTTGCCGACTAGAATGCTTTCAGTGAACCGATGTTTCGGTTGGCTGGTATTCGGGTAATCGCTCTATTTTATAGTCATCACTGTGCCTCTAAAATCCAGTATGTGCATTTAAAGATTTTTTCAGGAGAAAGAAAAAAAAACATAGTCACTTTTAATTCCCTTGATTTTCAGAGCTACTTTCGGTATAATTTTAGTCATTACATGAAAAATGAAATTATACAGAAAGTATTTTTGAAACTCAAAGAGAATTAAAAGTGTGTTTTTTTTATTATTATTATTCCTCCTGAAAAAATCTGTTTAAATGCACATAGCAGATTTTGGTGGTGCAGTGATGATATGTATTTACAGAGCTACTGCCAAGAGTTTTTGTGAAATTGACAGAGGAAGTGTTGTGATAAGTAGATGACTTAATCTGACTCATAACGTTGTCATGGCAATAATGTAGTGGTCCCAGATTTTAAATCTAAAAAAGTGGGACACTTAAAACTTTTTTTTAAACAAAGATAATTAAGCCTGCTCATCCTTTAAGTGACATTTCCAGCTGTACAACTACTAGAAGGTAAGGATGCCGCCTCTCATAGGTCTTACGAACTATATTTTGCATAACCATGTATCTAAGTCAAAATCTTGCGATTTTTCAAAGAGAAGTACAAAACATCCCCTAACTTCTAGTCACTGAAATTGTTTTTTACTGTAATCACAGCTTTCAGCATGTCAATGTCTATGTGATTTCGTTCTTTTGTCTAAAGTGCATTCACCAGAGAGAATGTGCGCTCTACAGCACCATTGTTTTCCGGAATATAAAGTGAGAATTTCAACAGTTTATTAATGTTTTCAAATGATACACTCTCTTTTTAAAATACTGAAACACTTCCTGCCTGCACTCGATAGGAGATAATTTGTTACCCAGAGCATATTTCTACTGTCTACGTAAAATATAATATATCCATTTTCATTAAATAACATATTTTCATTAGAACAATCAAATTTCTTCTCTATCATAAATTTTAGGGAGTTCTGTACATCTTCCCATGTATAAGGCTTCTTTAGAGAAGTCCATGTCAAGCAAGTTAACTCATGAAATGGGTGGTGGTGGTAGTATTCACTTGAAGGATTAGGTTCATGTTGCACCTGTTCCCAGAGGACCTGTAACCTACCTACGTAAATATTAAGCTGCTTGTGCCCATAATGATGATTATAATAATACTAATAATAATAGCAATAATGATTAGATTCATGTTGAACCTGTTCCCAGAGGACCAGTAACCCACCATGTAAATATTAAACTATTTGTGCCCATAATAATCATAATTTTTATTATATTATATTTTTATTATAAAATGGACTTAATACTGATTTTACTGTAAAACAATGTAACGTGATTTTATATATATATATATATATATATATATATATATATATGTATATGTGTAAGTTAAGTATTGTTATTGGAAGAAATTACGACTATGGTACAAATCATTAACAGAAAAGAATGGAAGATTTGCAGTGTCATGTTTTAATAATAATCATTTATTAGGGAATGATGTAAGAATTGTAATAAAAACTAATAAAATAATGAAAAGTGTAACATGTGATTAAACAAAATGATAAATGAAAGAAAAAGTAATTTTACACCACTGAAAACTAGAATGGATGTAAGGACAACCAGAACATCAAGAAAGGAAAAAATTGTTATTTGTCACAATATTAATGTTAAAAATACAATTATTGATTATAATCAAACTAAACAATGTGTGGACATGTACAAAGAATGAAAAATAGCAATTTCCATACTACTACTGCTATTACTGCTACTGCCACAGCTTACTTAATACCCTAGGAATGAAACCAAACCATTTTTCCCCCATTACTACATATGCTAATGGATTATGGTGATTTTTTTAGTTTGAAGGTTGAATTTTCTTTTGCCAACTTCGCTTCGAATTTTGATACTGAGAAATACAACTGGTAGTGATTTTCTAACTGTTATGTTGACAGCAGGAACAGTTGTTGTCGGTAGTGCAAATTCTGAAAATTCAAATTGTTCTAGATTTCTGAGCTGATTAGACTACTGGAAGCTAGTGAAATTCAAATATACTAATAATTAATTAATATCAGTATTATATTAATACAGAACAGTTATTTCATGTGTTGCATTGTGATTACAATTCAAGATTATAGTCAGGGAAGTGTAAATAAATATAAAATATGGTATGATACATGCACTTGGGCGATTGATAGAAAATGCGGATGGAGACAGCAATTATAACTAGAATAGCAAAATTAGGGTAGGAGTAAATATTTAAATATTCTTAAGCATACATTTCAAAGTGGCATTTGGTTTTCAGAGTTTGTACTAATCATTTTACGTGATCAAACAAAATACATTTTTATACTTGTTTTTTTTGAAAGATGGGACATGACAGGAGCGTTGCGATTGGAAAAACAACAATGTCACATAGCGTGGTAGGCCTTTTGCTATGGTAACAACGATTGAGTTGCCAAACGTATTGTTCCCCTTGGCGAGTGCTTAATAGCTCTCTTGGCTACATTTATTGTGCACACAATGTTAGCATTGGTGCGTTTCGTTTTTGATTCTCTGTCGATTTTTGTATTGTTTTCTTACCTTCGCGTCAATTGTCAATGAATATTTTAACGTCAGCTATCTTAACGACAATTGTTAGCTTCCATCAGCTGGCAGTATAGTAGTCCATATTGGCAACATAGCACTGTAGTTCCAAGCTCGGCCGCTTAACTGTCATGTCCCATCTTTCAAAAAAACAAGTATAGGTTAGGTCTTGTGAATTGTAAACTGTTTAGTCAAAGCAATGAATTTCATGTTGTCAGACAAAATATATTTCAATATTAGATCATAGTAATCTACTAATTGAACCATTCAGAAAACACCTCCGAACATGAAAGATGAGATGTAGTAAATAAGCAATGCATTGTTATTGTTAATAGTATATTATTATTATTATTATTATTATTATTATTATTATTATTATTATACGTACATGACATTGTGATTTTACCCTCTTTGGTTATATCTGCTATTAGTTGTAACACTGAAAAAAAAGGCCAAATTAGCCTTTTAGGAACTACTCTTATGTGATACTCACTAGTAGTTGATGGTGGTAGTGGAAGCAGTAGCAAGCAGTATCTAATGCCTAGGCACTTGGAGTTTTACATATAGATATACATACATACATACATAATGATGATGTAGTAGATATCATAGAATATTGTCACTTGTTTACTTGTTTCCAATATCATATCACAAGTTCAGTAGTCTCTATGCTGATATTCCTTGTTTTCTTAGTAATATTGGAACTTATTTCACAGCAATCAGCGCACAGTCTCCATAAAAGAAACAACTTGATGCGTGAAACAGACAACCTGCGAAGAAATAGCTATAAAATATGCCACAACAGTAGATATGATCTGGTATAGAATAAATTGGAATAATCAATTCACATTTATTCATTTTTTATATTTTTATTAACTCAACAAGGTATTTTCAATTACAATAGGGTAATATGAAGAATTGCATAACATACTTGGAATAAAATTCAGTAAGATCTAAGTTGATGATCCACTGAATGCCACTTGAGACATACTTCTTCTATAAACACTTCAAGTTCTCTACTATGCTCGGTGCACAATGAATAGCAACGCAGATAGAATAAAAATTAAAGGAACACCACTTCTGTTATCACACATCCTAATTCATAACAGAGCTGATGTCGTATTTCACGTCACTGTACAAAATTATTGCATTCTCAAATACAAAACAATACTTAATCTGAATTTCTGAACATCTTATATCTCTGGTGTAAAATTATAATGTGAAGGACATAATTATATTTTCCAACGAAGTGAACAGTATTTTATAATATTTACTGCATTTTTTTTAAATAAGTTACACACCTAGAGGAGCAGCTATGCAGTGTGATATCCTATTTTAATATTCAATCTTCAAGTTTCTCCAAACCCATCTCACTAATATTGAAACTCCACACTAACATAAGCAAAACAGCCACAAGTTTTGATCAGGGTTACAAAACTCACAGAAAAAACAGAAGAAATAAATATGAACCTAGAAAAGTGCTTTTCAGAGTTTTTTATTATTATTATTATTTTTTTTTTGTAATTTCTCTTTCCTTTTTAAAATCTAAAATGAGTGGGGCATTATGGTGATATTTTGTACAGGGTCTTACAATTGTAAATGACGGCTCAGTGATATCTGTGACTATAAGAGTTCAGAACAGAATAATGGCAGTTTTATATTATTAATTTTTATTCATGAATAAAGGAATCTTTTACATATACACAGTAAATGTACTTACATGACTACAGGCAGTCAGTAGCCATAGGACTACTTCATCTCATGGAAGCAAATTTACGATTTTAGTATAATGTTAAAAATTTGTAATTACTTCTTCACGTGAAATCAATTTATGACTTTGCTCTTGTTATCACAACAGTATGCCATGATAGACCTTCAAGCTTGCCTGAGTACTTCCTGGAAAAGAAGCTGCAAGGTTAAACAGTCTGAAGGCCATTGACAAAAGGTCAATGGAATTTCTAACAAGAAAGACTACAGTAATTCAATATTTCAGATTTATTAACACTGAAGTATCATTAATCATTTGTTGAATAACTTCTGACTTTCACGTGTTAATATTGAAACTTTTACCTTAATTAATTACTAGTTTCGGCTTGTATTCGTCATCTTCAGATTTCTAGTGCTGTCTTACTAGGAATCTAGTAAGCAATTAAGGCAAAAGTTTCAATACTAACACAGAAAAGTTAAGAAGTTATTTATTTAACAAATTTAACCAATCATTAGTGATAAAACAGTTAAATGTGTTAATCAAGATGTACTATTCAAATATCTTGAAGTAACAGTAACAAATATAAATGACACTCAAGAGGAAATTAAACGCAGAATAAATATGGGAAATTCCTGTTATTATTTGGTTGAGAAGCTTTTGTCATCCAGTCTGCTAACAAAAAAGCTAAAAGTCAGAATTTATAGAACAATTATATTACTGGTTGTTATGTATGGTTGTGAAACTTGGTCTCTCATTTTAAGACAGGAACAGAGACTAAGGGTATTTTAGAATAAGGTGCTTATGAAAATATTTGGGGCTAAAGAGGGATGAGGTTACAGGAGAATGGAGAAAGTTACACAATGCAAGAACTGCAAGCATTGTATTCTTCACCTGACATAATTAGGAACATTAAATCCAGATGTCTGAGATGGACAGCGCATGTAGCATGTATGGGCGAATCCAGAAATGCATATAGAATGTTAGTCGGGAGACCAGAGGGAAAAATACCTTTGGGAAGGTCGAGACGTAGATGGGAGGATAACATTAAAATAGATTTGAGGGAGGTGGAATATGATGCTAGGGACTGGATTAATTTTACTCGGAATAGGGACCGATGGCAGTGTGAGGGCAGTAATGAACCTCTGGGTTCTCTAAAAGCCATTTGTAAGTAAGTACTGGTGATCAAGATGTACTGTAATATATTAAAAGAATATCAGTGTTCAACATGGCTTCAACCGTTTTCAAATAAATTAAAAAAAAAAACACAATTATTTCAGAATATGTAAAACAAATCTTTGTATAAACACTGTCTAAAATAAAATCTATAAACGTAAATAACTGCTAAGCTTCATAAGTAGGCCTACGTTACATGGAAAGCTCATGCCTAGCACTACATACAACTTCAATTTAGCTATCTTCTTGCACCCATGAATACAGAAATAACTCATCACTAAAGCTACCTCATAACGAAACAATATAATGGATCACAGACCATGAAAGCCTTTTAAGAGTATTTTAACACTGACATCTTGAATATTCTTTTACAAAAATTTCTGCTGTCACTTAAACATCCTGAACAGAAACTAATGTCGGAAGCTAATAGCACCATTCATAAACATTTCACACGATGCAATTATTTTAATCACAAAACTTCGAGAGGTATGGCTGAATAAAATAACATTTAATGTAATAGATAGTCAATGTACATTAATTTATATTTTCAGATCTATAATATAGTTCATCAGCATTTCATAATTATTTCATGTGAAACTAATTTGTTAATAGGTTATTTAAATATAAACTATAAACAATCTAAAATTAAATTGATAAAGATTTCAATTTTCTCTTTTCTTTACAATAATTAAAATAAGGCAGGCAGTTTATTTAATGTAACATAACATTTGCAGCTATTCATTGTGCACCAAGATTATACCTTAAATTAAACAATAAACTAATAAGGATAGAGCCAGCTATCCTCCTCATAAATAACTCACACGCAATGCTGGTAAATATAACTAGAACAGGAAACAACCTGTAGCTAAAGGTTGCAAAAGGCATCTTTTTTATTATGTAAATATGAGCGCATTCAAACTTTCAACCTCTGATCACTCATCCACATCAGCTGTTCTGTTTCCTGTAGCCATTATCACATATCTCATTAAATGGCATAAAGGTTCCAAAAAGTTTACCAATAAATACTGACTGTAGATACCATTTAATTGCATATTTTGATTATGGTACGAAAAGCATACATTTCAAATCCATAATAGGTTTTGTCTGGTGAAACGCAACTTACTGTATAAAAACAAGATACAAATATCACAAATGCCTTTAAGTGGGAAAACAACTTTTGGGCAACAGAAAGCCAATATGCTTCCTGAAGGCTACAACATAAACAATAGGAGGATTGATTAAACTCGTCTGATAATAGCCTATGCTATATCCGTAAATAATTCTAAACATATAAACTAATAATGATTTAGGTTTCCTAATCATGTGCTGAGAATATCTACAACTTTTGAAAACCTTTTACAAGTTTCATCATGAGGGCTGTGTTACTCGAAATATTGTTATGTCGTTATATTTCAAAAGACCAAACAATTGGACAGTAAACCCATCGAACTTCTGTAGGCTACATGAGAGTAGTCAGCCTAACTTTATAAGTCCAGTTGTTTGGACTACCCGAGAGTAAGTGTCATCCTAGGTCTTGGATAGTACAACACTGATGACGGAATCTGTAGGTAGTTCCAAAACTGTCGGAGATATTAAACCTCAATGAAGGTTTAAAAAATCCTAAATCTTCAACAGGAAACAAACACCGTGAAAACATAAAATCTGGTGACATTATATTATGTAGGTATCAAGATTCATTGCCACAGAAACAAAAATCATTAGCAATTATGAGATCTTTTCTCTATACTGAAAGTTACCTATCCATAATCTGAAGTTCGTATTCTTCTGATAGTGACAATACTATCATTTAATCACATACATTACAACTTTAAAAGTATAAATAATTTAATCTCTCTAGTCTGATCTATAAATAATAATTATATCAATATTGTTAAAGACAGTTTTGGAACATAAACATTTTAAAAATACGCTTGTAATTATATAATATCATGATGTATCTTTACAGCATATGAGTTAAAGTTATTTTTATTTATTAATTACATATACCCCTTATGAGAAATGAGAAATTGTCTTGTTTCTTCAATAAAGTTTAAACGTCACATTTTTTAAGTTCTCATTTCTATTAACTAGAGCCCGAATCTTATGCAGTATCATACTGTAAACTATTTGCAGAAATATGCAAGAAAAAATCTTCAAATATTTCACATAAAAAAATGTACACTTATGTCGGATAATGCTTCATGGAATTTATGACCAAATAGCTCATTCTTACGATGAATTAAAAAAAAGCGATAAAACAAATATAAGAAAAATTCATGAATTATCACAAGCAGATAATAGAATTAATTTACTTTCAATTCGTAAGAAAATGGAACATTTATTCACATTGTTATCTATATATTCAAAGCAGATAAAATGGAAAATGTGTCATTTTTTTACTCAACTATAATTACAGTGTAATTTTTAAAATATAATTCAATAGAACTGCTTCTCTAATTATTTCAGCATCAAAATTCTAGTACGTAGTGTCTAACATTCTCCACTGAAGGAATTTTCTTCCTAATACCCCTGGTCACATACAACAGATTGATCAGCCTAACCCACTTTCAAGACATCTTTTATCGATTTCACTATGCTGCCATCTAGCGACTGCAAAAGAAGTCACGTTATAACATGGACCAAAAGATTGCAGCAGCACTTCCAGCTAGTGGTAGATACCAAAAAATTCATTTTCGACGGTGGAGATCCTGGTGGTTTTTCTCTTTTATATGTTGCCATTTCATAACATTGGAATGGCGAATCTGATATATATGTGATCAAGGCTAATACTTAGCATTCCATTTTCTTACACTACATGTGGCAAACTTCCACAGAACTGAAACTGTGAATGTTAATAAATTCTATACATTTTTTTTTTTTTCAGTTCTTATAATTTAGTCAAGCTTTAAGTATCTAGGTTGTGATATTTCTTATTTTAAGTAAGAATACCTCTTTAATAAAATTAGTAAATTTAACTTTATATGTGGCACAATTAAGGGATCACGAAAATACACTAGAAGAGAAACTAAATTAAAGTTCTACAAGGTAATGGCCGTCCCTATATTGGTGTGAGTTTTGGACTCTAACAAAAAAGGAGGAGAAAACCATAAGGCAGCCGAAATGAGGTTTTTAAGAAGTGTGGCTGATTGCAGGCTTTTGGATTATAACCCAAGAGGTAGAAGAGGTGTCGGTAGGCCAAGGAAGAGATGGATCCAAAACCTCATTTGAAAACTATGAGATCAGAACGAGCCTTAATGGCTTAACCAGTGAAATGCTGATGATGATAATTTAGTCACAGCTTAATTGTATATCTTAGTGAAAACTGCATTAAAGATCAGTAGGCCCTATCTTGAGTAAAAATCAATCTTAAAAGATAAAAATCACATTTCACTAATTTGTTTGTTGGCGTCTTCAATTGTTCATTAAGTTCATCTCAAATATTTATTTAGGGGCATAGGGAGGAACAATGAAAATAAATAATTAATTTAATCATTATTACAAGTATTAAAACAATACTTAATTTACACTAAATGATGATTAGCTTCAAATTGAATGTGGATTTTAAGCAGTTTTGTTCCATTATAGACATATTATATTCATTAAAAAATGAAACTGTCTCCTTTCTGCTCTTCAAATGGGACAAAACTTAAATAAAAGATGTCTTCTAACTAAAAAGGTAGTAGGAATGGAAGTGCAGAAACAAGATACAACAGCCATTCCTATATATACTATACTGAACATAATTCTGATTTTCATATAATATATAGAATATAATAAAGTGAATGAGTTGGTGAGTGAGTGGGAGTGGGTGTGTGAGTTATGAAGTTAAACAATATCTTGTAAATATCTGACAAAGAATTTAGGCATTAAAGTGTAAATACTGAATAAATTACAGCACAGTTAAATAAGAACGACTGAAAAACAACAAAGATAAATTGTTTTTAATAAAAACATCTAATCATGCACATTTAAGCTCACTAAAAATTTTAGAAGGAATATTTTAAAGTTTCTTTATAAAAATTACTGAACAAACACATTTATTTATTTTATAAATTACAAAGTTTTCTTTTCTAATGATTGTTTTTGAGTTGAATGAAACCTTATAAATGAATCTGGAAATACTATTACTGTCAGACCGTCTTTCATTTAGCCCATTATTTGTCTCATTTTTATCCCTCCTGGCCATTGATTGATTGATTTTACGAGAGCTGGATCCGGCCGTTTAGGCCCACTGTACATCCTATTTGTGATGATTGTTTAAGTTCAACAGGTGGCCCGGGTGGTATTTGTGAATCCAATGCTGACAGGCAGATCATCCTTCCTGGGCCCTGCACATAAGGTCCCATCATTTACTGACGAGCCCAGAGCTCCAAGACCTTAGAACCTACATCAGCATCAGAAACCCATACTTCCTCCAGACATCAACCCAGCCTATTTTTACTATTACACATGATAGACGAAATGAGGAGGAAGTGGAGTGTGTTTATTGAATGAAAGAGGGAAATGGGAGTACCCTGAGAAAATTCCTCTGCAACATCTGTTCTGGCCACCAGAAATTCCACTGAGACCTGACTAGGGATCGAACCTGGGCCATATGGATGGAAGGCCAGCGCACTAGTTCTGTAGCTGTGGACATGGCCTTCCTGGCCATACTGAAGAATTTGAGTTTCAAAACTAAACTATTTTACGTGTTTAAAAACTGATAACTCGATTGAAAAGCCTCAACATGTAGGTAGTTTAATGTACAACAACATGGGAATATCAAATATGTAACGTTAAATTTTAATAAATTTAATTTAACATTTTAATTCACAAATCTGCAAATGAGGAATAAAATATGCAATTACATAAAATACGGGCTCTAGTAATAATAAATTCCTTTAATAAAATTGACGAGAAAGAAGATATAACATGTACTTCTATGAAGGCAACTTTTTCCTGGTCTGTATTACATCGTGAACCCTAAGAAGGCTCGCTGTAGCACCCAATGAATATTCTAAGATACAAAGTCTCACACCTACAGATTCCATATCAGAACATTCTTCTTTCTCACCAACCAGAGGCAATCTTCTTTGAATTGAATGTAAAGTTTTTATTATGGCTCCCAATACACTTTCATCAAGTCCCGAACAGGCACTGTTTACACAACGGAGAATGCTCTCAGTATTATTAACAAAGGAATCAGAACTATAAAATTGTGCAAGTTTCGTCGTATTATATTCATCATTGCAATCGCCAATTTTAAGTACATTGTTCAATGAGTCTACAATATTTTCACCTTCCCCTCTGGTCCCTTCTTTATTATTCCTGGTAATAACATTGTATTCAGAACCTATTTGCTTCTGTTTATGCCACGCTAATAATTCTGCCCGACTTCTAATACCACACACCGAAGGGTTAAGCGGTCGTATTCCACTCTTCAGTGAAAGATTAAGTTGCAGATCTCTTTCGAAATAACCTCCAGCTCTTGTAAGATGTGGGTTCAAGTTTGGCAGCACTGCACAAGAGGCAGCTACCATGCAAAGTCGTAATGCACTCTGGCAGGCACAGGCATATTCGGTGGTTAAAACAGAAGTAGGTGCTCTCAGAATAAGCTGATGAACGTTCGGTATGTCTAGCCATGTGTAGTCCACACCATATTCAGTTTCGGATTTCACATTTAGCACACTATCAGCACAGCCATCAAATTGCGAACATGACAAACATGAATAAATAAAAAGAACCTCTTCTGGCAGTACACCTTGAAGGACAGCAACGTTCAAACGTCTTAGGCGAAATACTGTTAGGTCAGAAAATAATGCTGAGGTTACAAGTAAGATTCCTTCGCATTCAAGATCCAGTCCTTTCTTTTCAAAGTCTGAAATGAACCTATTTGCTTCAGCCTCAACATCAATATCATCGAAACATCCACTCTCTGGCTTGTCACTGTCTCCAAGCATAATGAATTTTATTTTCCATAAACCTGACCTCAACAAATTTAGAACTGGTCTCTGTACCCTGAATCCCTGTCGAACGCAGGACTCTGCAACAGCTCTAGAACTTCCATCTTCAAACTGACATAAAAATGGAAAATGTTTCTGTAAAGTTTGTAGAGAATTATAAGAATAAAGCTCCAGTTTTGGATCACTGTTATTGGAAAGAATCCACTGACACAGTAATGGAGAAATGACTTTATGTACAGCAGCTGGAAATCTTGTATAAAAGAAATTGTGAATAATTCTTTCAAAGCAAACAATTCTCTCTTTGAGTGCCTCATCACTCATCCCAGGAAGCGCTGATATCTGGCAATGAAATGAACTCAATTTCATCTGTACCATTTGTAATTGTCTTGCAACATGTGCAGGGTTGTCTATGGATTCACAGTTTCTTAAGAGTGACGAGGTTATGATGATAAAACTCTTCACTCCATCTCCCAGGGATTCATGCACTTTCCTGGCACAGTTCATAAGTACACTTCTGGCTGGGAGTTGCGGATCAGGTTCAGTGTAGATGGATGTCAATATGCTGTAACCACTGCGGGTGATGGAGAACTGGCCTGTAGGCTGTTGCACCATTATTGCTCGGCCTTCTGGACCAAAAGCAACAACCACAAGCTCCTCCATTTCTTGAGCAGCTGCTGATGCAGACTGTAATACTTTATTCGTGATTCTTGACATCTGTTGGAAAAATGTAACCATTTTATTACACAGGACTCAGCTTTGTGGTTCTGGCAGCAGGGGAAGATAAGAAGGGAATCTGATAGTGGGGAGTGATCACAGGTGGTCTTCAGGAATGACGTAAACGAAAACACTGTTTTAGATATGGTAGGCTAATATTTCAATAAATAATACTGTTACCCGTAAACTAGGCTGACCAGATTTTTTTATGCTCCAGCAGTGGACATTGGCAATTTCAAAAAAAAAAAACCATGAATGCTTACCTAGTCACTCTCTATTGAAATGTTGCAGAAACAGTAGATACAATGATAGAACTTTGCATATTAAATTTGTAGAGTATCTTAACTTTTTTAATTAAATGCAAAAACATACGTAATTCCTATACATAATTAGAGCCACTAAGAATTCAATTTCAATACTGACACATTCATGGAAGTTTTTCACATAATATTGTACACTTTGAACTCTAACACACACATTTTACTACCTGTCTGAAGAATGTGTCTTTTTTTAAGTATCTGTTCCTTCCCATACAGCTTCACACTAAGTACTTCACATGAGAAATGACAGTTTGTTTTCACTTGTAAAAAAGCTTTAACTGTTTCAACTTTCATTCTTGATATTTCATCAGTCCAAATTGAGTCCATTGTGGAGAAAAGTCTTTCAATTGATGAATTACTGACTGGAAGACACATGATTAGTGACACTATTTTGAGAAGATTTTGAAATAGAATGGATTTTTTTTTTTTTAAATGTTGAAAAGCATCATACCACTTTTCACCTGTTGGTTTGTCACAAAATTCCTCATTTTTTGAACTACTTAAAAATAGACACTGTGGCAGTTCTAACGCTTCCATGCAATGCGAATACTGAGATGACCAATGCTATGTTCTTCTCGAAGAGTACAGAATATCTCATAATGCGCTCGCTGGTTCTTCTGTCTGATACTAAGAACCATTCAGAAATGTGCATGAATCGCAGCAGTTTCAATAAAATGTTACTGAAACAAAATCAAAGCTTCTGGGCACAAAACGGAGACTTTTCTCCTCGGAGACAATATCTCAAAATCGGGGACTGTCTCCGGAAATCAGGGACATCTGGTCAGCCTACTGTAAACTTGCTGAAAACTAAAAAAAAAAAAAAAAAAAAAATCAGGAAGTTTACGAATACACTTGACCTCATATTTCTATTAAGATGCATCCAAGTATGAGAGCACAAAGCAAGATATAAACCGACCCCAGCCTATCTGAATAGGCTACACGCATCCCTTTCCAAGATTGAGTGTAACCAAATCTAAATTTCATGTTCGAATCCAATGTTCGGTGTGCATTGGATGCTTTGTGTAGGCATCAGCCAAGTAAAATCTCTTTTAGACTATAGGTTACATAAAAAGTACTATGCTTACCTACCTGTAGTATTATGTTGTGTTGGCCTTCATAAACTATCAGTTTGAAACAGTAAACAGTTCTGATCAAGTTTCAGAAGACTAATTCTATTAACACTACCATTTATATCATGTCCTGCTTAAAGGGTTCGAGAAATAAATGCTCACCATTTAAAATCAATGAAGATATCGTTATGATTTACATCTGACAAGATGCAGAAACTGTCCAAGTTTATGCACCAATGGTTTAAAAACAGTCGCATGTTCATGTGCATGCGCACTAATGTTTATTGTGGAAGCAAGCCTGGCACCATTCAGTAGATCATTCCGTCATTGGAATACCCTCCTTCATCAAGGCGACAATCAAAGGGAATGTGTATCTGGACATGTGCAGAACTTTTGTTGTTGATCAACTCCTCCCAGAATCGGTTTTTCAGCATCATGGGGCTCCACCCCATTACTATGGAGCAGTGTGTGGCTTCTTGAATGCAAACTTTCACAATAGGTTGATTGGAAAAGGAGAACCCTTGCCTGGCCACCTAGATCACCCAACTTGATGCCCATTGACCTTTTTCTGGGTCTTTATGACGAATGTTGTGTACCAACGTGGTACAGTTGATACTTTGGAAAAACTGAGACAACGCATTATAAATGCAGCTGCGCTAATCACTCCACAAACGTTATGGAACATTTGGCAGAAGGTTGAGTACTGTTTGGATGTCTTCAGGGTAGCTCGAGGCACACACATCGAGTTGCACCTGACCATTCTCCGAAACTCTAAGAGTTTTTACATCAAGTTGTACAAAAAGTTATGTTATAAAACCATTATTTATACTTTAAATTAGCACTTATTTCTCGATCCCTCTAAGCGGGACACAGTGTATATAACTGATCACCTTTTTATTCCTTAAGGTTTATAAAAACTAGTATACTTGATTAGTGATAAGTGAAACTACTGTTATTTTACCTTTATAAAGGAAGTAAGTGCTTAACAATGTTTAATTAGCTAAAGAAAATAAGCATTTAAACATTTTTAATTAATACCTCCTACTAAAGAACAAAAAGGAAGGAATGTCTTCTGAAAATAAAGGTTACAGATACCCAACTCTAATTGGTTGTTCAGGGACAGCTTCTTTTTGTACAGAAGATACGTATTTATAAACTTTGTTACTATCTTGTTTATAATCTAAACTTTCTATGAATTTATTGAATGAATTTCTTTTCGCATTTACTATACCATTTTTTAAAACTTGCAGCTTTGTTCTTCCAAGCGAATAGACTTGCTTTGTCCTTATTAGTTTCAGCAGTCCATTCAGCTTGCTCTCATTCAATTTTTTTTTTTTTTAGTTTTTCTCACTCTTTAGTCCAAAAGTCAACTTCGCTATCAAAATTTGTTGTATATCTGCCAACATTTTTATAGAAAGAAAAATACAGGCAAATAGCTCCTGCTCCAGCTCCTCTTTTTGTTTTTATCGCAGAAATTAAGATTTTTCGCATAAGCAGCCAATATTCGCGACAAACTTACCTGCATATACTTCTTTGTTCACCTCTCAGTCACATTTCGTGCTAAGAACAAAAAAACTCGTCCCTGCAAATACCTAAGATATTGCTGAACATTCAAGTGGCCAAATAAATTATAATTTAATAACATGCTAAAAATCTGTTGTATTTGGAAAACCCATTTCCTTTTGGTTTAGTTAATTCATTCACAAAGACCCTGCCAATGCTTGGATCGAACAGCAGGAAGCAGACCAGGATAGAGGGCTCAAGTATATTCAAGGGTAAGTGAATCTTGACCGAGCATAACCATTGTTTTGCATGACTAACATGTTAGCATAGCTCACAACTGTAAAATAAAGTGATCCCCTTGTACATATTCTCACTACCTATCAGGACAGAACGAAAGAGTCAACTGAATAAGAGAGCTAAATATTCAGCAATTATATCTTAAGTTTTGATTAGCACTTCAGCCAGGCTGTTTCTGAAAATAAACAAATTGAGAGGGCTGCATATGTTGCCGATAACCAATTTCAGATCGCTATGTGGTATCAAATAAGAAATAAGTCACATATATTGTAAGGAACTTGAATTGTGTTAATCATACCAGTTCATAGTGTTGGTGTAAAGCATTTGGTATATCAACTACGAAACTGTATCAATCCTATATTAATTGTTACCAGTGGCGGCTCGTGGGTATTGAATTCAGGGGGGCTGCATATAAAAATAAACCGTGCAAATTATCTTATTTAAAGATTAGTTCCATGCGCCTTGTCTTGTAGGTTGCGGACTTTTGAATCATCTTCTTATTAAAATCCGATATGTCGTTTAACATAGTCTTTACAATGGAAAACAGTCAGTCTCTCATCTCTCATCGTATTTCTAAGATAGGATTTCACTCTTTTCAAACACTAAAAGCAACGTTCTGGTTCGGAAGTTGTCATTGGTATGGTGATAGCTATGCGTAGTAGTTCCACAACTTCTGAAAATGAGGCCTGCAAGTTCTCAGGTAGAAGAAACTGCAAGAGCTTGACTGCATCACTGATATTTCTGAATTCTTGTCTCTGATACAACACAGTGAGTTACGTTTTTAGTTTGTCTTTATCGAACATTAAAAAAAGCTTCACACATACATTTAGGTCATTTTCAGGAAATGAGCTTTTGTAGCATTCAAATTTTTCTTGACACAGAAGAGAAGATAATATCAGAAATGATCTATGAATTGGAATCGGGTGTTAGCTTGTGTGATAATGTGGTCACATACTTCCTTAGTTGCCGCAACCCTTGTCTGAATCCCTTCGACCTTCCGACACTTTTTAGAGTTTTCATTTTCACAGAACTCGCTGCTCAACTGTGCACTGATCCGTATTGTTTGTATGGCATTAACAAAGCTTGATATGCGGAGTCGGCCTCGGTAGCATAGTCGTTGTGGGTTCGAGCCTGGCCCAGGTCAATGGCATTTAAGTGTGTTTAAATGAGAAAGGCTCATGTCAGTAGATTTACTGACATTTCAAAGAATCCTGCGAGACAAGATTCTGGGACACCGGCGACGCTGATATAACCCCTACAGTTGCGAGTGTCGTTAAATAAACCACAATTTATTTTTTTTTATATGCAGATTTGGACCTTAGAAATATCTAACTGGCGATGTTGTAGTTGGTTGTATAATATATCTACATGATACATCAGTAAATGAAAAAATCTGAGCCAGAAATTGAATTCAGGATCTTCAAGAGCACGCACCAGGGCGCTTGCCTCATTTATTGTAATGTTGTTAGATGTTTCGGATTCCATTATGGTTTGAAAACATTATAGCAATGGCTCCTTTTTCTCATGAACAACATTTACTGTTCTTATTTTAAAACTCCATCTTGTTGCCCCAGCTGATGGAATTGTCTTTAAACACATTAATCTAATACAGACTAAGTGGAGATCAAGAGAAGAAAGCAGGGATACTGGATAAATCAGCAAAAAATATGCCAGCCTTTCTATTTTGTTTAGCGGCTCTTTCCGTTATGAGATTCTACTGATTGGCACTTAATTTCACATTTCTCCTGAACTGTTAAGGTTCTGAAGTGAATAGACTGTAAATATTGTACAGAATTAAACATTGTTACACTTCTTATACTCACAACATTAAAGAAAATGTATTTAAAACTGCGCGCTACTGACAAGTTGCTGCAAATTTTGCAGTGCCTGGTGACTCTGGATTCATGGCCAGGGGCAGCAGGGGGAGGGGTAAAACTAACGCACAAAGCATCCGAGAAGAGACTGGCAGCTCCAGGGGAGGAAGTGGCTTCACCCATAGTCCTTGTCTCTGGCTTCGCTCTGGCAGCACCAGAGGAGGAAGTGACTTCACTAACGATTGCGTGCATGTCAATGAGAGCGAGATTTAAAAAAATTCGAGCCGCTAAATAGAGACTGTATAATAAATGTATTTCACAACATAAAATGAGACAAGAGTCACAAATGTCTGGGGGTGCTGCAGCTCCGCAGCCCCTCTTCAAAAGCTGCCCCTGATTGTTACATAAATTTGTTTCTTATAGTACTGTAGCATTAGTAGAAGCCATTAATATGGGACCTCCAGAAAGGAACAAAACTATTCATTCAGACAGACGAGAAATAACAAGTAAAGTTATCATGTAAAAAAACTGAAGACCATATTACACTAGTCAGACTTCAGATGCATACAAACAATTGTTCTTCCTCTGACACACATCGTCAAATGAGATGTACTGCCTCATAACAGATTTACATATCAGCCAGAACCTCAATCAGAGGATATGATGGGATTAAAGACCTTAAGGGGTTAGGTACAGCTTACAGCAGTAAAATTTTTGGAAATATTCAACATTTTTTTCCTCCATTACTGTATCTTGTACAATAATGAAAATTGGTACAGTGAAACCTGTTCAAATCGGAACCTGAATAATCCGGAATCCTGTCTATTTCGTAACAATTTATTGGTCCAGGCAAAATTCATATGTATTATGAGTAATTTTTTCTGAATAAAATGGAAACTGTCCAACGCGAAAACGGAAACTGTCTGCTACTGTTCAAAACAGAAATAATATTTTGGACACACTACTTTAATGTAAACTATATTTTGAAACAGTATGTGCTTTCAAGGAATGTACGAAATACATAGGTCACTAAGATAAAAACAAGTTTTGTTTGCAAAAGTTTCGAGGGTATGAGGGTGTGTTGGCCTGGTGGTCATAAATTTTATTACCCTATTGACTAGGCAGACGAGTCCCTTAAAAGATGTTCAGTGCTTCACAACCTGTATACTGTCATAGCTGGGTAGAACGCAAGTGTATTAGTGATTTCGTGATAAAAAAAAGTTGCGTAAAAATGTTGCACTAGCATTAACTGATGAAGTAAAAGTTATCGAAAAAATGAGAAACGAAGCATATGGAAAATAATGTTGAAATTTAGGAATGAAAAACTCAGGTGTAACTTACACTTTCAAAAATGAAGGCCGTATCATGAGTGAGTGGCTTGCGGTCAATGATGGTGACATAAAATGGAAACAGAAAACAACTGGTCACATAGAAATAAATGAACTGTTGTGGGAGTGGATTCTTCTTGCCCTTTCAAAGATCATGCCAATTTCTGGACCTATTCTGCAAAGCAAATCTTTGAACTGGCAAAGAAATTAGATAATCCAGAATTCAAGGCTTGTAGGCTCCTAGTCCAATTAAATAATGTGCTGTTATATACAGTACAGTATTATAGTGTTAGATATTAAATTTAGTGTTTTTAATACACTTCATAGTGCTTAATGAGTGAGTTACGATACAATTTATACAGGAAATGAGATTTTCATGAAGATCATTCACCAATTAAATAAGCGACATGAAGCTGATTTAATGTCAGTAGTGTTAAACGGAATATTTTGTAATTCCTACAATTTGCGGCATGTCATTTTGTTTTTCATTTATACAAATGATAAAATATTTCATTTTAACTTCACACCTGAATAACACGGAAACCTGTCCACAACGGAAAAAAAATGAGGACCGTGTCACTTTCGTCTTGAACAGGTTTCACTGTATATGTAAAACACTGTCCTTCTGCTATATGAAAAAAAAAAATATATATATATATATATATATATATATATATATATATATATACACATATATTTACAACTAAAAAAAATTATATATATATATATTTTTTTTCAAAATTCAAAATGATGGCAGTTCACTGTGCAGTGATGAAGTGTTTCACTCATAACTCATAAACTTGTTAACTTTTTCATGTTCTCTTTCTTTTATTTTATTTCTGAAACTCATGTTTACAATATCATGCTCTTTCAACTACATTCCTTAATAAATAATATTTTTTTTTATTTTGTGTTAAAAGAAAATACTGCTATTTGACCATTTTTTAAAATGAATTTATTTTTTATCAGACAATCTATCAAAGGTAGAGAAGTGATCTTGCATCATATTGTAGATATGGCATGCATAAATACACAAAAAAATTTCATCACAGAATGTTGGATAGTTTTTTAATTATGTGGGAAACACTTCATCACTGCACAGTGAACTGAATTTTGAAAAAAAAAAAAAATAAATAAATAAATAAATAATTTTTTTTTAATCGTAAATATATTTTTTCATGTAGTAGGAGGACAGTGTTTTATACATACTAATTTTCAATATTGTACAAGATACAGTACCGGTAATAGAGGAAAAAAATGTTGAATATTTCCAAAATTTTACTGCTGTAAGCTGTACCTAACCCCTTAAATAGTTAAAGGTTAAAAATTGGACAACAATAATCTAGAATAGGAAGGAATGGAGAAAACTTGTCGAAAAGATTAAAACTTCATTCTCAAGATTTGCAGTGCCGGAAGAAGGAGGTTTTGTGAAGGTATACAAATTTAAGTTGTTTAGAACCCAATTTCTTAATAAATTAAACTGTTAGGTATTTATTTTAGTCTATGGGCACTGTAAAAAGAATTGAGAGAGATTATAGGGAAGGGTGCCGTGAATTTGGGAACTTGTATCTTAAATATTGCAATATAATCGAAGATTCCTCTGCATAACTATAAAAACCTAAGAGTGTTATCAAATGGTGTAATTGTTTCGAAACATGAGCACTTCTATGTTCCGAATGCAATATAGCCTGAAGATTTAGGGAGATTGTCAAGATGATACATTGCGTGTTAAGCAAGAATTCACCATAGGATTGTCTGATATTTATCTTACAATTATTGAGAAAACCTCAGAGAAGCCTGACTCCAACATGTATTGAGCTATGCTAGGGCCAAAATGTGAGATGGTGGTGTAAGGGTTCGAATCTCATTGCAGCTCCTCTGTCCTCTCCCTCCCTCTGTCACTATCTATAAGCTACAAAACATTTTATTTATAACCTGTCAATACATAGCTTCATGAAACAGACTAAGTTTGGGCTTAAGAACAGAAGAAGAATACTTCACACTTACTTTTAATGTCTTCCGTTTCTCTCACTAGTACCATCTTGAAGAGTATAGGCTGGGCAGTAGTGAACAGTTCCATTAGTGTCAACATAACTTAAAGCAGGATTAGGTGCTGTGTTGTGACGGTTACCCAATGAAGTATACCTGCAATATAAATTACCAATGTGGTTAAAGAAAAACAAAGAATTACAATAGACATGAATGAAAAATATCTTCATAATTATAATTTAATAAATCATTATTAGCTCTTGTATACACAGCACTGTTTTTTTTTTTACTTGGTCATTTAACAATGCTGTATCAACTACCAGGTTATTTAGCGTCTATAGGATTGGTAATAGTGAGATGATATCTGGCGAGATGAGACCGACCATTCGCCATAGATTACCTTATATTTGCCTTATAGTTGGGGAAAACCTCGGAAAAACTCAACAAGGTAATCAGCCCAAGTGGGAATCGAACCTGGGTCTGAGCGAAACTCTGGATCGGTAGGCACCAGTATGTACTTTTTCTGGGGATGCCAGAGTGATTTTTATATAGGGTGACCAGATGTCCTTTTTAGTCTGGACATGTCCTCCTTTTTAGGCCTTTGTCAGGGGTATGGGCGGATTTTAAAAAAAATCAAGAAATGTCCTGATTTGACGCCTTTTTCAAGTAATTTGCCTGCAGGTGGCAGTAGCATCGACGGAATATACTCTCTTACCTCTCTTTGCTCCTATTTGTTATGGTCGTTGCTTTCATATGTAGCTAACTGTAAAATAATTTTATATTATTAAGTTTTATCATAAGTATGCTGTAACAAAATAGATATTTACATCATTTCAAGTACCGGTATAATATAGGCCTAAGCCTAAATCTAAATAGATATTTTCTATCCTCTTTAATATTACGGTTCCCTTGACTTTCATATGTAACTGTAAAATCATTATTATTATTATTATTATTATTATTATTATTATTATTATTAAGTTTTATCCTAATTGTTTTGTAATAAAATAGATATTAACATACTTTTAAGTATGATATAAGCCTAAATCTGTACCGGTACTGTAAATTTTTGTAATAAAATAGACACTGACGTAGTATAATATAGGCCTAAGCCTAAATCTAAATTGATATTTTCTGTCCTCTTTAATATTATAGTTCCCTTGACTTTCATATGTAAAGTCATTATTATTATTATTATTATTATTATTATTATTATTATTATTATTAAATTTTATCATAATTATTTTGTAATAAAATAGATATTAACATACTTTTAAGTATGATACAAGCCTAAATCCGTACTGTAAATATTTTGTAATAAAATAGATATTGACGTACCATAATTTATAGTATAATATAGGCCTAAGCCTAAATCTAAGTACATATTCTCTGTCCTCTTTTTCGGACAATGTCCTCTTTTTTTAAGCTTTGTGTTCTCTTTTTTTAGCCATGTCAATCTGGTCATCCTATTTTTACATGTAAAAAAATATGTAACTTAACTTTGTTTTAGCAATAAATTGTTATTATTGTTATTATTATTATTATTATTATTATTATTATTATTATTATTATTATTATTATTATTACTATTATTATTATTTGCTCTTAATTTGTGGAGGGAAAATCCCGGACAAAACTTTAACCATATAACTTGTCCCAACCAGGATTTGAACCCAAGCCCACTCATTTCACGGTCAGACATGCTAACCATTACAAAATTTCATCCCAAGTTTTATTTTTCGATATATAAATACGGAACCCGTCTTCGAGACAAATTCTTAGAGGAAAGAAAGTATTTTAAACCTAAAAATATTGTAAAGTCACAGAATAACTGTTAACATATGGAGTAAATTGGTTGTAGGTCAAGAGGGCTATTAGGGCTATTATTAGTTTTAGGTATAGCACATGGCTAGCAAGAAAAACAAAAAAACTTAAAATAAAACACTAAATTATCAACTTCTGGCACAATTTCATGACTTGGTTTAAAATATTTTTCGAATAATTAAATTGAAAATATTGAACATAGCTGCAGACTACTCACAATTTCATAAGAAAATGCTCAAATTTACATACAGATACATTCTTGGAAAGACAAATATGGTTTTCCTACAGCAGATTACTCTACCTATGTAAATTAGCTTTCTCATAATGAGACATGAAGAAATATTCAATTAATGAATGGGATGATGATGGAGGAGGAGGAAGAGGAGAACAATAGCACACGCATACAAGCACACACACACACATACATACACAGTATTCACATAGACACATTCACAAGTGCAAAGTACGCTGTAATGTTATATCCCCAGATGACACGACATATACAAGGGCGGCAACCTAACCACTCCCATGACTTTCATTTCCTACTCAGCCATGCAAAAGAAGGGTGTGGTCAAAGATGTCACACACGCATTTTAATTACCCTAATTTATAAATTAGTATGAACACAGAGGTTTTGCGTTTCATTCATTCCCAAAGGAATTGCTCAGCTTCGTATTTCCCAACAGGCCTCTATTAAGTCCTTGTAATAGAGGTTCAAATTACACTTGCACTTAACATAGAGCTATTTTCTGGTTTCCAATCTCCAACTCAAAAGTGCCCACAAACGTTTTTACTTTTAATATACTAATTTTTTGTAATCCAGCAATATAAACATAATATGCCATATTACTCCACCAGAGCCGTAAACTATTACCATGTGCCAACGTAAACGTGACTTCTATTATGACGGCATAACTTGTGCCATAAAGTTAACTTTATGAAACGATTTGCCGTGCAATAATATTTAATACATCATTGTTGTTACAGCAACCTCTTTCTTCATAGACCATGATATCAAACTACTCATCATTATAAATCTGACGTTATTTCTTTATTAATTGTTTTATAAGGCTGTCGTACAAAAATAATACATGAAACATGTTTATAATGTTATACAGTTATTGCACTCGTCAAAATTAGGAAACTTGCTTCGCTCATTCCCTAAAAATTGACTCTTGCCATAACGTATCACATTATGAACTTGTTTCATAATATACAATTATTTCTTATCTAGATTTTTTAAACCATTATGTTCACGACTGTGTGCATTTTTCCATGAGCGTTATTTTAGTTACAATATATCGGGGAAAAGAAAATCAGCACAGTATGTTACAATTAAAAATTAACACCATGGTTATCTAGAAAGTGTTCCTACCCTAATGGGACGAAAATTTGCAGGCACTTCTGAATAATAGGATATGATAAGTAATACTGCACTATCACCTTTACTTTTTAACTTTGCTCTAGAATATGCAATTAGGAAAGTTCAAGATAACAGAGAGGGTTTGAAATTGAACGGGTTATATCAGCTTCTTGTCTATGCAGATGACGTGAATATGTTAGAAGAAAATCCACAAACGATTAGGGAAAACACGGAAATTTTACTTGAAGCAAGTAAAGAGATAGGTTTGGAAGTAAACCCCGAAAAGACGAAGTATATGATTATGTCTCGTGACCAGAATATTCTACGAAATGGAAATATAAAAATTGGAGATTTATCCTTCGAAGATGTGGAAAAATTCAAATAACTTGGAGCAACAGTAACAAATATAAATGACACTTGGGAGGAAATTAAACGCAAAATATATATGGGAAGTGCGTGTCATTATTCGGTTGAGAAGCTTTAGTCATCTAGTCTGCTGTCAAAAAATCTGAAAGTTAGAATATATAAAACAGTTGAATTACCGGTTGTTCTGTATGGTTGTGAAACTTGGACACTCACTTTGAGAGAGAAACAGAGATTAAGGGTGTTTGAGAATAAGGTGTTTGAGAATAAGGTTCTTAGGAAAAAGGGATGAAGTTACAGGAGAATGGAGAATGTTACATAATGCAGAACTACACGCATTGTATTCTTCACCTGACATAATTAGGAACATTAAATCCAGACGTTTGAGATGGGTAGGGCATGTAGCATGTATGGGCGAATCCAGAAATGCATATAGAGTGTTAGTTGGGAGGCCAGAGGGAAAAAGACTTTTGGGGAGGCCGAGACATAGATGGAAGGATAATATTAAAATGGATTTGAGGGAGGTGAGATATGATGATAGAGACTGGATTAATCTTGCACAGGATAGGGACCAATGGCGGGCTTATGTGAGGGAGGCAGTGAACCTGTGGGTTCCTTAAAAGCCATTTGTAAGTAAGTGATACTAATAATGGTATGAAATGATACAATGATAAGTAATGTCCCGTATCATAGCAATGTGGTCTAAGGCAGACTCATATTACAGAATGAGTACTGATTTTGGTCTTCATAAAGGAACATATTTTCCCATGAAATTTCGGCCAGTTTATGGGACTACTGCCCAATCAGCATCGTGGGAGCTACTGTACGTAGTGAAATCCAGTTCCGCAAATCATCTGTAATGGTTGGGGGGATCACGTGCTAATCACACAATATCCTCTTACTGGTTGGATGATCGTTCACATCTACTGAGGTATGTGACGTGAGTTGACTGGACGCCTTGGCTCTCTATGGGCTGTCGCGCCCATTATTATTATTATTATTATTATTATTATTATTATTATTATTATCATTATTATTATACAAAGATTCATGCCAACACTTGAACTTATAGTCCCAAAATTTATAATATTAATTCATTCATTCATAGTGTTCTGCCCAAGGGCAGGTCTTTCACTGCAAACTCAGCTTTCTCCAATCTTTCCTATTTTCTGCCTTCCTCTTCGTTTCCTCATATGATCCATATATCTTAATGTCATCTATGATCTGATATCTTCTTCTGTCACGAACTATTCTCCTGTTCATCATTCCTTCCAGTGCATCCTTCAGTAGGCAGTTTCTTCTCAGCCAATGACCCTACCAATTCCTTTTCATCTTCCTGATCAGTTTCAGTATCATTCTTTCTTCACCCACTCTTTCCAACACAGCTTCATTTCTTATTCTGTCTGTTCACTTCACACGCTCCATTCTTCTCCATATCCACATTTCAAATGCTTCTCTTCACTTCGTCGTAATGTCCAGGTTTTTGCTCCATACAATTCCACACTCCATACAAAACACTTAACTAGTCTCTTCTTTAGTTCTTTTTCCAAAGGTCCGCAGAAAATGCTCCTTTTTCTATTAAAAGCTTCCTTAGCCATTGCTATCCTCTTTTTGACTTCCTGGCAGCAGCTCATGTTACTATTATAGTACACCCCAAGTATTTGAAGCTGTCCACGTGCTCTACTGCATCATTTAGAATTCGCAAGTTTATCTTCTGTACTTTTCTTCCTATGACCATGCTCTTCATCTTATTTGGATTTATCTTCATTCCATACTGTTTACAGCTGTCCTTTAGTTCCAGTAGCATATCCTTTAGTATCATTTGCTCTTCTGCTAACAACGCCATATCATCAGCAAATCTTTTTCCTCGTTAATGATCAATAAATCATAATCTATTGAGATTTTTCATATTATTGTTGAGGTTCACCCTTAACCAATTTGGACCTATGCAACCAGACATTAGACGGACTCATAGCTGGACTCCCATGAAGTGGGTCAACATGAAGTTGGGCATTCACAACACTGACAATGGAAATAATACAGTAGCATGCAAATTAATCCGAACAACGTAATTACTTATGCAAAAACACTCAAACGGGATAAAAAAAGGATCTAACACATACCTCAGTAATCTATGTGGCCTCCCTTGTTCCTAATAACAGCTCTGAGATGATTTTGCATGGATTCCACTAATTTCCCACAAATATTCTTCATTTCTTCATCGCGAAACCATACACCAATAAGGGCAGAAATCATCTTCTCCTTTGTAGAACAATCCATTTTTTGCATTCTTCTTTTGCAAATTGACCACAAGTTCTCAATGGGGTTGATGTCGGGTCAGTTGCCTGGCCAGGGGAGTACCTGAATATTCTTCTTGTTGAGGAATTCTGTAGTTTTTCGAGACGTATGGCATGGTGCCAGGTCTTGTTGGAACACACCTCTGCCATCCGGAAATGATTTTTGCAGCTGGGGTACGATTCTGGTTTCCAATAAGTGAATATATTTGTCAGAATTCATTATTCCCTTGATAGGTATTAATGCTCCAGGCCCTTCATGTGTAAAACAATCCCAAAACATTACTTTAGGGGGGTATTTGGGTGCTTGTTGGAGATGAGCTGCTGTTACTTTTTCGGATCCTTTCCGTACGTAAGAAACACAGTGGCCGTGGACCTCGAAATGAGACTCATCGGAAAAAAGTACATTCTTCCAGTCATTCACTGTCCAGTGTTGATGTAATTTTGCCCACATTAAGCGTTTTTTGCACATAACAGGGGTTAGCAGTTGCTTCTTAATAGGCTTACGAGCCCTTCGTCCAGCTTCCAAAAGCCTATGCCGCACTGTTGTGACGTGAATATTCGCCCCAGTGGTAGCCATTAACTCGCGGGTTAAGTCGACAGCAGTTAGTCTAAGATTTACAGTAATTTACTTTTCCTGACAATTAAACGATCATCTGCAAGTGAAGTCTTCCTTTTCCGGCCACAGTTTCCTTTTTTCTGGGTTGTGATGGATCCAGTCTCCCTGTATCGTTTCATGATCGAATTAATAGTAGCCAAACCGATGTGACATTCTGCAGCAATTTGCCTCTGTGTCATAGAAGAATGCTCTGCTAATGTTATAATTTTAGACCGTTTTCGTGGAGTTGTATCCATTTGTGAAGACGACAGAATGTACACAGGATTGCAGTATTAAGTCTTCAACACAATTGAAATGCTTATAAGTACAAAACGACAGGCAAAATGTCATATATTATAAAAAAAATAATGACAGACCTTCAACAATGGAATTACACGTATTACAGATGTCAATTAAAGCGGTATGAGCAGCTGTGAGGCCAACAATGACAGAAAATGTAAAAATATGTCGTGTTCGGATTAATTTGCACGCTACCGTATATCCACACTTTAAGCAGGATTTGGATCCACGGCTATTGACTCTACGCAATGTCAAAACTACATAGCTTAGCTGTATACATGATCTCCACAAAAAGTAATCACAATAACAATAATAATGGTAAAAGTGGCTTGCCTAAATTGAACACTGTGTAACAATGATAATATTTTACGCAATAGTAGAAAATTGCATAATTTATAAACCAATAATATCATAATAGAGATTTAAAATACATTAAAGATGACAATAACAACAGTATTATTATTATTACTATTAATAAATAGCCACCATGTTGGTCTAGTGGCTACAGCGCTGGACTTATAATCCTGGGTTCGATCCCCGGCATACCCGTGATTTATAACTTGTGTTGAGCAAGATCGTGGTCCAGATAACACACTGGTTTTCTCTGGGAGCTCCGGTTCCCCTGTGGCATTCCAACAAAATTTCATCATTTCATCTCATTGTAGGTGTAGCATGGACCAACGTCCTACAGTGCATCCTGGGCAATGACTCTTATCGGTAAATTGGTCTACACAATTGGCTTCATATGGATGAAACACAAATAAATAGTCAAATATAGCCGCTACAGTAAAAAGAAAAACTATTATTAAGTACTATAAGTGCAAGGTCACTTACATTTAGAATTTATGTTAAAATACTAAGAAAATTTTATGAATCCTGGAGTCTCACAATGAATGACAGTATATGAAACTAAAATATCTGGCCATTAACGCAAAAATAAAGATAATAATCAACATTGAAGAAGAAATATAAATCAAACAAGTCAACCAGGCGAAATATTTAGAAACAATTACAAATAAAAAAGAAGGCATTGGAGAAGAGGATAAAAAAAACCGACTTGAAAGAGCAAGAAAATGTCAAACTCATTAAGGTGGGATAACATATTGGTGAAATCTTGGTTGACTTTGTCTTGAGCTATGGAAGTGAAATATGGATAATGACTGAATATTACAAAAAAAGAATACTGGCTATAGAAAGGGATTATTTGAGATGTAGGACAAGAGTTTTTAGCAACACACAAGTCAAGAAATTAGACACAGAATGAATGCTGTATTAAACAGAATAGAAAGCAAGAGTTTTTGAAGTGGATTGGTTATCTGATAAGGATGAAAGTTGAGAGGTGGCCTGAAGAAATTCACCAATGATAACCTTCAGCAAAAAGGAAGAGAAGTTGACCTTGAGAATTAAAGATGTAGAGAACACGAGAAGATAGTGCTAGCTGTAAAATCCTTTATAGATAATAATAACAATAATAATAATAATAATAATAATAATAATAATAGCCAATACTAACAATAATATATAATAATAATAATAATAATAATAATAATAATAATAATAATAATAATATATATATATATATATATATATATTTTCACAATTAGATAATTCTAAGCCATCATTATACAGTGTGTCCACAGAAAGACAAAAACATTCCGTGATTATAAACTGCTACAACTTTGTAACTACATAGGTTGGATAAAAAGTTATGGCAACACTGCTGTCACATGACGACAGTGCGTTCGAGAGCTGCCAGCTGTGTGGACATGAACAAGGACTGTTAGATGAGTTAGTGCAGCCAGCGGCGACAGTACTGTCAAGCTACTGCAGTGTGTGTAGAACGTTGACTTTCATAGGGACAGTGCGAGTGCCCTAAGATCAAGTTTACAAAACTAGAGCAACGTTCCTGTATCAAAATTGAAATGGCACATAGAGCACAAGAATGTTTTCAGGGACTGCGTGAAGCATGTGGCGATGCAATGTTGCCATATTGCACAGTGGCATGATGGGTTAAAGCGTTCCAGAAAGGCCTTGTTGGACCAGTACCAAAAGGAAGGTGACGACTTTCTTGAACGAATCGTCGCTATGGACGAAACCTGGACTCGCTCGTATGAACCAAACTTGAAACGCCAATCAAATGAATGGAAGCATCCTGGTTCTCCTCGTCCAAAGAAAGTGCGCCCTACACAAAGTGCTGTGAAGGAGATGTGCATTGTGGCGTATGACATTGATGGGGTAATACTGCACCATGCTGTACCTCCAAAGCAGACAGTATACATGGACTACTACTGCAGGTTCGTGCAGCACCACCTTCGTCCAGCGCTCAGGAGAAAACGACGACACTTGGTGGTACAGAACACCATCATTCTTCTTGAAAATGCAAGGAGTCACACCACTGCTGCTGTCAAGGATCTTTTGCGCCGCTGGCAATGGGAGATTCTGGAACATTCACCGTACTCACCCAATACGAGTCCATGCGATTACGATCTCTTCATCAAAGTGAAAGAACCACTGCGAGGGACCCGGTGCAATACCAGAGATGAACTTATCCATGCTATAGGGCAGTCAATACGGAACATCAACAAATATGGATGCGCTGATAGTGTACGACGCCTTCCAAACATTTGGAAAAAGGTGATAAATAAGGGGGGCGACTATGTTGAAAGTACGTAAATGTTGTACCCCTGTGAATAAAGCCATGTCAGAAATATCGGACTGTTGCCATTACTTTTTATCCAACCTTAGTATGTGTATTACAAAATTCATATCGGTGCCATTAAAAAGAACAGCTCAAAGAATTTCAGGCAATGTGTAATTGTAATTGTTGGCAGAAAACAATAGATGGCACCATAGGAAAAAAAGACACTGTTTCTGCTCTTTCGCTTGTCATTGTGGCATTGTTGGATAGAAGCAAATTGTGTTAAATGGTGTGAATGTTTACATTTCAGTGTGAATTCTGCAGCATTTATGAGAGAGTTATGGCGAACCCACAGGAATGCACAGTTGGTAGGTATTGTATTGTCAATAGGTGCTGCATGCTGAAACTCCCATCTGAACGCACGCTGAACTCTCGCTACACTCCATGTGCTATGGTACTCCAATACATACCAACTATGTTCCTGTGGGTTTGCCATAACTCTCTAAATGCTGCAGAATTCACACTAAGTTTTGAAATGTAAACATTCACACCATTTAACACAATTTGCTTCTATCTAACAATGCCACAATGATAAATGAAAGAGTGATAACAGCATTTTTTTTGTCCTGATTTAACACTGTTAGAACCACCGTGTCAGCATAGGGAAAGTCGGTGCCACTATTGTGCAATTCCCCCACATGATATACAGAAAGCAGGGTCAAATAAAGGGTTTTCTCAACAAAAAAGAAAGCTGATCAAGACTGCTAGTATTAATGACCATTATCTTCGTGATTGAATATTACATAAGAGTAAATCAAGGTGTGTTACCTATTACTTACATAATTAGTTTGGTTGAATTTTTACTAATATAGAGGAAGAAATGATTTTTTCTTTTTTATGTTCATGTCAAACTATATTATCTCCATAATATTTTCTAAATTACAATACAGTCTGATGTAAAAATGATTTCAAATATAATTTATTCTGATAAATTAAGTTCTTCTAGTAATTAATAATTTTAGTATTTTAATTTATCTTGCATAATTGGCATATAAACAGTTTTTCTTCTCTCCTGAAAAAACTACATCAGTGGACTTAATATGGTTTGTAACGGACCTCAATTAACAGTAACTCCACTAACTCCCAAATCCTTGCTATTGTATAAACGTTTCAATAACTAACCATTCATTCTTGTGTTGTGTAATTAGCTTTTAGATGGGATGAACTTTGCGTATAAGTAATTTTTCTGTCACCTTCATTTCTTATTAATTTAAATAGCTTAAGATTGTCAGCATAGAGTAAATATTTTGAATATTTAATAGCGTTAGGTTAGCCTTTGATAAATAATAAAAATAACTGTGGTCCATTAGAAACTTGTTCTACAATATGATTACAGAATAAAATATGTCACTAAAATGTCAAGCTTATTAAATCGATATTGTAACATTATTCATTCTTACCAACAGCAGTATTACAAGAATTGTTCCTGATCAATAACTTGAATGTTCACTGCTGTAGACGTTGATGCTGGCACTTTTATGAAAGATGGACAAGTTCGTTTAGACATTTCATGTTTGCTGTCTGTCTGACTTTCAAAGGATCTTATACTCAACATTTCAGCTGGTGAAGACTCAGATTTCTTTGACTCTCGCATCTTATTGATTTCTCTAAGTTTCCTCTCGTAAAATGTTCTCGGTGCATTTTCAGGTTTCTTTTTAACATAGAGACGTAACACTTTTTTGGGTTTTGGTTTGAATAACTTTCTCCAATAAATATAAAAGAAACAAGCGAAAAATATTAACAAAGGTATTAATGACAGGAGTAAATAACTTATCAAAGCACTTTTATCAGTAGCACTAGTGAGTGGTGAGTCAGGTACCACAATTGGAGGATCGAGATCTAAACTAACTTCACACTGGAATGAAACACCGACATTTCCATACTGCTGATAGAATCGAGTGCATGACACATCAGGTTCATATCCACATCCATTCACATTCACATACAATGGCAGCGAGCCATTTATCACCTCTTCAGAACTGCTATTAGTTTGTGTATCATTACTTATATCGACGTACAAGCTATTTGCAGTTGAATTCCAGACTGGATAAATATTATCAATATTAAAATCCAAGCTATCGTTAACATATGTGTAGTTTATCATGTAATTTACATAGATCTGTGAGCAGTTATAAACAGCTGCTGTGCAGCTCTGACGACAAGATGTCCACAAGCACTTTGAAGTACCATTTAAGTTCCTTACAGTTGTAGTCCTACAAATAGCAGGTGTCAAATCAAGAGACAAGGTAAGGATTGTTGAGTCTGTGAATAGCGCCAAAGAAATTATAGCAACCGTAAAGCTGATTATGATGAGGACTGCACACAGTCTAGCTTCAAGGTCACGTAACCAATCAGGCTCACGACACCTACGGTCCTTCGCCCGACCCATCCCGGATGGTCAACCATTACACTGACAGCTGAATAAATATGGATTAAAAATCTATCACGATACACAAAGCTGTATAAGACTTTCACTTAACACTGCAGCTATAACGAACAACAACATATTAACACTGCATCTGTAACAACAAACAACATATTCTTTAGAAGTTTCAAGAAACGAATATTTGTGTCAAAGTCTTTTGCAGTTACCAAAGCACCTCGCAATACTACACTCTAAACTCATACTAATGTATGTGGGTTAGCGTGGTGTGACTACAGCTTCCTCCCTCCCTCTTCATCCAGCAGCTTTTAGTTGTGGTTAAACCAACATGACATAATCAATAGTGTACTTGTTTGTGGCATGCCAACGCCATAGCAACCTTCATGACTGATCCCTATCATGTCATGCAAGCTCCAGATTAAAAAAGATAAGTGACCACAATATGACCTTCAAGTTACACCTAACAGATGGCTAGTGGAATAAATTATTCAGTGTGCATTTTAAAATCGGCAAGGAAAAGAGTTTGAAAGGTGAAACATTGCATGGTATCAAGAAATAAAAACTCTTAGAGCATGCAGCAGTATTTAGTTAAATGGCAAAGGCCATAAAAATATTCGAGCAAAGTGCGTGAATGTGGCTGGAAAAATATTGCTGATAACATCTGTCAGCTTCGTGGCAGCAAAGGTACATGACCAGCTTAAGAAACTTCAACTTTGACATTTCCCTCTGCACGAGAGACCGTTTACATGAAGAAAGAAAGTTTGGCATAATACTTTTCACACAAAAAAAAAGCAGGTATCATTAAATGGAAATGTTAACATAACTTGTGTTAGGGCTAATTTAAAATCAATACAAGAGCCCCACCTCACACGTGAGACTCAATACCAAAGCACAAAACAATGATACGACACTTAGAGCCTTTTATCTAATGAGGACAGCATGTCCCCATTCTACCCTTCACTCCAGAAACAATCAATTTGTGTGTTACATTTTCAAGGCTAAAGACTCAGTTTGTTTTGTGAAGAGCAACTTACGATATTATAAAGCCTCAATTGAAAAGAAAATTTAAGTAATTATTTACACAAAACTGATAGTTGGGTAACTCAGTTGGTAGAATGGAAGGTCCTGGGTTCAGTCTAGGCTAGCAGAAGGAATCTTCTCGTTGCCAAACTACCATAATAGCTCTGGGGTCCTCTCAGCCTTATGCCAAATTTAGTATTAATTCATTACTATCATTGGCGACAGGTGATGAGCTTTAACCTTAGCTTAAAGAAAATTGATGTGAACGCAAAATGTCTTTAAGTTCTTCCACGCCAATCATATTGTTTTCCAACAATCAAAGTTTAATTACTGTATGTTGTTGGCAATTTATTTTCATCTCAACTGTCGCCCATGATACCGATCTAGTAATATAAAGCCTTTCCCAGGGGTAAAAAGCGGTTAGGAACACAGTGGTGACTACACACCTCATTCTAGTACCGAGGTCATGAAAGCAAAGAGTCTGTCCCTATGCCTTCCACGCATCCTCATAGTGTCTGAAGAGAGGCTCATTCTCGATTACAGTAACAAATACGATCATAACTGTATACAACATATTACCGAAAGATAGGTTATTGGACAGCACAGCAATTTCAATGGACCTTATTTTCGGAACAGGATAATATCCAATCCTTGAATGGTAAGAAGAAAAATCAATCTCCTTAAATGTATCCAGCTGTTTGCTGACAACACTATAGTCCACTGTATTCTATTCAATTGTTGTTTTTTTTTTTACTCACATTGTCGTGGTGAGGGGGCTTAAACTTGTTTAAGCTAACAAGTAACAAAGAGGTACCCACATAAGCTGCATTACCACCAATGCAGTCCGACTATATTTTTCTGTTTATATTCATAGTCCCTCAATGTAAAATTCTCTGGAGGTAAAATAGTCCCTCAATCGGATCTCTGGGTAGGAACTGCACTGAGAGATGCCAAGAATCGTACTAAAGTACTTATTTGGAACACCAAAAGTCTCACCGCCCAGTCAATCAGAGCCAAATTTAATATTGAAAAGAACCATATAATGAGACAAAGTGGCAAATATAATACTAAAAGGATTGAAGTATGGTAAGAAGAAAAAGATGAAGAAGAAGAAACAGCTCCATAAATTTTTAACTGCCAGCAGAGAGGAAAAACACTACTACACTACTAGCTGCTGCTGCTGCTGCTATGGCGCTACAGCCCGATTTGAGCCTTGACCTCCTCAATGCGTCTCTTCCAATATTCTCTATCTCTGGCCTTCGTTTTCCATGCCCTTATCCTTAGTATCCAAAATTCATATCCATATTTCTTTGCCTGAGTTGTCTCCTGTTTAATTTTCCAATAATCTGAGGCTTCTCTTTTGAGGTTTCGAGACAATTGTATTTTTACGGTATGCAGTTGTCAGCTGACACGCCCAACCCCCAACCTGGAGGACCAGGGTTTCCCTTTTTGTCTGGATCATCATACTAGACCTTACTGACAAGGGTGCCCCTACCAATAGCTACACTACCGTCAGCATCGGTCTAGTGATCATCTGACCACGCAAGCCCCACCACTTCGTCAAAGTAGAGAAACCAACAGTGGGGAAAACACTACTAGGGAGATCTGTTAGGCTTTTGACATGTTCAAGGCAGACTTCGATTCAACTTGTTTCACATTGTTGGAAAAAAAATATATAAATATAAAATAGAAAGTTCTGATGCTTCTAAGGTTAAATTTTTTCAAAAAAGAAAATATCAATACAGCACAGAAGCCTAGCAATGAACTTAACAATTAATAACAAAACCCAAAAGAATGATAAATATAATAATGGTGGAATATATTTATTACAATATCAGTCATGGTCATAAATATACTGGTATTGGACAAACAAGACGTAATTTTAAAACTAGATATAGTAAGCATGGCAGAGATTTTGAATATAATAGAACTAAATCGAAGTTTGCTACACATTTAATTAATATAACGGACATGAACAGCAAGGAAACATTAATCATTTTGAAATTAAGTGATAAAATTATACTAAATGCTACAGAAGAATCCTATACAGGGTGATTCAGTGACTATGTTACAAACTTTTAGGGATGATGAAGAGACAATTATGAACAACTTTCATATGTTGTTGTTGTTTTCTAATGCCAGGTGTTTGACAATAAAATCATTTGATCTCTTGCACTCCAATATTTTTCAAAGATATTATCATGGTCAGCCAATGAAAAACAGATTTTGAGGTGTTCCGAATCCATTGCTTGGTTTGAGTTGCACAATGGGCAGTTAGGGGACTGATATATTCCAATTCTATGCAGGTGTTTGGCCAAACAGTCATGGCCTGTTGCCAATCTAAATGCAGCTACAGACGATTTTCGTAGCAAATCGGGAATTAACTGTGGATTGTGATGCAGAGAGTTCCATTTTTTCCCTTGAGATTGTGTTATCAAATTTTGTTTGTTGAAATCTAAGTATGTAGATTTAATAAATCTTTTCACAGAGTAATACGTAGATTTAGTAACAGGTCTGTAAGTAGCAGTGCTGCCCTTCTTTGCTAAAGCATCCACATTCTCGTTTCCCAGGATTCCACAATGGGATGGTATTTAACCACAACTTTGATATAGGAACCTATGTCCGGAAGCATTTCGTTTGGTAGTAAAAAGCCAAGATGTGTTAGTCAATGTAACCAGCTAGATTCGAACTGAAGGACATCATTTTGAAGTTTGGTTGTAGACGGCTTATTCCTGCGAATGTTGGTGATTTCTCATAAACATGGTATAAGCTAGTTGGCATCATAAATTATATTTTGATTGATTAAACCTTGAAACTTGCTGATATGCATTTCATTTATGGAAGAGCAAAAGAAAATGGAAGGAAATTTGCAAGGTTTCATCCATCAAAATATCATTTACTATGCTGATCAACTTAGATCATGTATATGAGAAACCACCAACGTTTGCAGGAACAGATCATCTACAACTAATCTTCAAAAGGATGGCCCTGAGTTCGATTCTAGCTGGCTACACTGACTAACATATCTACACCTGTAACTATGAAATGGGACGTTTCCGGACATACGTTCTTATATGAAAATTGTTCATATTGATGACCTCTATCATACCTAAAATTTTGTAACATAGTCACTGACTCATTCTGTATAGCAAAATATTACAATCGAAAAGATAATTTAATAAATTAAGTTATAGATAATCTGTTTTACAATATATCGGAAATTAGTACCATAAACTACCACCAATGCAACATTACAATATATATAATTTGACCAGAAATAATTGTAAACAGCAGATGACAGTAGGCCTACACTTTGAAACATCATACACGACGCAGCATAATCAGCTGACCAGTACGCAAGTAAATTTTAATCAAACATTTGTTTGTGATCCCCCCCCCCATTACCATACCAGTAATTAACCCCATTCGAAAAATACAAATGCCTATAAGATCGTGAACAACGATAATTTTACTCAAAACCAGAAGATACCACCCAACTTGTCAGGTTGTGTCAATACACAAAATACCCGAACATAGTCCTTTGAAAATCCCAGTGCAATTTATGAATCTCTGTTACATATGGAGAAAATTGGAGAATGGCGCGCGATCTCTTGTTTACAAATTATTGGGACAATTTTTTTAACACAAAGTTAATTCTAATGTTGATTGTTCAGACATTTTATTTCCTTTCATTGGGCAGCTCCCCTCTCAATTATTTCCTTTGGGGGGGGGGGGGGGCCGCTAAATTATCAATCTATAGGGACAATCCCAAAACAATTGATGAATTGAAAATGGTAATCAGTAATTACATAAACTCTGTGACGAGAGAAACTTTAATTAAAGTTTTCGAAAATAAATTAAAGCAAGTGAATTTGTATCTTCAAGAAAACGGTAAACATTTTCAACATCTTCTTAAATAAATTAAAGCGAGTGAATTTGTGTCTTCAAGAAAACAGTAAACATTTTCAACATCTTCTGTAAATAAATTAAAGCGAGTGAATTTGTGTCTTCAAGAAAACGGTAAACATTTTCAACATCTTCTGTAAATGAATTAAAGCAAGTGAATTTGTGTTTTCAAGAAAACGGTAAACATTTTCAACATCTTCTGTAAATAAATTAAAGCGAGTGAATTTGTGTCTTCAAGAAAACGGTAAACATTTTCAACATCTTCTGTAAATAAATTAAAGCGAGTGAATTTGTCTCTTCAAGAAAATGGTAAACATTTTCAACATCTTCTGTAACGGGCAAATTGTATATTATTTGTTTATTGTTTATTTATTATTTATTTTCATTTTTTACTTCATACATTATTGTTGCAAAACATTATAACCATACACTAGCTTCCACCTGAATTTCCAACACTAGCGGAATCTCAACTGCACACCATACACTAGCGGCCATCGTTGCCACCTGAATTTTTCTTCCCTAGCAGAATCTCGGCTGCACACACGGTGTGGAGCGATTTCTCGATGGCACTGTAGTACTGATGATGTAGTGGTGATAGTAACAATGACGATAGTATTAGTAGCTGTAGCAATGATGATGATGATAATAGTAAGACGATGATGATGATGATGATGATGATAATAGTAACAATTTTGCTCGTTTCTGTTTCCTTTTCGAGATAAAAATTATTTTATAATTATGAAACATTTCATAGAATGTTTTGGGAAACCCATTGATTTAATTCCCAATATGCTCAGTCAATTTAAGAGAGCAGTGTATTATGATAATAGATGATTGAAAGAATTTTAGTTTTGTCGTTTCAATATGCAGAAATTTGATCCTAACAAATATAACATTATAAAATTCCTTTGCAGAACGAAAGATTACATTATTTCGGATGAATTTTTTTTCTTCCAGAATGCACAATCTTGTTGAAACGATATTTTTTCCTGAAGAACTACATTGTCACTGGGATATTGTATCTGTCTGCAAGCTGGGATAACATCATCACGAAAAATCTTAGATATTTTTCAGAGTTTGAGTTACCTTCTATGAAAAATGGACCAATTACGCTACTTCCAACCCACACATTCACTTTCTGAGGATGCTGTGTGTATGCTTCTGCCATCCAATGAGAGTTATGAGGAGATCAATATAGACAGTTATGACGATTGACACTACCATGTAAACAAAAAGTTGCCTCATCAGAAAATATGACGTGCCTAATAAATTCTAGAATTTGATTTTCCCTTTCAATTAGGGTTTCACAGAACTCACTTCTTCTGTCAAAATCGACTTCACTTAGTCCTTGCAAAAGCTAAATTTTGTATGGATGCCATTTCTGTGATCTCAACAAATTCCATACTGATGCTGACTCATACTGTATTCACATCCCACCTCTCTAGTAGATTTATGCGGACCTTCTTCAATGGATAATAATATTTCGAGGACATTTTCTCCACCTGTAACATTCTTTGGTCTTCCACATTTTGGTTTGTCCTTTAAGCTTCTAGTTTCATTGAAATTTTTCACTATTTTCGAAACTGTAGATTTATTTTATTGGGTTATTTTACGACGCTGTATCAACATCTAGGTTATTTAGCGTCTGAATGAAATGAAGGTGCTAATGAGTCCGGGGTCCAGCACCGAAAGTTACCCAGCATTTGCTCGTATTGGGTTGAGGGAAAACCTAGGAAAAAACCTCAACCAGGTAACTTGCCCCGACCGGGATTCGAACCCGGGCCACCTGGTTTCGCGGCCAGACGTGCTGACCATTACTCCACAGGTGTGGACGAAACTGTAGATTGTGTTATGTTTCTATTCTGATGTACTTCATTGAACAAATCACAAACCTCCTGTTGATTCCTCCTCCTATCCCCATAACCATCATCAGGACTTCTATTCTTTCCCATTCATTCACAGTCTGGTATATAGTCACGAAGCTTGACTTGTTGAGGGTAGTAGGAACAATAGACTGTGCCAGTACTATTTCGCATTGCCTGTGATGAAGCGATAGTAGCAATCCTAGTGGTTAGCAACTATCTATGGAAGCATATTCCCTACGTATTGACCTTCGTGACTGTATATTACTAGACTGTGATTCATTGAGGAAGATTTTCAGCTCAAGAATAAAAACTGTTCATTGTTGATTAATGTTAGTGTTTTGTTTAATTTCATGGCCTACTCTTCATGATTGTAGATATGGGATGGAACAGATCAGTCATGTAACTGCGAGAGGCCTAGGCCCAAGTTCACGAGTGATCATTAAAGTTCGCAGCTAACAACAACAACAACAGAAAGATCTAAATTGAAGTTCAAAGCACTGATATAAACCTATCCAATTTGTTGTTAACTCTTTACAGAAACAAGATTACAGTTCCGTGATACAAACACAGAGAAGGTGAAAAAAGTATTATATCAAAACAAGTGTTTCAAATGGGGATATAAAGGCCAGAATTTGAAAATTACAAGTTCAATTTGCATAATTGAATCGTCCCATGCAGAAAGGGCTTCAGTTCATTAGACCTAGTTTTGAGGAAGAAAAAAAAAAAAAAACGCTCTGTGCACTATCTTATGAGTTCAAAGCTTATGAAAAAAATCACGGTTATTTATTGACCTAGCATGAATGGAGTGTTTCAACGACTTTGAAGTTTTTTAAATGACCAAAAAAAAAAATGTTTTGTGTGCTGGACTGAAGCCCTTTCTGCATGGAGAAAAATATATTGTGACAGCCGGGTGTCGATCGCACGTCCCACAGAGGGCGGGGAGCACGAGAGACGGGCGACGAGGCGGGGGAGGTTGCGCGCACATCTGGTGCATGCCGAGAGGGGAAGAAAGCCAACTGCGGAACGAGGTGAAGGAGGAAAAGAAGCACGTGACAGATTATTCTCGAAAACGAATTGTCCAGAAACGGAAACATCCAGAAATCGAAGGCTCGCGAAGTGTTGCCTAACAAATAAAAGGAAGCCAGCCTTCGAGAGGAGTTCAGTTTTTGGACAGCAAGCCAGTCAGTCTTGTGTAGCAGTGAAGCCAGCTTCGAGACCAGAGTTCGACTTGTGTGTGTCCGCAACTGGGGGAGTGTCCTGGCGAGTGCGGCGTATCTGGAGTCTTTGGTTCGACGTGCAGTGGACTGCAGTTGGGGGACCTGAGTTCGAAGTTTAGTGGACTGTCTCTGGAAGACTTGGGTTCGATATACTGTGAACTTGAGTGAAAGAGCTAGAAGGACTAGCCAAGGCAACGAACTGTGAACTGAGAACTGACAGTTCTATTTTGTAAATAGTGCTTTGTGAACATTAGTTAAGATTAGCAGTACATTGTTGTTCCCAATAATCCAAGTGAATTGTCATTGTCGTCTGTGGAGTGCAATAACGAATACTGTGTTGCTGTGTGGAGTGGAAATCCCATTGTTGACGGGAGTGTTTAAATTCAATTATAGAAAGTGATTATTGTTGTAACAATAAAAGTTACATTATTCTTTTGAATTAAAAGTTACAATATCTTTACATTTTTTTGTATTTTCTTGAAAAAAAATGAGCATGATTAATTATTTCATTGAGGTAATGGTTATAGTTTGGGGTTGTGAAAGAGTAATGAGCATAAAATAAAATAAAACAATTGGTGCTGAAACAATATTAATGTAAGCAAATTTTAGAAATTAAAAAAAATTACAATACACTATCTATTTCTTTAGTAATCTTACTCTTCTGGGTCAACAACTTCACTTGTGGACCAGAGTGTAATTTCTGATTATTGAGATATACCGAAGTACATATGATATTTCCGTGCAGGAATTGTGCGTTTTCATTTGATGAAGGATCTGTAGAGCAGTGTGTGTTGGACATTGTGCCACTGTCACACATCTGTGACACAGTGCACGAGGGTTGGCCACTAAAGGGAGACTAAGAGGTGGAGCTTAAAGTGAGAGGATTCAATCCGGCATCAGAATTGGAATCCGGTGTGGCTTAGTGGACAGAGTGTCAGCACGTAGAGCTGAAAACCCGGGTTCGAAGTCCGGTGCCGGAGAGAATTTTTCTCCGTTCCACCGATCCTTCATCATAGAATTGCTGATGTTCATTAGGTACATAAAGGAGTAATCTAGTAATGTCATTTATTTTTGTCGCTTTCACTGGAATTTTTTCCATTGGATATGCACGGTTTGATGGAAAAGACGTAATGTGTGTTTCATGATATCAATAAACTGGGATGTGATTATGCATCCACGTAACTGGATATTGTATGAAAACTGCATCATTGTGTCTGATATCAAAATGTACTTCTTATCTCATGGTACCGACTTCGGTACAGTTTCTTTTACACTACATTGGCTACCAGTTCTTGAAATCCAAAATGTCCTCAATTTGGACTGCACATACCTCAAACTTCGCAGATGCGCTACTTTGTATGATCAGTTCAGTTATTTCATGAACAGAGTACAGTCGACCATATCTTCTAAGGGGCTGTTTGATTGTAGCAAAATCTCTGTCGCAGGGCAGAAAAGAATGACCTCTTACAGGAAAGAATTGCTCTGTTAAAAATATGAGCAATCTTGCTAAAGTATGGTTCTTATTCTGCCCTGCACAGTTATCGGGAAACAAATGTAGCTCTGTAATTTCAGAAAGAATGTCTTGCAGATAATTATATAGGAAAGAACATACCTCATTACATATTTTCTTGACAATACCCTCATGATAAATGCATATTATAGCTTTATTTTTCCTAATGTAATGAATGCAAAATATGTTAACAGTCAACTGCCGCAAGTAAAATGTTTCCTGGACAGGAATAACCGGTAAATAAATATTTTGCATAAAATCTATTGCAAGAGATAATACATGGGGTTGATCTTTAAGTTCGTTATAGAATTCCCTAGGCTTTGGTTTGTGCAATATTGTCTCAGCCAATGCACACCATTTTACTTACCATTAATATGGGGATGTCGAAGTTTAACTTTTATCCAGTGTTTCAATAGTAAAAATATTACTATTATTATTATTATTATTATTATTATTATTATTATTATTATTATCATCATCATCATCATCATCATCTTTGCACAAATACAGATTCTTAGCAAGAAGGGCTTCAGTCCTGGACTGAACTCCTTTCTGCATAGAACTCTGAGCCTGACGCTTCAGTTTCCATCTTTCCAAGCATTGGACTGAATACCTTTCTGCACAGCCCGACGGAGCCACCCATAAAGATATGATTTCCATTGATATCTCGTTTTTCAAAATTTGTGACTTAAGTCCTTTCTGCATGGGGCGATTCAATTAGTTTTCACATGGAAATCTAAACAAATATATTTGAAAACTAAAGTAAAGTCTTTTTACTATATGGATGTGGAATTTGGAAAGAAATAGCTGAAATCCACAAGAAAGCAACTGAAATATCACTACATATGAAAGTTCAAGATCACACAGAATGAGACTATTGAACATTAATGTAAAGTCTGTTTTACTATATCGATGCGAAACTTGGAAAGCAATAACTGAAATCCATAAAGAAATATCAAATCCACATAAACAGATGCTTAAGATTTATTACGGAAATTTGAGGCCAACGACTATTTCAAATAAGAATTTGTGGAAGAAAATGTAGAAAAATGGGATTTAGAGAGAAATAAAATATAGAAAATGGAAATGGATTGGACTCCACTTAGAAGGGAACAACAAAATATAGTAAAGGGAGCCCTAGAATGTAACCCTCAAAGGGAAAGAGGACGAGAGGCAGATCTAGAATCATGTGGCATGGTACAGTAAGGAAAGAAGCTGGAGTGAAATGGAAGCTTTGGCAGGGTACAGAGATCAGTGGTGTGCTTTCATACAGGCCCTCTGCTCCCTAGAAGAGTGACGGGAATTACTGTTACTTTTAACTATATACTCCCTTGCTAAATCATTTATAATAATCATTGAGTGATAGCAATGTTTGCTAACTTACCCCTCATCGTAGAGACAACAATATGGCACAGATAAATCACGTAGGAAGGTCCACACATCCTGGTAAGTCCAATCCAAAAGAGGACTTACACGCATTACTTGTGGCCAAGTTTCATCCGTCATCTGAAATAAAACACATAAACTGAGCTCAAAGTTAAAGTCTTATAATGCGTTTATTCTTATCCTTTTTTTGCTGTCCTGAGTTATAGCAGAGGCAGAATAAAATGGTAGAGAGATCGCAGGGAACAATTCCTCTTCTCAGGGTTGCCAATTCTTCCACATTTCTCCAGGATCTTTCATAATTTGCCTGCAGTATTTTACTGCAATATCTGTCTACTGATGATTTTTTCTGGATTTTTTGAGAATTCTTTGCACCATGTAAAAAATAATAATTAATTAATAGAGCCAATATTTGTATGCAAAATGCACGTTTCTTGCCACATATCTAAACATACAGTAGAATCCCGATTATCCGTCACCTTATTGACCGATTGGCAGATTATCCAACTGTCTTTCTCTCGCTGCTTTTGCTGTAGAAAAAAAGAAGTAAGACTGTACCTAATATTACGTACTTTTTCTAGAGAGGGTTATTACATGCCTTCACCCTGCAGCATTGCTGCCACTGCCGGTAATGGGAAAAGTTACTAGGAGTGTTTTCCCAACTTGTAAAATAGTCACTACCTGCTTTCAAAGAAATGATCTCAAGAACTTCCGCACAATTTATGGCAAACTATTGCACCATTCCGTCCTTGTCCTACTGTTCCAGTGGCCCTACTGTATAACTTCTAGATCATTAGATCTCACAATTGTTCATTGATGATTGTCAGATCTAATGATACAAACGTGTAAAATAATCCCTGTAAACGAGTTTTCACTTAAACACATTTCAATTATTCCAAAATCTGTCAAGAATTAAACACACATTATAATCACGATTTATAAAACAAATCAATATTTAGATCCAATCGTGAACGTTAAGTCAATTTTAAATTGGAGTCCACACTTTGAGTAAATGAAAACTCGTACAGTAGATAGTTTTAGTTTTAAATTTTAAAGTTTTGATATTAATTTATTTTGAATATATTTATGATTATACTTCAGATTCAGCTTGTCACATGTACATAAACGAGGTTATGTTATTGCAAACGAAAGTATCTGATGATACGATAAGTTCAGCTTGTCACATGTGAGTCATTCCATGTCAAATCGAACACCTACAAAACATGACAACTTAATATTTGCTCCAATTTTTTTTTTATATATTCTATTGATGAAATTAAATAACCCATGTGTAATTTTTTCGGGCTGACACAATTATTTAGTCATTTATTAAATGTTACATTTTCCGTACATTTGGATGCAACATATTATGAAAATGGTTATACTGAAGATTCTATAAATCGTAGAAATTTCGTATTTATATCATTTTAAAGTGCAATAATTGCAGTATTATATACTAATTTTTAGTGTTCAATCAAAATATAAAATGGGCCCCTTTTAGGGGGTTATATTTTTTAAATACGTTTTCATATATCAGGGACTTACTTCTAAAAAGGGGAAAAAATATCATTATATTCTTTGAAATGTTTTACGTAGAACTGCGTTGGTTTTAGAACTCTATTCGAATCAGAAGTCGCTGTGCAAATAATTTACTGATGGTGTGTTCGGGTGGGAAGGCTCGGATTGAGTGAGACCACGCGCCGGAGCATACAGCGACAGCAGCAGCGAGAGTGACTAATACATTATCAGTGGTGTGGTGTTACTTTACGTAAATAAACAGATAACCTCTAGTTCTAAAAACACGTAATGTCCCTTCAACACTTAGCAGTTTCCCTTTAATTTACCTAACAATAATTCCTAAGTCTTTCGAAGTAGGTATCATGTTGTGTTGTGTGCATGTCAAATCAAACACCTGTATATGAAACGTGACCATTTAGTATTTGCTTAAATCTTCTAAAATATGTTGTGCAGATCAAAATAAAAGGTCTGTAATTTTTTCTGGGATCATACTTTAAAATTTTATTATTTATACTCTTTTAATTATATGACAAATTCATCCACGACGCAGTATGAAAATGCTCATTAAGATTCTATGCATCATAGACATTGAGTGTTGGTGCCATCTGAAATGGGAAGAAATGAACTATTATATTAATTCTTTTAAGTATAAGTTGAAATACAAATAGGGTTGTTTTAGAGGGTCACTTTTTAAACATAACTTAATGTTTTTTTTTATAACAGCTTACTTTAAAAACGCAAAAAAATATACGTACAATCTATTATATTTTACATAGAACTACGTTGGTTTCAGATTGATTTCGAGTAAGAAATAACTTCAAAAATAAATGTCACCACGAAGATGAGTTTGGGATTTGTGCTGAGTGGCATTTTTTTGCTACATCACATGGAAAAGGGCCTTGTGATGGCATTGGCGGTACCGTTAAGCGGCTTGCTATGGAAGCTAGTCTTCAACCCGGTATAGATCCTATTGTAACACCAAGGAAACTGTATAACTGGGCTGAGAAAAACATTTCTAATATTGCTTTTAAATTTTTTACCATTAGTGAACACAAAAAACATAGCAATATTTTCTACTCAAGGTACCAACAAGCAGAAGTGGTGCGAGGTACCTTACAACTTCATTCTTTTGTTCCACTGACAAAATCTCAGGCCATGATAAAGAACTATTCCCTTCAAAGTGAGAGCAAAGTGGTGGACATTAAATAGAATTGATATTGGTTGTAGTGAAAAGTCCTGTGTTGTGTAAACTGTAGTTATTTTCACAAGTGTATATTTTACAAAAACAATATTTAAATACAGTGCTGTGTTATGTAAATTACGTAAAAGAGTGATATTCTAACCGTGGAACAATGTAAAGTGGTCACACGACTCTCATCCGGAGCTGCACCTGCACATCATCTTGCAACAGTACTTATGCAGCCCGCAACCTCAAGACGCACAGCTTGGTGAATCATTTAATTATTCTTCAATGGCTCGAAGTAGAGTTCTGATTTTTTTAAGGGCGGTTAAAATAATTTCAAGGTATTTAAGGATTTTTTTCTGTAATTTTAAAGTAAGTCGCTGCCATTAAAACATGTAACACCAAATATCGTAAGATGAAGATTACATTTGTAAAAGGTTTCTTTCAACCCATAAGCAGTGCTGACTAGATCAGACACTATGGACAGTACTCTATAACAGAGTCGCCAGTATGAAAGGATAATTCCAAGCCTTTGGTGTGAGACGAACTTGATAGCTCAGTGGTAGAGCGCCTGACTGGAGAACAGGAAGTCGCAGGTTCGATTCCCGCTCGAGGTTGTGAAATTTTTCTTTCATACCATGGCATGATTGTGACTATAATAGTATTTAAATTCATATTTTTTATACATTTAAATGTTTTTTAAAACAAAGTTAACAACTTATATTTTTATATTATTATGCGAAGAATAAAGTGTATACTGTCACCTTCAAATTGAGACAAAGAGCAAATCTCTGTGATGATTATTAGTGGAGATAATCACGTTTAACAATAATGATGCGCGACCTATTTCAGAATCTTTGATAACACATATCTATTACAATAATCGATATAGACAACAATAATAAAACCCGTATTTATTTTTTCAATCCATAGAATGTCTAAAATTTATTTTATCTAAATCGGAGACATGAAAGTCAATTCCAGGCTAAATTTGTGCGACTTGACGTGGAATGACTCATGTACATAAACGAGGTTATGTTATTGCAAACAAAAGTATCTGATAATGCCATAAGTTCAGCTTGTCACATATACATAAGTGAGGTTATGTTATTGCAAACGAAAGTATCTGATGATGCCATAAGTTCAGTTTGTCACATGTACATAAATGAGGTTATGTTATTGCAAACAAAAGTATCTGATGATGCCATAAGTTTTGGCGAAAATGTTACCACAAATAGCCTATACATATTATATAACATGTAAAGAGTTTTTTTTTCTTAAGATGTTATAATTTGATAAGTCACTGACGAAATTAAACACACTTAATATGAATCTTGACCATAGACTTATCTGAACCTTTCCAATATGAATTGTAAATTATTGCCTCTAACTACACCACCTCACAAGAAAAGTGAGAAGCAGAAAAAATAAGCCTAATTTGACTGAACTGGTGAAGGGAGGAGACTAAAGGTGATGGGAGAGTCTTTCCATCTATCTGTTACTTCTAGCTACCTTTACTATAAATCACATTGATACAAACCTGAAACGAATTCAATGATTCCGAATACGGATCTGTTCTTCTTGTGCCCATAAGAACTGCCTTTAGTTGAGGTTTTTCGTTTAATATATCTCCAAGAGCATGTTTAATTGGGCCAGGCACTGTCTTCAGGTCTAGGTTATACCTGGAGAAAGGGGAAAATTATAAACAATAATTTACATATGATGTTCATTTGAAAACATTAATTTCAATTCTTTCAAAAAAGGTAAGAGTTGGATTAAAAACCAGTCTTTCATTCTCTCTACACAAAATGATTAATGTAAATAACTTGAGGTGATCTCTCAGGTTGCTGTAGTAAGGAATGGTTCCTTTTAATATGGATCTGATTTCCATTAGATGCAGAGCTACGAGGCGCGTCCATAAAGTAACTTTCCCATTCGTCCCACAGCTAGCAAACCATATGTTGCGCGAAATGACTGTGTGTACGTGATAGATTAATGTCCCGAGTCCTCTCAGTAGCTTCGTAGCATTGGTTGAAGATGGACGCTCCTATTCCAGCTCCCACTGTGTGTGAAGTGCGATCAGTGATAAAGTTTTTGAATGCACAGGGCATAGTGCCGATTGAAATTTATCATCAGCTGTGCCAGGTCTACAGCCCTAATGTTATGAGCAAGCAGATGGTGCGTTGCTCCACAATATCGTCTGTGGTAATGGTTGGCCTTCCACTGCACTCCTCATCATGCACATTTTGGCATCCTGCTGAAAATTGTCTACAGCAGCAATACACCATCTGCTTGCTCATGACGTTAGGCCCATAGACCTGACACAGCTATGACCTGTTTGCATTCAAAACCTTTATCACTGATCACCCTTTACACGTGGCAGGAGCTGGAATAGGAGCGTCCATATTCAACCAATGCAATGAAGCTACTGAGAGCACTCGGGAAGTTCTGCTAGTGCATGTGCCATGCCAGGACATTACTCTATCACATACATGCAGTCGCTTCGCGCAACATATGGTTTGCTAGCTGTGGGACAAGTGGGAAAATTACTTTATGGACATGCCTCGTATCAAGGAAGTTTTTATTTCTGAGAACTGTACTCCTGTGAATGTTTCAAATCTCGAATGGTAAACAGACAACAATCAGCTCTTACCATTATCTGCGCATTTCGAACTGGCGGACCAAGGTCAAGCAATGGACTGGATTTGCCACACTTGCTTATCCCATTCCTGGACCATACTCCTCAACTAAAGTCAGCTAAAGTGCTTCAGTTGTTACTCATGCATGGTTTGCACATGACCTTGATCAGTCAGTTCGAAATGTGCTGAGTATAGTTCTGTTTGAGGTTTTGCTATGTGCAAATGATCTTGTGAGTTTATTTTGTTCCATTCATGATGCTGTACATATTTTCTAACATCGAATATGGAGAGATCTTCGAAAATGTGCTATAGACAGTATGTCCACCCACACCTGTCACTGTTATAGTTTTTTGTATACCTCTGGAAGTAAAATATTACTGACTACAATATTTCAGAAACATTACGATATTATCTATATGATTTCTACATTGAGAAAAATAAAGACTACAATCACAATCAAGTCCACTTTTCAAGTCATGATTGCCTTCATATTTACATACCTCTTCACTGATTCTTCAATAAATTCTTCAACTTGTGGAAATGGGTCTCGTGATTTTATGTATACTGCATAAAGCGATTTCTTCATACACGGAAATTTTCTCCGCATAACAGCTGAAGCTAGATGCAGCAGTGCTGTGCAATCCTTCCCGCCATTGAAGCTTATAAAAACTTCTGATGGATTAAACTTATCAAAGCACTCTTCAATTACCTGAAGTCAAGAAAACATTCCAAATACATTAAATTACCAGTACTTGTTACGTACATGATTATATTATCTTACATTAATTTTCACAATTTCATAAATGAAAAAAAGCTTAAAGTAATTTCATTCAAGTACAAATTACCGTTACAAGAGCTTATTACTGACAGTTTAGCAACAAAATATATGATCTACACATTACAGACTAAATGAAAGAATAAATACATCTGTATGTTAATATTTAATACATAATAACAAATATGTACAAAATTATTACTTGATATTCTGTCAGTAGATGGTTAGACTATGTGTATCAGGATATAGATATCTACATCCTTTTAGATATACCATTACATGTTCTGTAATAAATCCCACTTCTCTTAGGTTTCTTTGGACAAGTGAAACAAGTGAATTCTTGTCGCTTGAATGAAGACAACTGTGACGAAGCTAAATATATCAATATAAAATTTTAATGATAAATATCAGTGTTTGATTTGTCATTTTCCTACAAAGGCATATGATTTACACTTGCCTTCTCTGCTCAGTATCGAAAATGTACCATACTTCAAATTCTTAAATATCTTATTACTAAACAACGCAAAACATGAATAATTACTTTAGGTATTATTAAATTCTGAGCATTAGATGCACACATATAATTCTTACAAAAGTAGACTTAATATATTAACAAAAACTACTTAAAATGAAACTCAATATGTAATACTAACCTCTTTACACTGCAGAAACATATAACAGATATAGAATGTAAAGCCTGAAAAATTGTAACCTTAAAAAATTCCATTCAGTAAGATGTAATCATAATAAATATTATTGTTAACCAATGCTGAGTTTTTGGCAATAAAGCCATTATCTCTCTTGCTCTCCAATATTTCACACACATAGTGAATTTAGAGGAGAAGACTGGATATTGCTGAAGATGATTCTGATCCATTTCTTCCTGAAGACTGCACAATGGACAAAATGATGAAGAAAAAAAATTCCAATTTTGTTCAAATCTTTTGACAAACAGTCATGTCCTGTGAGTAATCGAAAGGATGCAGCTGCACTTTTCCTTGGATACTCAGGAATTATATTGTATTGTACATTGAGACACTTCTATCTTTTATTATTTGAAATTTTGTGGAAATGGTATATTACATCTTGATATCTTGAGTTGATTAATCTTTTAACTGTTGAAAATGATAAAGTTGACATGGGGTTTTGTACAATTTTACTTCCTATCTCAGCAAGATAGTCAGCCGCTTCATTACCAGATAATCCACAGTTTGCTGGTTACCAATGAAAAACTATCCTTTCGTTAAATTTCTTCAGATGATGTATAATTTTCCAACAATCAGTTATTTTTTTAGTTTTAGGTGACAGATTGACACACTGTTATAATAGTAATAGCTGCTCTAGAATCAATGAATATAACAACTTGTTGAAAATATGAGCTCCAATACAACAGATTTTTAAGTGTTGAATAGACGGCTTCAACTTCTCCATCAAAATATACCTAGGTAGCTTTGTTAATTTTGTGTGACAATATGGACATTCACAAATTCGTTTCTACGAAAGGAGGAGGAGGAACAGGTACAATTATCACATCTGGCTGAGATTAACAGTGTATGAGTACTTATAAGTGGGGGGAAGGATACGGCATATCATTCATCTTTCCCTAACCATACAAATCGCACCCCTAATAATAACAATCTAAAATTATTAATAAAACTTTATATCTATTTTCAATGCTATAATACTTTGTAATTTAATGAAGAAGGTTTTTGAATATTCTGTGTGCTGGAACTTAACATGTCTTATGTTTCGAAACGGCATAAGATTTCATCAAGATGAAATCTCCAGGATAATAAAGCTAAACCTAAATAGTCACTTACTCTGTTGGGCAAGTTATGTCTGACTACTCCAAACAACTGGACCTGACTTCAGTGGTGTATCGTCTCTTTTGGATATAGCTGAAGTTGGTAAGAAAGTATGAACTCCGACTTCAATCTCAGAATAAAATGCTTCAAGAAAATACTTTCACTTCCACGTGAACTGCTAGTCTAACACTCGGGGAAATTTAATGACACACTGAACCACATTTGACTCCTAAATTTGCATTACTGTAGACTTAACCATTAGACTTAAACCTATGCTGTAACTATAAAAAGTACTCTGATGATTCACATGGTGGTCATAAAATGTCTTATCACGCCATGTAGCATTCAAGTAGGTTTAACGTTTTTAATAGATAAGAAGTGTTTAAGAAAGAGTCAGAGTCGAAGGTTTTATGTATCAAAATTTAAATCCTGATTGTAAGAATGAAATACATAACATATTTACATTAATATAACTGAAAATATTCACCTTCTTTTAGCAAATACTATTTGTGTGCATCAATGACTGAGTTTCACACAGTGTGTCTATGTTTCAATATTCACTTATTGTAAAATAATGTGGGTGTATTTCAAGGGGTCTAAACATAACAAAAATCAGTAATGAAGAACAAACAATTTTAAATACCCATTGTAAAGGCAACCACATTTGATTGAAACCCTGATTTCTACACATTTCCATATTTCTACAAAAAAATTTGCACAGGGAGACTTCGATTACAATCATCAATTCACTCCATAAAATGGGGACAGCTATCAAAACAGTTATCTCTTCAGTAATTTAAACCCGTTTTATTGTCAGAGTCTGGCCGGAAAAAAAATATAGTCACATCTCTCTTTTAGATTATAACTTAGAATAAATTTATGTATTTCAAGAAAGGCCATTCCTTAATCCTATCACTTGATTTAATTTAGTAAAAATAAAATTATGTATTGCAAGAAAAACCAGTCCTTAACCCTATCACATTGATTTAATCAATTTTAAAAAATAATTAATTACCTTAAATGTACTGTAGAACATCAAAAGAAAAGCTTAACAAATGTTTTAAAACTTAATAAAACTTAACCACATTTTCAACGAACACCATGTTTGTTTACAGACTTTCACACTGAAATTTGCAGGTGGCATGATGTTAGAGATATAGAAACACTAGGATGGATGCTCGAGATGTGAACATCTAGGAGAAATTTATTGATACATGATCGAGAAAAAAATACGATTAATAGAATTTGGATGATAATCGAATTTAATGGCATTAAATAGCAAACAATGGTCAGTAGAAATGATGACAGTCGAAGATTACAATAATCGAAGCTCCACTGTACTTCAAAAACAATTGCCAAACATTTTTGCTTTGTTTATCTCCAGTTATTTTTATTCAGGTTGTAATTCGTTATTCTTTTTGAAGACACATTAGGAAACTTAAGAGAAGTCTAGAGCTAAATGTAAACTTTGAACAATCATAAAACTGAATGTTTTACACATTAAACCAAGATTAACTTCTTCATAACATATTAAATTTCCAGATAGTTAAATTTGAATGTACTATTAATTAAAGTTGGGAAATAACCAATATTTTTTATACTCTTGTGACATATCAGAATTAAGACTAAAAACTTTCAAGATCTTATTCTTATTCCGAATAAAATTAAAATTACATTATTCACAACATTGTATGTAAATGGGATGCAATGCAGTGAATAGCCAATTTTAAATATAAGATACAGAGAATAAAAGTAAAGCAACTCGGAAACTGTCTTCTGAGCAGCAGGAAAGTGGACGACATTTCATCTAGCAATATTAGCTGCTGTCAGTGTAAGTCCATGCAGCAACAACTGAATAATATCAAAATATAACACACAGAATACCAAGCTATCTTTGTTTGTGAACAGAGTTAAACTTTAATTCATATAACTACTGTATAAGAAATGTGTACACGATCCTATATCATTAGTAAAAAAATATTAAGTCCTCATCAGTAGCTGATCACAGATCATTATCTGGCACTTAAGTAGATCTTGAGGTCAGATCCAGAATAGCAGATGTGGCTCTTCTATATAATCCAATTTTTTGCTGTTGTGACAAATGTTCGTTCATTCATAATTATCTCATAATCAGAATTATTTTTTTTTACTAACTATATGTTGTTGTTGTTTAGTCAACTGTCCGAAAATAGTCTGAACCTCACAAGTGACACCAAGAGGGCACCACCTATGAGGCAACTAGGCCAGGAGATAATAGGATAGGGTGGCCAGTTCCTTTCCTCCTCCATTGCATAAATCGCCCACTAGCTACATATTACACTAATCAGACTTCAGATGCATACAAACAATTGTTCTTCCTCTCACACATATCGTCAAGTGAGATGTATTGCCTGATAATAGAAGTACATATCAGCCATAGCCTCAATCAGGCTAGTTAAATGTCGATTTTCAAAGCCTCACTCCCTTTTATGAGAACACAACTGATATTAAAGATGGAGTCCATATCTCTTGCATAGTTCACGGAATAACAATAATAAAAATGGAAAGATAATTTACAGCAAATGGATAAGCATAAACTAACAAAATTGGTTTTTGTTATTTTCAAAGAGACACCAACTCTAGGGATGACTGAAGCATTGATGGAACAATTTCTTACACCTACATTTTAATTCATAGAAACAGACCACATAGTCTGAATCTAAATACAATGTGGGTGGGAAGTAACTACGTATTATTAAATGCCAGTAGAATTTTTAATATTGATGGAATCATAATGAAAATAGTGTGTACATATAGGTCATTAAATAGGATTTAAACTTCCGCGCATCGATAGAACATATGATGGCCGTGAGAGGAAGTATGCGCAACAATAGCAAAGATGGCCAATTGCCTGTCTGTTTACAAGCAAGTGCAGATAGCTGCACGCTATTAAGTGTGAAATTCCGTTGTTCTTGTACAGAGATGGTGGCATACAGTGAAGGGAAGGAATGCCACAATCTGTCCAGAGACAATAAAGAATTGTCATAGGAAACTAATAACCACAGGTTTAGTTAAGAATACAGGAAGAACTGGCCATCCATCCACGTCTCGTTCTGAGGAGAATGTGGCGGTTGTGTGAGAAATGTTCAATCGTAGCCGGCTAAATCAACACATCAGGCAGCTCGTGAAAGCGGACTCACAAGGTATGCTGTACGTTAGGTATTGCAGAAAGAATTGAATTACCGCCCATGGAAACACCATTACATGCAGCAGCTCGCACCAGAAGACTGTGTTCGCAGAGAGTATGGGCAGTTGATGCTGGGTTGGCACAAGGATTGGTCTCAACTGTTTCAAAACATCCTCTGGAGTGACGAGGCTGTATTTCATGTGGAAAGTTTCGTCACTCGATACAATTGGCATTATTGGGTGGCACAAGATCCCAGTATGATGGTGGAGAAGATGCAGTCTCATCCAATGGTGTGGTGTGAAATGATGACCCAAATGTCATCAGGTCATATCTCCTGCTTAACACCAGGAATGCGGAATGCTACCATGAAGATGACGTTTTGCTCACGGTTTCTAGATGGGGAAAATATCAACGACATTATCTTCATGCACCACCTCACTTTGCAAATGTCGTATGTACATGGTTGAGTGAGAAATTTCCGGGACACTGGCTGGGGTGACGCAGACCTCACGAATGGCCTGCAAGAAGTCCTGACCTGACATCCTGTGACTTCTTTTATAGGGCTGGGCAGAAGATGAGGTGTACCGGATGAAACCTCGCACACTGGAAGACGGATTTGGGATGTTATCACCAATGTTCCACGCAACTTCTTCCAGAAGACTGTGAATTCCATTCCCAGCTGCTTGAGAAAACTGGTCGACACCACAGGTGCCTACATTGAATTTTAAGGTATGCATCTGTATTCCCATTTAATAATGTACACATAAAATTAATTTCAATAAATTAGCATTGTAAAAAATATAGATTTTATAAGATAGTTATTTCCCGCCCATCCTGTACTTCAAAATGATAATGAACTTATAAAAATGTAAGAGCACTCCCACAAACTTCTTTTGAAGAAAAATTGAATAATTAGAAAATTGATTATGCTCTCAAGAAGGAACAAAAACAAACAAACAAACAAACAAAGATTAACGATTATATTTCCATGGGAACATGACAATGGAAGGAGCAAGTGCAGAAGGTCGTGAAGAGACACGTATAGATACAATGGATTATGTTAAAACTTCAGTTTATTCATGACACTGAAAGCTGGACCAACATTGCTGAAAATCGCCATCATGATTCCTCTCAAGTACCGTACAATAATTATTAACGAAATTAATTTCTGGCACAGTATGTCATCTTCAGAAAACATTCATTGTCTTTGACTGATTCTAAAGTAATTGCACTATTGTCATCATGTACTAATCAACTATAGAAAGATGTGATAAAGAAAATGCTGATTGAATATGTACTGAATCGAAACATTTTTTACAACACACAATATAAAAACACTCTCACAAAATGATTTAAGGGGTAACAAGTGCTGTAAAATTCAATAAAAACTATTCATAATAATGTTTTCATAAACAAGTTTACCATAATATTGAGTGATCCAGTCATCGATCAAAATGAGTGCGCAAAGAGAGTGAGGTTTGCATCTGAATACATTTAAGACAATACTAGCAGGGTGCTGTACTTTCAGGAGACTTAGATGGTAAGGTTAGAGTAGTAGACAGTTTCTTTACTTTAAGAGAAAGAAGCAACCAAAATCTGTTACTTAAAAAAAAAAAAAAACTGGGTTTGTGACTAGTTTTTTTTTTTTTTTTTTTTTTTTTTTTTTTTTTTTCCAGTTAGGGAAGCTTCTTTGTTAATTATAAATGAAAATAATTTTAAAATTCGTTTTTTCTAGCAGGCCTTTCTAATAATAGCATGAAAATCACTACATACAAAAAGAAAAAGACAATCAATGGACAATGGATCAATAAAGATTGGTGATGGTGTTCATTCAGCAATCAGCGTCATAAACAGACTAAAGCTTAAAATAAAACGAGACTGTTATTATATCACTTACTGTAGTATTCATATAGAACAATACTTTAAATAAGAATCTGATTAAACAATTACTTATAAATTAAATATAATAATGTTTAAAGAGGAACCTTCACTCAGTCTATGTTACAACAAACAAAGATAGATGCAGCAATACTTGCAGGAAATTTTACAGAATGTTTGTTTTCATCATAATATATGTGAACTTTAATTAATGCTTACTGAAGCATACAAAAAGTATGTGCATCAATTGTGCATAATTTCTAACAAAGCAAACATATACGGTGGCAGGATACCCTATACAGAAATATATGAACCATCACTTGAGGAAAAATCAATAAACACTGATATAGCTGTAACAGTAAACATAATAATAAATTTATCAAAACTACTGATATAGCTGTAACAGTAAACATAATAATAAATTTATCAAAACTTCACAACATTTTAAAAACTTTTCATCTTTTCTTAAATAAGCCAATGAATGTTAAATTTTGTAGGCAGTGATACAGTTATTTTCTATATCGATGGCCTAGATCTAATACCACGTATGTGATTTTTCCAAAATTTTCAGGAGAGACATAAAACTGTTTATTATTTATACATTCTATTTGAACACACAATAATCAGTATAAATGTAGCATTCTTACTGATTATTGTGCTTTTCAGCGATTCAAATAGTTAGAATGTATAAATAATAAACAGTTGTATGTCTCTTCCGAAAATTTGGAAAAATCACATATGTGGTATTAGATCTAGGCCATTGATATGTAATTATAAATTTATTAGAAAGAAATATATTGTCAAGTGAAATTAAAAGAGCTTTGCAATGGTAAAAAGTTAAGTTCTTACATAATGAAGCTAAATCTGCTCAAAATGCTCGCTCAAAAGCTTTCTTTTGATTACAGAAATATCTTACAAAAGAAAATATGTTCTGTTTCAAATTTTGAGATATTTGACATATAAATGTTTACATAATGTCATAGACAAAAAAGTTATTCTTCGGAACAATTTTATGTTTTTAATTTTCTTAATAAAACTGTATCTAGAATTATACTGGAATTTTCCCCGCAAATGCCCAAAGAATTCTGAACATAATAGGATTTCATGTTTACTACTGGACAATATTTGAAAATAATGTAAATAACTGGACATTCAACATATTAAACACTTACTGGATTAATTACCGGTACTATAACAGTACATGTTCGTATGAAAATAACATTTTCAAATTTTAACCCTTCAAGTAATGATCCAAAAGCCTCAAAATTGAGATCTAATTAAAAAACTTATTATCTTCTAAAACAGATACTGAAACAAAGTGTCTTATTAAAATATTACTACATAGGCCTAATGTCTTTATAAATGATCAAAACAAATTCATTTCTTTGTGATCTTGATTAATACAATATAAACAGTATCTGATATATTTAAATTTTGCAGTAATTACTAAATATGTATTAATGGCGTACACCAAGAATAGTATACACTTCAGAATCAATGAATGTGCATGGACGTATATTCAAAGCTCGGACATATCTTCTCATCATTACAAATACAATTATCAATACAATTTGTTCTAAGAAACTCTCTGCGATTTACCAGAAAGACTATTTACAAATTATTATTTACTTAATAAAACAATAGCAACTTAAAAATCTGTGGAAATGCCACTACTGCGCATAAAATATAATTATTATGTACACTTTACAGAGAATCTTGTGCTATGACAACTCCCAGCTCAGTGATACAGTGACTTCCCAAACTGCAAAATGTGCATCAATTCAAAAACTGCAATTGCAAAACGCATGCATAAGCAACAGAAATAATTTACAGCATGTCTGGCAGAATTACTACCAATAAAAATTGCATATCTCTCACAAATGATATGTTGCTGAATAAACTTTCTTTAATTTTTAAAGTTTCTTAAACTTTCAAATTTTGATACTGTGTTCTGTTTTCATTATTTAGATTATTACATCAAATACAAATATAAATTAATTGTCTTTATTCAGAAAATGTAGCACTGGATAAATAGTGACAATGAATTGCTCAGTCATGTTGTTTTCTAGACGTCTTTCATGTTTCTGCATTGTGAACCGACATAACTGTAAAATTTGGGGAAGTGAAAAACTCACATTTAATTGTTGAACACGAGTGTATGAGTGTAACAATCCGAAATTGAACATATGATGTGTCTTCACTTCACAATCTCTTATTGGGTCATTCTATTTTGAGAGCAAATAACTTATATGAGTTACCTGAACAAGCTGAAAAATTATACAATTCATTTCATACTTCAAGGATGCCATTTCAAGCAAAATGGAGCACTGCCCTATTATGTTAGAGAAGTCAAGACCTATCTATTCTAACAGTTTCAAGTGAGAAGAATTCGAAGAGCAGGTCCCATTCCATGGCATCCTACATCACCAGACATGATTCCTTTGATGATGATCTTCGGCAAAGAATTCATGCTGCTTATAAATCTGTCACTGGAAATGCTACAAAAACACCTGGAGGAAATTATGAGTATTGCCTAGACCAGTGTTTCTCAATCTTTTTGATGATGAGGCTCCTCTTTCTTTCACATTACTTTAGTGCAGCCTCCTGGTCTAAGGTATAGACTGTAGAACATAATATGAAATTTGGTTTAGAAACTAGTGAAGTGCTTTGTGTGGAGTGTGGCATTGTATGGGGCAGAAACATGGACGTTAGACGAAGTGAAGAGAAACAAATAGAAGCATTTGAAATGTGAATATGGAGAAGAATGGAACATGTGAAGTGGACAGACAGAATAAGAAATGAAGTTGTGTTGGAAAGAGTGGGTGAAGAAAGAATGATGCTGAAATGATTAGAAAGAGAAAAAGGAAATTGGTTGGGTCACTGGCTGAGAAGAATTCGGGGCAGAAGAAGATATCAGATGATAGACATTAATATTATGTGGATCATAATTATGCGGAGTTGATTCCCGATTTACCACGCAAATCATCTGTAGCTGCATTTAGATTGGCAACAGGCCATGACTGTTTGGCCAAGCATCAGTCTCCTAACTGTCCATTGTGCAACTCAAATCAAGAAATGGATTCAGAACATCTCAAAATCTGTGCGTCAGTGGCTAACCATGACAATATCTTTGAAAAATATTGGAGTGCAAGAGGTCAAATGACTTTATTGTCAAATGATTGGCATTAGAAAACAACAACATAATTATGCAGGGACTAAGAGGAAAGCAGAAAAGAGGAAAGACTGAAGAATGCTGGGTTTGCAGTGAAAGACCTGCTCATAGGCAGAACACTTACGTATGTATATACAACCATCTAAATGGATTAGGATTATATTATTAAGATGTTGCTAATGAATTGTTAATTGTACAAATAATTAAAAATACTATATGAAATTAAAAAAAAATTATTATTATTATTATTATTATTATTATTCTTATTATTATTTTGTTCGCCACCCCACATTAACTGCTCCTTGTTGGGAATCAATGGCCTAGACATTGTCCAGCCACCAATGGAGTACATGTGGAGGTCTACTGAAATATGTAACATATTTATGTATCTATACGTAAATAGATCGTTATTTTTTCATAAATAGTTTATGGGATCATCATCATCAATGGCACGCAGCCCTTCATGGACCCTGGCCTTCTTCAGAAGTTTTCGCCATTCCTCCCTATCCAATGCCAAACTTCTCCAATTTCTAACACCCAAAATCTTAATGTCATCCATCACACAGTCTTCCCATCTCAATCTCGGTCTCCTAGCCTTCCTTCTTTCCATCGGAATAAATTTAAATACTCTCTTCACAACTCTAGTTTATGGGATATATGTAATTTTTATTGGTAGTAATCCTACCGGATATCCTGTATAAAAAAAAAAAAAAGACAAAATGAACAAGAAATTTTTCTTAACACAAATTCCTACAGAAGACTCATATTAATGATACAATTCACATGTTATGAAAAAAAAAACCTACAGTATGTACATATTTATTAGTGTTTCCAGTGTCTGCGACCAGTGAACAACATATTATTCTAAGAGGAATTAATGATTTAAAGAAGTATACAGGCGCATCCCAATTATTTTAATCATAGCAATGTCGACCAAAGTAATTAAAAAAAAAAAAAAAAAAAAAAGAGGAAAAAAAGGAAGTAACTATAAGTGTTAACTCTCCCAATTATCATGTATTTCAAGCTTGGGATTTAATATGTAACATAATGTTTAACAGACTGACAATACAAAACAGATTGATTTAATACAATGTTACAAGTTGTGCTACTATTAAATTCATAAAACTAAATACAAATATTAAAGAAACAAAATACTTAATAAATTTTACAGAAGAAAGAGTTCGTCCAAAAGGGTGGATTCGAGAAGAGTACCTAAAACACTCATTGCATTTCCACAGTGAATAGCAAATAAGTAGTGCAATGGCGATCACCAGTAATGAAGATCAAAATTTGGCCGATTTGAGATACCAAAACTTTAGCATCATGACTTTAAGGACCGAAGGTCTCCACAGCAAAGGGGATAGTGATATAATTGTCTAAAAGAAGAGCATGTTTATTAACTTTTTTCTTCATGGCTAATTCAGCAGCAGATGCTATGCATCTGGAGGTATTTGGCAAGTGAGATGGAGCTAGTGTGTTAATGCAAGTGAAGTCCCAAATTACAGATTTTCCTCTAGACCATGGAATTAAGGTGAGACCATCGGGTCGTTTACCATCTATGTGGTGGTTCCAAAAGAGACAGGATGCCACAAGAAGTCAGAGATCTTTTGATGATATCATTGAGGGGAGTGATGTATGTCTGGGACTGCGACCCTTGCTCCTCACACAGCTGAGTGCATGATGGCCGTAAATATCAGCAATTCCTCCGCAAATACATTGGTGTGGCTGGCAAGAGTTTACAACCAAGGCGTAAAGCCATTGCGATTTTAAAGGATGTACTATTTATTAGAATGTCGATGTGAGGAGATACTTCTTATGTATTTTTATTAATTGTAGACCTAGTTGAGTAGAAGAGAAGGCCTCAAGGCCTTGACTCTGCCAGATAAAATAAATTATTATTATTATTATTATTATTATTATTATTATTATTATTATTATTAAAAACAAGGAAAAATGTGCTCAATAATTAGTACAAAATTCATTTAGAACATTGAATTATTTAATAACTAGCCACATGACAATGAAAGAAACATACTATCAACAAAATTATGTTCAGATCCAAATGTAAAATGCACCTTTCATTACACATGTTAGTCAGCTCATATGAATCGTTAGTATTAAGAAAAATTGTGCGAAATTGGATAATCTCATTAGAATGTACGCATTTGAAAAGAAATGTACCTACATTTTCTATATCACAAATCAATTCTGAATCCAATTACTTACAAGACGAGCTACAGCAGAATATTTATGGGCCCAATTATCTAATAAGTAAATATGTAGTAGCATTTCACTATGTGTCAACATTGTAAAATGCCATTAAATTCCACTACAAGATTATAAATATGTTTAACGTTGCTTCTGTTATTTATTTCCTTTACTGCTAGAATTTCCGAACTGTACCTTGCTGTCAAGTCAAGTATTACTAGATGACAAAATGAAAGAGAGAACTTCTTAATTTATTGTTGGCCCAAGTCAACCCTGAATGCCTAACACCTTCTACAAATCTGTCCAAAAGTCGGAAAATTGCATTTAATGAAAAAGCTGGCATATATTTATAAGAATCTGTGCTACTAATGCCACTCCTTATTCTATCCCATAATAGTTGAATTAGTATTCATGCCACATCCTCATCTCTGACATGGCTAGGGTTCACAAATACTTCATGTAGATCTGAGTCCTAAAAGAAGAAGCTTTCAGTTGGAGGTACACTTACTTACTTACTTACTTACTGGCTTTTAAGGAACCCGGAGGTTCATTGCAACCCTCACATAAGCCCGCCATTGGTCCCTATCCTGAGCAAAATTAATCCATTCTCTATCATCATATCCCACCTCCCTCAAATCTATTTTAATATTATCTTCCCATCTACGTCTCGGCCTCCCTAAAGGTCTTTTTCCCTCCGGCCTCCCAACTAACACTCTATATGCATTTCTGGATTCGCCCATATGTGCTACATGCCCTGCCCATCTCAAACGTCTGGATTTAATGTTCCTAATTATGTCAGGTGAAGAATACAATGCGTGCAGTTCTGTGTTGTGTAACTTTCTCCATTCTCCTGTTTTTGGAGGTACACTGGCTCGCAAAACTTTTGTCCTATTAAATAATGTGGAGGTGAACTCTGTGAGGTATTATGTTAGCAATATGTCTACATACCCCACCACACATGTCGTGCTGGGGAGGGAGGTATTTGAACTCTGAGATACAGGTATATACCTAGCTAATTGAACCAAAAACCTTTTAGAGCAATAATGGTATATATATATAACCTACAGAAATAAAACACTGAGTCCATTTTGCACCGAAATATTTAAAACATGTTGTTTATTTCTCTTGACTATTATAGACCTTTCTAGGAAAATTTTACATCTTCCTTGCACATATACAGTAAACACTGTGTTGGAATCTAAACATACAGTAGATTGCATTACGTTTTGGCAAGAATATTATGAATATCCATGGGGAAAATGTGATATTCTCAGATTAAAAGATTTTCTCAAACACCAGTCTCGGGGCCTATTCAGGTATTACGTTCTATTGATCCACAAGATTCCAGCCAGAATATGTAGCACCAAGACAATGCAGTGGACGTATTTCTGTCACTGTTTGGGATGAATTTCCAGGCTAGGAGGAACTCTGTGGAAAATTGAACCAAATTTGAGTTCCCAACAACATATCCACATGCTGGAAAATATAATGCTACCTAGTGTGCGCATGGTGCAACCTGATGGAATTATATTTTTTCAACAAGACAATTTCTCCATCCACACATCTTTGTTGTATCAGAGATGGTTTCAGACTCATGAAAGTGATATTTCACTTGTCATTTGGGTTCCAAAAAGTTCTGATCTCAACCCGTTGGAAAATGTTTGGGATAACACAAGACTCCAGACGTCACAACAGTTATGGGAAATACTACATAATGCTTGGGATGATGTAGTCACGTCTGAATGCTGAATAAATGGGTTGGTAATTTCTGTGAGGAGAAGAGTGGACAACTTTATATATGATGGTAAGTGAAGTGGCTATTGATTAGATTAATCAAAACAAATTAAAAAGGAAAGTAATATTTCATTTATTTGCTACCATTGTTTGTTACAAAAATTCCCCTTCATTAACACTTAAATTGGTGAAAATTCAATTTTTAAATAAATGTCATAAACCCTGTTGGAGTGCAAAGAAAACAAATAAAGAAATTAATCTGTGGCATACTATAATTTGATTGTACTTGAAATTAAACATTTTCACTAATTTCCTCTCCGTTATAATATTTAAAATACATAAAAATAATATTTTATATCTTCTAAATCAGCATTTTTTTACTATTCAGTCAGTGTTTGTTTACAAGTCAATATCATGTTTGGTGTTGAAAGCACAGACATCTGCTATTTTCTATATGCTTTGTTTATTTTTTAGTTCATTATATTCACATTTTCGTTCCATTGCTATGTGAGAGAAATATGCAAACCTTTTTTGTATGTATGAAAAATATAAATTAAACTGCTGTATCCTACGGGGATACAATTATTGACAATTAAGGTTTACATTATAGACATACTCATAAAAATTTGTCTTAATAAAATTATTTACCCTATTTTTAGAATATCAATCTGTTAATTGTTAGTGTCATCTCTAATTAATGTAGTTAATGTAGTGTTTTTACTAAGACAACAGCCAAAGGAAAATAAGCTATAGGCACATCATAATGCAAAGAACCATGACGAGAGGAGGAACTACAATATGCTGTGTTAATTTACCTATGGCAGTACATCACTAAGTAAACATAAATGATTCTCTTTCAATTTAGAACCAACTAGCTTAGTTCAACCTTTCTGTTGTGAGGAGGGGTGGTTGTTAACTGTGGGAAGGCTACCTGCCTGAGTGAGTACAAATACAAACTTAAGAACGAGAGAAACTGTACAGTATATAAGACAAAAGTTTTGTGAGCCAGTGTGCAGTATAATTTTGTAGAAATATCTAATTCTCTGGAACAAAAATGTATGAAACCATATTATGATCTATATTGTTTCACTTGACATTTTATGTTATGGGGTTTACAATAAAATTTCAAAAAGAAAACTGTTACAGCTGATTTGAGTAAATGGAAATTATTGTCTTGTTTTTCAAAATAAAGACAGATTAATTTCCTTAAGGAGCAGATCTTAAAGATGCACGGGGAAACATCGAACAGACCAAACAAGACTGATGATGGGTCATAAATCCATGTTCATTGTGAGGCTACTCCACACAGAGAATCTCACTATCAGTGCAATCATTTAAAGCTGAAATACTTTACAAATCTAAATCTGAATCTGAAAACTATGTATTCTTTGTTTTGTGAATGCTATTCGAATGTTACTAAAATTTAAGAGGAGCCAATAGAATAGAAAATATGCTTCAAGTATTTAAATAAGTATTTTGATTTCTCATTCGCATTACCAAAATCTGATTTTTGTAACCTATGCTATCACTATGATTTCTCTGAAGTAGTTGATTCTGTGATAACAAACGAAAAGTAGATAAACACAAAAGCCTAAAACAATCTTTTCCCCATGACCCAAAATCACGCTCAAAATCTGCTGTTGCCAAAAGTCCCTGTAGTAACAGACCACTTTCATGAATGTCTGCTTTGAATGTATATTTTCAACATTCATATACATGAAACTGAGAAGTCATATACAGTAAAACCTTGCTAAAACGTACCTTCTATAAAATGGAAACCTGCACAAACGAAAAATAAATTTGGGAACGGAATGATTTCCCATGTAGAATAATACTTTAAAATGGAAAACTGCCTAACACGAAAACGGAATCATTTTTGGGCACCATTTAGATAAAAAACCTGATTAAAACAGATAATTTTAAGCGTAACTGTTGCTAAATTCTTTCAAACCATTTTAAATTTTGTAATAATACTGTACGAAGCATGACATATATTTCTGTGTGACTGTACATGGATGGAAGACTTTCGTTATTCTTTGTCAGGGGTTGGGAGTGAAGCTTCTCTACATAACCATGTCACTATTCTGTGTTTATTGCCAAGGAGCCCCCGCAGGTTACTGACCTTCTGTACCTTTACTTCTTCCAATCCTCTTAGATTTTCGTTCATTTATTCTCAGTTTTGTGCTAATAAGCCAATACAGTGATAAAGGACAGTGCGAGTAGAATAAAACTGTGAACAAATTGTAGTGTAGTGTCAATTTAGTTTCACATTTCCGTTTATTTATTCTGAGTTTTGTGTTAATAAGCCAATACAGTGTTAAATAACAGTGCGAATAAAGTAAAACTGTATGATTTAATAAAAAAGCCTAGATGACCAGTTCTATCATGGAAGAGTGGTTTCATAATTTTAATGGACCAATGAAATGTCAAGGTCGTAAGGTCATACTGTTTTTAGACAATGCTACCTGCCATCCAAGGATTGATTTGTGTAACATGAAGTTAATCTATTTTCCATCAAACACAACTTCAATTACACAATCGATGGATCAGGGTGCAATTTACACTCTGAATTGATGCAGGACGTGAAGAAAATCCTACAATGTTCCCTTCAAAAGAAGTTGCGGCAATACACTTAAGAAATGTGGGGGCCAAGAAACTAGGGTGCAGAGAGAGAGGCTGCAATTACATAAGTTAATAATTATGAAAATAAAATTCACTTTGCATGTACTGTAGTAACTTTTATTTCAAATTATTTCTTCATTGTGATCTTCCTACAGTGAGCATATTGCAGTAGTCTATTCGTAGATTTGCCAAAACTCAACTCTTTGTAAAACGAAAACCTGTGAAAACAGAAAAAAAATTCTGGAACGATCGCGTTTTGTTTTGGGAGGTTTTACTATATGTTCTATTTCTTGGAAGACAGTATGTACAACCTTCACGCTTAGAAGCCACTATCTCTTGGAGTGCTATAGGAAAAGGGATGTTCTAGCATTAATGTCATATGTGTCAAGTGCTAATAGACTTTTCTATGAACAGTACCTCAATGCTGAACTGTAACAGAACTCAGACAGTGATGATGAGTCAGACTTGGAATATAGAAGAATATGGATGTTATTGTTTATAATACAATACAATACCCTAACCACATCAACCATTAGTTTTACTTAATTCAGTATCTAAATGTATCACTATCAAGAAATATCCATAAAATCTGACAATCACTAAAAATATAACTTTTAGTTTGGCTTGGTGCTACTATAGTACCATACCCAATATGGTTCTCTGCAATAAGTAGGTATGTGACTTTTATAAAAAAAAACAACAAATTTTCACAATGTAGAAATGCCAATTTTCCCCACTACAAAACTATACATATGCACAGGGCAAAATAGCTGCAAAAAATATGCAGGAGAAATTTGAGGGAATTAAATTTTAACTTCAGTTTCACATAATTATCTCATATCACGAAAATCACAAACTTACTCAATGCAGAGAAGGCTTCAATTGTTCGATTGTTGCTTCCACTGATCAATTACTACTTTAATTGCTGAATAGCTGTTGTATATTATATTCCCCTCCCCTCGTATATGTGGTACCTAAGAAGTTACGTCCATTTTTGGCTTTTCCCCTTCAAAATTTTCTAGAGCTCCTTCAGTGGAGTAGCATAATCCAGAGTGAGACAAGTGGCCAACAGGCTTGGAGTTCACATATTCAGTTTCTTTCAGCCCCGAACCATTTGCGAGAATGCATTTTGCATACCTTTTAAATTTCTCCTCCCATTTCTCCTCTTTCAATTCCAATGTATATTATACAAATAATCCTCCAGTGGCTTAAGGAGGGAAAGCTGGTGATCAACAAGATCTCCCAGCTAGGTCCAATGGACCCGTCGACCAACAGCAGGTGTGGTCCTCCAGATATTCTGGGGGTTGTGTGTGAATGAAGTAGCCACCAAAACGTTAAAATATGGTGTTCACTTAAATCGTCTACAACTTGCCATTTAACAAGAAATGGATTCAGAACACCTCAAAATCTGTGCTTCAGTGGCTGGCCATGATAATATCTTTGAAAAATATTGGAGTGCAAGAGGTCAAATGACTTTATTGTCAAACGCCTGGCATTAGAAAACAACAACAAATATATACGTTCGTAACCAGGGGTATACGGACTTTTTACCCAGTTTGTACAATTAATTTGACATAAATTATATAATGTAATTATTTACATTGCTTTACTATTTATGAAAATCGGTATTCGAAATTCAAAGATATATTAAAAGATATTAGTAGTGTACAAAGAGAAAGCTTGTAGAATAGTATATTATAGGGGAAACAAATGCCTCTTTTCTCTTGAATCATGGGAGGGAATTTTGTAAAATAGTATTTATTACAACCATTCATCTCCATATACAAAGGTAGCAATGTAACACCTTTACTGTTAATAATTCTCGTACAAATACCAACCCCAAATGATTCTACCTCCACCGCTGTGGAGTAATGGTTGGGAAGCCTGTGAAATGAGCAGGCCAAGGTTCAAATCCTGGTTAAGACAAGATACCTGGTTGACGTTTTTTTCAGGGTTTTCCCTCAATCCATTAAGAGCACATAACTTTCGACATTGGACTCTGGACTCATTTTGCCAGCATTATCACCTTCATATCATTCAGATGCTACATAACCATAGCAGTTGATAGTATCGTAAAATAACCCACTCTTATCATACCTGGCTTTTTAATTATTTGCAGCACGAAATTAACTCAAACAGTTAGATACATTACACATTTTAAGAGAAATGAAAGAATTTTTATCTACTTCCATAATGGTTATATTTATACTGATTTTACACAGAAAATCATGTAGGCCTAGATAATTTTTATTTTAAAACATGTAGACTAAAATTTTCAATTTTAAACAAAATTCTATAGATAATTTGTATCTCTGAAACATTTCATTTGCCACTTATTTTATGTAAAAAATAAATTCAGCAACAAAACTGATACCTTGAGTCGATTTTAAATAACTAGTCATTTCATACAATAATAATAAAGAAGAATGGATTTCATTATGGTAGTAGCAGTAGCAGTAGCAGTAGCAATAGTAGACTAAGAATAGATTAAATTAGAAAAAAAAACTTTGGGAAGTTTAGCTCCCTCCAAGTCCTCCCTTAAATCCACCTATGGTTAGGAGATACCTGCAACACAATTTTATTTGCTGCTTTTGCCATTTCATCATTAACATATTTTTACACGGGCAAGCTTAATTTGTCGCAAATTTTGTAATATTTATTTTTCAACAAGCCATGTTCAAATGGAATATTTCTGGACCTAAGCCATTTTTCAGTTTGTTTGTTCCAAGCTGTTCTTGGATTTTATTTTTTCAAGTTTATGGGGATGTTATGGAACACTACTCGTACAAAAACCAAATTTGATGTTATTAAAAAAACTCATACTTCACTTTATCAATGAGAAGAATATACTTCATGCCCAATATTTCAAGAAGGATACACTTTGAAAGATGAAGGTTGAGAAACCGGCCCATTTCTTAACATCCGGCCACCCAGCTTATTTTTACGACTTCGTCAAATGCATCAATTGCATGAGCAACCATAATGTACAAATCTTTACAAATGGATAAAAAATATCAATAGAAGGTGCTATTGATCAGGTCGGATGCGGTTTTGTTGTATATTGCAACGGCCAAGAAGTGTACACACAGAGGAACAAACTTTCATCTGAATGCTCCATTGTGCAAGCTGAGCTATTAGCTATTAAGGAAGCACTGATATGGACTAAGATTCATAATTATAATTGCTATATCTACAGTGATTCTCAAACAGCCCTCAAATCTATAGATAATAAGTTTAACCTAAATCCTCTGGCTGTGGAAATAAGAAGACATTTAAATTTAATACTTTACGACAAACACATTTGCTTCTCATGGGTGCAAGGACACAGTGGAACAGCAGGAAATGAAAGAGCTGATGAACTGGCAAAAAGTGCTACAGTTTCGAACTTCAATATGAGCTATAGTCTTGCCCTTATTCATATGTGAAAAGGAAAATAAATGAGCACATAATGAATAGGTGGAACAATCATTGGCTATGCAGTACAAAGGGTTCAGTTACAAGAGAAATCTTTTTTCTAGGGTCGACACCCACTTAAATAGCAACAAAATTATACCGGATTTTATACTAATGCAATTTTTATCGGATCATGGGAAATTTGGGTCTTATTTAGAATGATTTAAATTACATAAGGAAAATGGCTACTTATGTATCTGTGAGAAACATGGATCACGTTTTGTTTCATTGTCCAGTATTCGAAAACAGAAGATTTATTTTGGTCGGACATTTACATTTTTGTAATGTAATATGACGAACCATTTTTCAATGTGTTCAGAAAAATATGCCGTTATAAACAGTTTTGTAATTTTATATGTAATATATTTAAGAATTTGTAATGAATTCAAATTAATGTAATAGATATCTGTTAATTTCAAGTAGCAAGACTGGGTTACCCATGTCAAATGAAATTCTCCTTGTAATACCATAAAATAACAGTCTATACTATAACTAACCCTACTGTACTTTCGGGTAAAATAGGGTTCAAGAAATTGTATAATCAAATAAATATTTCAAAATCAATTAACCTTCTGATAATGAACATGAACAAAACCGACCTAAAAAAAAAAAATTAGGGGAAATTATTGCACACAGACATCATACCAAAATCCACATTTCGTATCCAACAGTAAAAATGTATATTTCTGTGAAAATCTCCAAAATAATATAGTATTACAATACCTTTTTTTTTAATTTCGTATGATGAGAAAATAAACAATTGTATTTTTTTATCCCACAAAATCCAGAATCCTGTAATGACGTAATTTTCAGTTTCCAAGAAGGATTATTTTTGTATTAAAGTCTATATTTAGAATTTAAAAATTTCCTGCTGCTTATCGTAATTATAATTCGAAATGATGATTACAACAATACAATTTCACATGATCACACAATCCTATCAAAAGTGTTCATTATCTACAAATTCCTGTTTCACAGTTCCTGAATTCCACATAAATACTGCACCATAACATTCACTAATACTTAATCCTACATTCATCTGATAATAGCAACATACCAACACCTTAATTTATGGGAGTCACGAAGATTTTTTATGTATTTTGCAACACTTCAATTCCTTTATCATGTAGCAAATGATTTTAGGGCTTATAGTAAATTTTTCTTAACTATTAATCAAAAGCTGTATAAAAATTAAATAATTTAATATGCACCCAAACAAGAAGATGAACTTACGTTTTCTGGCTTGCACAAAATAGAAAATATTTATAATCCCAAAAGTAAGACATTTGATTTCATTTAAACATTGGAAGATTTAAGTAGATATATAATTAATTCTGAACAATTTTACACAGGAAAGCCGTACATATATTATAATAATTTCTAATATTTTCCTATTCACTTGCTTTGCAGATAGATGGAGTCCCAATTAAGCCTAGAGAGAAATCAGTAGGATGTCTCGAGATCTTTAGTTCTCTGACAGATAAAGCTAGATCTAAGAACAGCAAAAGTGGAATGCAATAAGCCATCAAATACTATATATCCTACCACTTACTAAAATGTCAATACTTAAAATGCCCAAATGACGTAACGGTCCACTGTATTTCATGGTCCAAAATCAAACAAGGTCATGTCCATTTCCTGCACTGCCCAAATGACAGAAGGTTCATGAACAGCAACTCATAAGGAAAGGTCGCATGTGACATTTTAATGAAATTCATACTGGGTTGCAAGATTTTAAGAACAGACTCTAACACACAGCAATAGGTTACAGATGTAGATGGTTAGCAATTTTTCGGCAGAAGGGGAGAACTGAAATTATACCAACATTAAATTTCTGGACTACACATCAACTTTATATCACTGAGACAGTAAAATGGCTTACTTCACAGGATAGACGCATGAGATTTTCTAGGACGAATCCTTCTACTTTCACTTTTTTCCCCTCGTTCCTTTTAATTAATAATAGTGTACTCTTCAGTATTATGGAAATTTCTACAGCTAAGTCGAAAATTATGATTTCCAAGGTACTGGAACTGATTAGAAACAAAATATTCCTTGACAATGTAATGCTGGAACAAATTAACAATATTTTAATCTTTTAAATCCTACACAGACAAATTTTTTTGTGGTCTGTGAAGTTTAAATGAACGAAACAGACAATAATTATAAATTAAATATTATTTATAAAGTAAGTTGGTAATCTTAAATTTTATGTAACATTAGACGTAATTAAAATAATTTAAATTTTTCTTTATGTTGTAATGGTTTTTTTTTTCTTTAAAAGGAGTACAATCATTTCCACTGCAGTCAACTGAAACCCCATCAGCTTGCATGCATACTATTACATCAATTGCTTTACAAGGACCCTTCCCATCCTTTAACACGCTCAATTGATTGCAGTGGTCGGAATGTGAACTTGCAATCTAGACATGATAAGCTGGCTGGACATGCCTTGTACACCTTAAACCATTCAGCTAACAAACCCAACACGATTTTACCCAATAATACAAGTATACAGACTCCTGGTTAAGAGCCAGAAATCTGCATGCAATAGTGGTGTAAGAAATCTTCTGGTGTTTGAAGGTTAATATTTTGGCTATTACAGAGACATTCAGTGTTAAGCAGCCTTTAGTTCAGAGACATACCAGATTAAGAATATACAACACAATGGCTAAACCAACAATGGCGTATGTCTGTAAAGCCTGGACTACCAGAAGACAAGATATGAATTCATGCATACAACAGTAGGTTTGATAAAAAGAGATATCATATCCTAGAAGAATTAGATGTGTCACCAATCATAACTTTCCTACAAGACTGCAGAAAAAATGAAAAGATGATATTGAAAGAATGGAAGATTGTAGATGACCTAAACAATTATGCATTACGACCAGCTGATAAATACTCACAGGAACATCTCTTTTTTGAGATCACAACAGATCACTAGGTCCAATGCTTGCCAGGATGATGATGATAAGGATGACGATACTCTTCAGTAATGTTTACTTTTTAAATGATCCATACATTTTAAATACTTTCTCACATGTAGCGAAGTATGAAACACAGTTCGTATAATTCTGGAATAGCTGACAGAGTGGTGAAATATATTATGTTTGTAGACTTTGAAATAGATTTGATTCTGTCAGTACGTTGGTTATATAGCAGATACTGAAGAGATGTGGAACACTTTAATACACGAAGAAGACCTTTCAGAAACTATGAAAGCAGTTCTGGAGTAAGACATGGAATTCTTTCTCTCCTTGACAATATTTCTGTTGCCATTAGACAGGACTATAAGTAGGGTTACAACAGGAAGTAAAAGGAGAATCCAGTAGAGATTGTAATGATCACCTTGAAGGGCGAATTCTGATCATTTTTCATAGTAAACTAAAACAAATAGGTAAACAAATAAACTGAACTTGTGACAATAAGTTCAACTTAACAGGGATTACACAATAGAACCTCTCTTATTCTCACTATTTTTTCTTGAACACATTGTTTGTATGATATTAAAAAAATCATATAAACAATATTAAATTAGAGTGCATCGAACATTGCTCACTGCAATATTTTCCATACGAATTGTTAGAAATTACTGCTCCTGAATTATAATATTCTTAGAAGTATCTTTTTCTTTTTTGAGAAAATAAAATATGTAAGTTTGATGATATTTTTAGAATGTACAGTACATTCGTTACTTGATTTGCATTACACTAGGCAGACAGAAACTGGTTTATTACTGAGTGATCCAATTGGCAATAAAAGTACAATATAATAATTACAAATAAAAAAATTACTATTATAGTAATCACAACGAAAAATTGATTCCCTTGTTTATATTGATATTAATGTTAAGGAGGGTAAGCTCTTTAATTTATTTTTATAATTTTAGTTTTTTATCACCTTACACACCTGATGATGATCGTGATTTTTGAACAAAGAGAATCACTCAGTTTAAAGCAGTGTATTCCACACACAGTTCTCAAGTATGATTCATAATATTTGTTAATGGAGTCAGCACAAAATTCAGAGATGGTTCAGCATTCAGGTCCCCTGTAGCTTGGTACATAAATTGTAGGTGACGGAAGTGTTAATAATGGGAGGGGGAAATAAGATACAAAAGTACGACTGAGGAGATTGGACAGCACCAGATTTTCACTGAAAAATGCCTCCTAGCATGTCTCTAGACTTTGGCATGTCTCATAACAGGTGTTTTGTATGGTTCCATAGAAAGCATTACAGGGTTATTAAATTAAAACTGTATAAAATTACTGTGATGCAGGACAATGAATTGGTGATCCTGGCAGACTAAGAGTTCTAAGTAATTTACATGTTGGATATGAAGTTCTCAACCATTTCTTAAATGAAACCACAATAAGCGAATGACGTTTGGTCTCATATGTATTAAGTCAGTTTCGAAAATAAGTTTTGCGAGTCAGTTATGTCCAGGATATTTATTGAGGAAATCAATAGACAATAGAATAGAAAGAGACATCTCTTGTTTACTTTTCCACATAGTTTCCATGAAGACTGAGACACTTATCATATCTCTCTATGAATTTTAAAAATCCATTCTCATAGAACTCCGTGTCCTGCGACCAGAGATATGCGATAACAGTGCATTCCACTTCGTCATTGCTGTTGTAATGGTGTCTAGACAGATCTCCCTTCAAGGCTGGTCACAAGTGGAAGTCACAAGGCGCGAGATGGGGACTGTAGGGGAAGATGATCCATGCTTTCCCAACTGAACCTCTCCAGAAGAGTTATTGTTGCTGTTGTGTGGGGTCTTGCATTGTTATGAAGAAGCACAACACCACGGTCTCTTCCATCGAATAGCAGCTTTCAATCTCCTCAGTGTATTACTATTGGGCACACATTCCACAGAAGTCCCTTCCTTCAGTCTACTCCTGCACATGTATGGTACAGATGCTTGCAATCACATTACACGCAGTGACATACACGGATGTCCCTGAACTGAAGACCGCACAATTTCCTCCTGCATACATTACTTCTGAAGATATAAATACGCGAAATTTATTTTCGGGCCTAACTTCGTAGGTGCAAAAATGTCTGAAACAAGAGACTCAGCACTTTCAGCATGTACTTGCTCAGTTGGGGTATGTACATAGATCTTAAAATATCCACATTTAATAATCCGTTATGTGATCTATGCTGTTGCAGTATATTAATGAGGATGAGAAGCTTGCAGTGCCATGTGTACCAGCTTGCACACCACATACTGCATGGTGGCCAATTGCAAACTGGATCACTCAGTATCATGGATGGCAATGTGGAGTATGTTGTAGTATTGAACTGTTAGCAGATATTACATGCATAATTCAGGTAGATACTACAGAATTATGACAGAGCCAAATACAGCACTGCACCTGGTTGTCTTTTATATTGCTAACCCTGTGTAACCAACTGACATGACAAGTGAACTGTATGAATTCAGCAAGATTTTATGACAATAATGAAAAAATATGTTACACCGCAATCACCACGATGGCCAATGTTCAGTCCACTTCTGCTGTTCTTTACCTGATTTCTTTTTGTGTTGAGTATCATACCGAAATATCATGTTCACTTTACTTTGTCTGGATCAGTATTACCACTAGTATTCTCATTTGTCATTATTTTTATCTTCCTTATTTTTCCTGTTATCACCTTTATCCTTCCTTACAGTCTTCTTGTCAGACTATACGTAAATACAAAACAATCTTGTAATCTGTTGAGTTGAATAACGATGACTTGGATGATGAAAAAAATGAGATTAGTACCTGTGATAGATGATGATGATTAACTTAAGCCTGAATCACTTTTGTAGTTTGCCGAAGCTTATGTTACATTCGAAAATGTAAAAGTCTTTTGTTTATGAGCTTACTGTCAAGAGAGAGAGCACGTGAGAGAGAGTAATTTAAAATGTTGTTGTTATTGTTTTCTAATGCCAGGTGTTTGATAATGAAGTCATTTGACCTCTTGCACTCCAATATTTTTCAAAGATATTATCATGGTCAGCCACTAAAGCAAAGATTTTGAGGTGTTCCGAATACATTTCTTGATTTGAAATGCACAATGGGCAAAATTGAAATAATGGTCATTTAAAATAGAAAGGACACTTTGAAATACAAAGTTCCAACAAAACATACATCCATGAGAGATTACATTTCAGACAAAGAACGTGCAAATTTGAAATACAGTCTGACATTTTTTGTTCAATGTTTTATATTCCTAAAACATTTTAATTTGAGTTTTTTTCTGCAACTACTGATTTATTGTATGTAGTGTTTCTTCTCCCTAGTGTCTTCAAATAACGACAGAGGCTTCACTATATGAATGGGTTATTTATGAAAGGCCCTAAGTCTTGAATACTAAATTGTTAGCAATTTAAGAAAAACTGCTTTATGGCCGAAATTTTGAAATTAAGACTGAAATAAAAATTGTATCATAATTTCTACTAAGCATTATAGAGTGTGAAACTTAGTCCTCTTCATATCTAAATCGATGTATCTACACCCAAAGAGCAGTATTACATTACAAACTCATTTTCACAAAATTAGTGACTTAGGCCTTTCATAAATAACCCATTCATATATGAGGAAGTCTCATTAAACAAATTCGTTACATACACAGAAATTGCTAAATAACTGCGTGCACATTCACACACAACCACGCAAGAACGAGCATACACACACAGATGATCATATGAGGGACTCAGAGCACAAATGGTATGATTCCACTTTTCATGAAAATTGAGTTATTAACACATTTTGTAGCAAGAATATCCGTACTTTTCAATGTTACAAGGAAATACATATTATACAAATTATCACAGTGCTCACAGATGTAAGCAGTTTATTTTGTGTATTGAATTTTCTCCAGACTTATTCAGAGCACAGAGTTAACAAGTTCGTTGTCTAGTGGCAACACAGAAGACAAGAATGTTAGAATATCTCCAAATTATAATATTAATGGCAAGTAGAGATTACGTTATATAAAAACGCCGAAATAATAATAATACCTGAAATATTGGTCTAATGTGTATACATATTCTATAAATAATTTATCATGAAACATAGGTCATTCCATATCAAATCACAGAAAAAAGTGAAATTCTCAACCTTTGTATTTTTTATTTTAAGAAAACTTATTCCACATTTAGAAAATGTAATTGTGTACAGAAAGTAGTTGGTTTTAGATCTTTGTAGCAACTGGAATTTAAGCTATCGTTCTTTGAAAATTGACTAATATCAGTATGTCAAAATTTGATACACTGACCAGTTTTAAAAGTGCTATTTTCAAGGCTATTAAAGATACAGTTGTGGGGCAGGTGTCATTGCAAAGCTTATGAAATGAGCTTCCAAATGATATATAACATGATCTGAAAAAATTGTTTGCTTTTTCAAAATCATCCTACATAATTTCGAAAAATGAATAGCAAGAAATACGACTGTTACTTAAAATATATATATATATATATATATATATATATATATCATTTAATGTATTAACTAAGTTCCAAGTTTGAATTTAGGACGATAATAGGATCAAGAGATATAATTTAATATATCAAGTATTCTATGGAATTTAAAACATGTTTTCAGGTGAGTTTTGTTGCGCCTAGAATTTTTAAGCTACACAACATATACCAATGAAATAAATGGTGATAGATAGACAAAGGCTCAATGTATCCAACATGACGTTTATTTGGAGCAGGTGACGTCATCTAATGATACACAGGAGGGGGAAAGTTTAGGCACGAATTAGCCGATCGTGCAGTGTAACTAGAGAATGTGAAGTGATAGAATGTTCACAGTGTCAAACCATTGGTTACTAACGAGGCTACAATCTCAATTGAGTAACAATCAGCAGTCGACAAGTTAAATTGGAAAAATTCACAAGTAATGTTGAATGAAGAGAGAAACTACACAATGTCCGAGCATTTATAGTTCAAATGGACATGGGTGCATAAGCAACAGATACCTTACATTCAACATCCCATCCCGACATATGTATTCATGCATAAAACTTATAGCCGTTTCTGATACAGCCTATACACCTTGGTGAAAATTCGTCTTTTTGGTCAAAAATCACATTTTTAGTTTTTAGCACTAAAAAAAATTGTTTATGGTGCAAGGAATCTCTGGGATAATTTTCATGCACTTATGCCCCTCTAACTGCATGTTTCTGCGGCCATTTTTAAAAGGCATATGCATCTATTTATTTTCATTTAAAATATTTCAAACTCATTTTTTTCTGCTTTATTTTCCGCACATTTTGCTTTGCTAAACATGTTATTTCTCCTAAAAAATATGTACTACATCATTTTACTAGCTATCCCAAATATTAAATTAATTATAATTGATTGAATTAAATTAGCTCATAAATTAAGTTACTACTTTACCTTATAGGTTTATCTAAATTTAAATAAATATGTAGTCTACTAGTCGTTAAAATTGAAGAATATTGCTGGAGAACCTTTTAAGTGTAGTTTGTAATTTAAATATGTATTGTATTGATTAAGGCTGGTTGAGTGGAAGAGAAGGCCTTATGGCCTTAACTCTGCCAGCGAAAATAAAACATTATTATTATTATTATTATTATTATTATTATTATTACTACGTGAACGATTTTTTTTTTTTTTTGTGAGCCTTCTTTAATATGTATGTTTCTTTAAGCCTCACATTTTCTTAAATATCAATTTTCTTTTGCAGGAGTTGCTAATTTTTGGTTGTTTTTAGAGTTGACTACATATATATTTGGGGGGGAGGTTTGGTTAAGGAAATGAAAACACTGGACAGTACATTTCGTTTTGGGGTGTTTGAAAGTTATAAAAATGTAATTTCAAGCAAAAATGGTAACATTTGTATAAATAATAGCAATTTTTTTTTTAATTTAAATTTACAAAAATGTTAATAATTCACACATTCTTAAACCAAATTAGATGAAATTTGATATACACATAATTTAAAAGTACTAGTAGAATAAATGTACAAAATTTCAGACTTTTACCTTTATTTGTTTAGACAATTTCACCTCAGTGTATCCTTAAATTTATTTATACATGCATTAACATCTAGGTCATAATGCATGTGTATGATCTTCGAGTATAGCACTAGGCCATGGACTATTGTAGTGATTTTCCATTTCTATTATCGTATGTTATACAATTATGACTTGTATTCATTTTAACTGAACTCAGTTTTTAATAATTATGAATATTATAATAATGGTGATTGGGGCAGTGATAAAACATGGGATGTAAATTTCCAATCTGACTTTGCATTTGTGACTACGGGAAACCATGAGAAGTCTCCATCAGACTGGCTGGCCATGAGGTTTGAACTCCCGACCTTCCAAATGCGAATCTAGTGTGTTACCATTGAGCCACCTCACTTGATTGCAGCATTCTTAGTTATGACAGTACAAACTAATAACCAAAATAACAGTGTTATCACAAGCTGAAACAATTTTTATACCACTGCCTTAACAATCATAACTCATTTTTGATATTTAAGTGTATATTAGTTAGCAATTTAGTCAGTGTCACCAACTCTGTGCTCTTCCAACCAAGTGAATGAATCTTGTACTAAAATTATTTATAACTTCTGACAATGCAATGGTCTCAAATTCAAATTTCAAACATAGATAGGACATTGAATGACAGATAAAATGTACCATTTAAAACAAAATTCAAAGGGCACATTTTCTACAATTAAAGGTCAAAGATCATAATGGCTAACCTTGACATTTCAAAAACTAATAATAAACCCACGTAACCTATCATTGGAAAGAGTATGAAATCAGCTTTCTAACAGTTTCATAATCAACTCTATGCTTCATATGTCCCAAGTTAGAGTAATTTTTATACCACAAATCGTTCAGCAAACATGTAAAATGTTACTAGAATTTGAAAGGGTCAGGTTGTGAGCTGTGTTGATTTCATATAGAATGATCCAAATATGAAATAAAGTTTTTGATGCTGATTTCGGTCTGATAGAGGCAGTCAGCACAAGAAAGATTTTATATATTCTTCAGATATTTGGATGGACATTGCGAAAAATGCATAGTGCAAGAAATTAGTGGTCAAAAAATTCAGTTCTCTTAAACAGCTAGAAGAAAAGATCATAAAAAACAAAAAAGCTAACAATGTATACTGGCTGCAGATGAAATGTATGGGCTATAAAACGTCATCACCTCTTAAAGAGAGCTTCAATTCGGATCATGAGTTCCATGAAGTTAATTTCACAAAGAAGAGAAGAGTAAGGCCATTAAAAAGTCCAACAGGAGTTACTCTATAAATAACCCGTATTTTGGTTATACATGTTAGATCACCTAAAATATATTCCCCCTGTGTATTATGGATACTACCAGAACTTAGCAACATGTTCGTCAACACTTCTGACAAGAAATGTTGAAATTTGTGACAGTGAAAAATAACGAAATTGTACACTGCACTGAACTTTTAGAGCACAAACCCAGCAAGTCCATTTTCAATATTGAAGTTATTTTTGTTGATAGTATGCAGTACACAAAAACATGAGAATTAATTTTTTTTAATGAAATAAAGTGTGTATTAAATTATATACGTGAATAAATATTCTTTACAATTATTATTAATTTCTCATTTTACAAGTACTCATTTTCACATAAGTATCCTAGATGGAGTTACACCATTTGTGCTCTGAACTCCTCATATCACACAAATTTATTCCGGTTTGAAAACGTGTTCCAAAAGCATGAAGATAATGAAGACAGTAAGAACAATGTAGAAAAGATTAATTGCTTTACTGCACATACTGGTTTTGACAATGAGACTACCAAATGCTAGTTTAAAGAAGAAGGAATCAAATTGTAGATGGATAAAATAGATTTATATTCAAAGTATAGTAGTAAATTCAATTGCAAAATATTAATTTACCTGCTTTATTTTTTAATGATGAAGTTTTTTAAAAAATTATTATTATTATTATTATTATTATTATTATTATTATTATTATTATTACATGGTAAAGACTGCATTAATCCTGTTCATGATAGGGACCTATGGCGGGCTTATGTGAGGGTGGCAATGAACCTCCAGGTTCCTTAAAAGCCATAAAGTATTATTATTATTATTATTATTATTATTATTATTATTATTATTATTATTATTAATCAAATGTTCAGGACATTGGAATTTCTCCATTTGTTTTCTAATATGCCAGTAAATTACTGTGATGTTATTAACACTTTTATCTGAAATGTTGACAGCTTTATAGTTTAGTATGTGCTATACGTTCATAATTGAATCTTCTTCTTTGCAAAGAACATTTTGGTGTTATTAGATTCAAAAGTACAGAAAACACCAACATTTTCAGTGTGTAGTGTATTCTCTATTTCATACTTTAGATGATATTAATTCTCAGCCATTCACTGTAGAATTTTAAACTGCGTATGATTAAAGTCCCTATGAAGAGTTCCTTTCTAGAGATCTGAATGGGGAATTAGTTTACGTCTGGAATCCTGTCTTCTAACGAAACTCATCAACATACAGTATATAAACTGTATTCAGCACCTTCTTTAACTTGTAAAGAGGCAGTCTACTTCACCAAAAAGTTAGTGTTCAAATTAAAGATAAAAGAAAGAAAGGAAATACACTTTAGTGCTCGAAACCTAATAATATCAGGATAGAAGAAAACAAAAGATGGTCAAGGGAAACCAGGAAAGTGAAAAGAAAGGAGATTGACACAAGTAAATGGAAGTACATAATGTCTATTTCGGCTTGGGATCATGTGGAAGCCAATCTTGTTGTTATCAGATATTATTATTTTGCTAATATAAAAATTTTACTAAATGCACGAGGTCTAATGAAATGGCATAACTGGACTTCGACTAAAATAATTTATCTGTGAAGTATATGAAGAGTACAGGGGAAAAAACAAAGTCACAATTCTCATAAGGATGATGTCACCAGTATATTCCTGCAAACTTTTAGTGTTTTTCTTATCAAAACTGGTAAAAGAGAATTATCACCACGGATAGTCATCCTTTCCTACCTTTTCATTAGGAACAGCAATAAATTTTGCATTAATAGAATGAATTAGAAGATGACATCACCCTTAAGTGAATTGTGACTAATTGTTTTTCCTCTGTACTCTTCATATGAATATGTCTGTTTTCAGTTACAATGAAGAACAGGTATGAAGTAATTGTTATGGTAATGTACTCCACATCTAACAGAGACAATCTCATTGCAGTAAAAGCATTAATTTTCATAGATTTTAATTTTGTTGCAAACAAAGATGAATATCTGTTATGAACTATGCATGTCAAATATTAATGTACAATGAGAGACATATCTGTTGAGTATACAAAAATGTTTCAAGATCTGTAGTGCAGTTCATACAAGGATTATAGTTTTAATTCTTTCTCAGCATAGATATGTAATATTTAAACAGAAAAGCAAATCGAATATCTCGTCAACATATGACCGAAAACTTTCGGCTCGGAGCATGCAGTGTGCGGCATTTTTGACTTTGAAAAAAAACTCGAGTAACTCAACTACTATGTCCCTTGCATGTCTACAACCATGTTCAACAAGATCAATATCTCACATGAAGTTTTGTTGCCTTAAAGAGTCAGTCCAACAATGATTGTGCATAAAAGTGCACCTTGTACTTTCATCGACTATTTGCCAAGTCATGCATGTCATCATCAATTTCTTAAGAACCTTACAATTGAGAAATAAGAATTCTTGGCCAAACTCTTGGTTGAATTTTAATATTACGAAAATGTATCATATTAAGGAATGAAGTTTAAAACTATCTTTCTTTTTAATTGGATTTTCTGGAAGAAATAAGAATGCAATTAATTTCGGAATTTACTAAAAAATTAGACTAAATTCATGTCCACAGGATGAAGAATCACAGAATTCCAAAACAGGCAACTCATAACATGGACAAGAAAAGAAAACAACTGACACAAACAAAGAGGTGTGTATTCTCTATTCTCCCCTCCTGTTTGAATGCACATGCTTGCCTCTATCTCTCTAACGGTACTGGTAACCACAATCATGACAAAGCTGTTACAAATTAGTTCTGGATTATTTACAGATTATTAAGTTAATAACAATAACTGATTTCAAATATTATCAATCAATCAATCTTCTTAATGTATCCTGACAACTTAAAGTCCACTATAGTCCACTGTAGTCTATATAGTCATTTCAAATATTATAAAATTACTTAAAATGATGAGCATAGTTCAACTTATGATTCGTTAAACTCATGAACTGAGCTGTTCCAATTAATTCAAGCAAAACTGATGCACTCTGATTTCAGCTATACTCTAACATGTGTTATCATATGGTACTCTGTAGAGCAAAGCTATACTATACAAATGGATCTGTAAGTGCTGAAATGTCTGAACATGTCCCACACCAGAAATGAAAAGGCACAACAAATACAACAAAGAAGCTTGTGCTGTGTAGCAATCAGAATGTTAACAGTCACAATCAGAGTTATTTTGTACATCCGTCATATTCTGTGTGCTATTGGAAATGGATAAAATAATGGAATCTTTGGATGTTGTACAGCACTGAAGTAGAAGGCCTCTGAAAACTTGTAGTACTAGCAGCATGTATGTCTTTAATAAACCAAACAAAAAAACACCCAATTGTGTAAAAGTGTAAAAGAAATATACTTTTGAATCAAGACTGATGGAGTGTGCAACAAAGCAAGTTTTAAACATTTGCAGCTGCATACCGAGTAACAATAACACCAAGCCAATGATCTGTAGGAAATTAAACACGCATAAAACTCGAATTAGTCAAAAAATTATAAAATCAAAATGAAACTGCATTCTTTCAAGAATATGTATACTATTCACATATGGTAAGTAACATGTGCTGCCATACTGACCACAAATCACGTCATGTATTTCAGTTGTCTAATATATTGTGTATAATAAGCAACCTTATCGATATATAATAATTGTAAAATAAAAAAAAAGCATCAAATAAACCAAAAATAAAAATCTGTTTGCTACTTATATACAAAATTTAAAGCACCATGTTCCCACCAGAAAACAGTTCACCTGAATCTCCTGATACAAAGAAAAAAAAGCCACATTTCTTCACAATAACATATAAAGATGAGCAAAGGAAGAACCGTAAGACCCCCAAAAAAACCCCAACACCTCCAACATACGGTTGTTTCACTCCTGCTTTCCTCTCGCATCAGCACGCACCTTCACAGCTGTGGTGATGGCTGCAGGCAGGCCCTTCATGGAGCCCTGTTTCATCATCGTGTAAACACCTTCTTCCAATGGATCAACCACAGTTCCAGCTGGTAGCTTCATGCGAAGATAAGTCTCTGCCTCTTCTACATGCTGGCTTGAAGTGGACTCCAATGTAATCTTTGTTACGTAAATATCATTACCCAATTCTGGATAGCTGCCAAATACAACTGACCCTTTGAATTTCTCTACTGCAAGGTTAAGAACAGGCACAATATCCAGTTCTCCACTGCTCAGATACAGCTCTTGGGTATAAAACTTATCACCATCAGGATTTTTTAATAGATGTTCCAAGTTGGTTACAGCATACTCGAAGTATTTTGGAATTCCAGGGAATATATAAACGTTTTCAACTTTTACTACAGGGAAAGTACTAGGATATATCACTGATGAGTCAAAACATCGCTCTTTAGGCTTCAAATAAATTAGATTTGACTGTAGGGGAATTTGAGCTATCTTCAAAGCAGGGTTACTATCGATATCTTTAATGTCACAGACACAATTTACATCCAACAGGATCTTAGCTATTTCCTTGTTCACTTCGACAGGTCTTCCAAATGCACGTGCAACTCCAAGATATGTAACATCATCGTGTGTAGGGCCAACACCTCCACTCGTGAATACATTGTTATATTTCTGGGAAAAATTTGCCACCTCCGATGCTATTTCTTCAATGTCATCACCCACAACAGATATTTTGCACACCTTTATACCTAGTGAGTGAAGACGTTTACAAAGAAAATGGGAGTTTGTGTCAACAATTTGACCTTTTAGTATTTCATCCCCAATTACTATTATACCCGCAGTGTGGGAAGCCATCTTGCATAACATTAAAATTATTATCAATTGCTACTCAATTTATTTATCTTAAAAAAATTCTTACCTATCAAACTCACTTTCTTCAAGAAATACTTAGCAGTATGTTTATTTTCAAATAATTGATATGTCTCACTTTTCAATAAAATAAAATGCACTCTAAGTAATAATAGTTTGTATATTCTTCTAGTTACAAGTTGTCTATTGAAAAAATAGTTCACATCTGCAGTTCACCAAGTTTGCTCAAATCTTCTGAACGGTTCGCAGTATTGGCACTGTCTTCAATGTCACGGTGCGCTCTTTCTTCCTTACTCACAACTAATGTTTCACTAACAGTTTGCTGTGCTTCTTGTTTCTGAAGAAGTTGAGCATGCAGCTCTGCTGTTAACTGCCCATCAATTTCTGCTGTTTTTTTCCTAGTAATTTCATTTAGCTGTAAGAATAAAGATTACAAGCTTTAAGAATCCACGTAAGTTACATTTCATAAAAATGCACTAAAATTACAGCACAATACCATAAAAATCAATTTTAAGACAGAAGTTCTACACGAACATTACACCATGTAAGGAAATAAGGAGAATTCCACAGATAAGATTGGATAGCTTTGCAAGGTCAAGCCCAAATTATATAATCATAGAATTGTGTAACTGAAACTTTAAAAGTACTCATAGTCAAAATAGAATTTCACGCCAAGACAAACATAGTTTGATAAAGCTGTGAACTTTACTCCTACTCATTCCTAAATTGAGAATTGATACAAAATAAAACAATGAAAACTCAAATGTTAAATTCCTCAAACATGACACTATGTAGGCCATGAATAATAAATGCAGTTGAAAATGTATGTTTGTCCTTTTTTTTTCACACACATATGTAATAACTACAGTACATGAAAAAAACAGAGGACTGCAAATCATGAAGTACAAATGCAACATTTTTATTATTTGCAAACACACCAACATTTTCTTTAACTGGCACTATAAATCTGGATGAAATTAATCGTATTGTAAGACATTTTTTATTTTAACTGAGTTCTAGATGTAGAAATATCCAATGATTTGAACATGCATGGAAGCTCCATTATCAATGTAATAAAGGAAGTTAAGTTAGATCTAATTGGAACTGTAAATTTTAAAATTGTATTATTACTATGTGAATTTAAATTTAAGTTTTAAACTCTCTTTGTTTCTTGTCTATCTTTGTCAAATATGTGAGCATTACTCTCTAAGCACGAGATTTACTCTTTTGGGGATGTGCTACAATAGTGGTTCTCAAAGTGTGCTCTGTCAATCTCCAGGGATCCGCCAAGAGTTATCAGAGGATACATGGGTTGGCCATATTCTTTTCATTATAATACTCACAAGGAACAGCCTCGGGTTCGAACAAATAATCGCACCAGAATGCAGTTCAAGATCACGTACGTGCACTTGCTTTCAATGGTGACAGTCATTTGTCTATAAAACTCCGCAGTTATGTACTAGAAGGCTCCATTGCATCATACTTTGCACACAGTCTGTTACTCCAATCGAGATTGTGATGGTGGTGTTATCGCAGGTCTTGTTGTCGTGTATGTGTGAGATGAAACATGATGGTGCGAAAGTAGCTCAATCCAATTAATGTTTTGCGATTGGTTGAATTGAAAATATGATCTAAGGTGCACAATGAAAATGGTATTGGTGTGGAAAATGAGTCATTCACATATTTTCTTATATCTCTGATTATAACAAATATGAAAACCTCTTACAAAGTGGAAGTATCATAAGTCATTCACATATTTTCTTGTATCTCTGATTATAACAAATATGAAAACCTCTTACAAAGTGAAAGTATCATAAAATTAAGTTGCAGTTATGATAATGATAAGCAGTGCATTTAATACAGCTGGGATAGTTCCAGTTCGACAGGAGAAGAAAGTAACACCAGAGCGAATATGAACTTTCACCTCCCAAAATGAGCAAAGTGTCCATTGTCATCACAATATTTGATGAGAAAACATTATACAATATTTTTAGACGATTATCATATGAGAAGCTACTGAAAACGAAAAATAATATTAAAGTGGTAATATGTAGCAGAGAAACGAAAAGGTGTAGCGTGGTCAAGGAAAATCACACATAACAAGAAAATGTCATCAAACAACAAACAATAGCCAAGTTTGATGAAGCAAGAGCAGAAGGGTATAGTGTACATTATTGGAACTTACAACATTGGGCAAATGAAGCAGCCAAAAATATCGGACTTTTGAACTTCAAAGCTTTAATACATTTCATTGATAATTTGGAATAATGTCACGACATCAAACTAGGCTCCAACCAAAGAACACGAATCAGAACAAAGAAGAAATAATCCAAAATTCAGAAACATTAGTTACCATATCTATCATGCAGCTATATGTTGGCTATGAAGTGGTATGTTTCTCATCTTCTGTGGACAAAGTTCTTTCACATGCAATCTCATAGTTGAATTGACTCTGGTCACAGTTCCTAACATACTCCAGTTGTATATGTTCACTTGCAACATAATCATTGACAACAGTAACAATTATTTCTGCATGCTGGATTATTTTTTCTTTGTTCTGATTCGTGTTCTTTGTTTGGAACATAGTTATATGGCGCGACATTATTCCAAATTCAATTTTCAAACTATTAATGAAATGTATTGAAGCTTTGAAGTTCAAAAGTTCGATATTTTTGGCTGCTTCATTTGTCAAATGTTGTATGTTCCAATAATGTATGCTATACCCTACTGCTCTTGCCTCATCAAACTTGGCTATTGTTTGTTATTTGATGACATTTAGTTGTTATGTGTGGTTTCCCTTGATCATGCTTACATCTTTTCGTTTCTCTACTACATATACCAACACCACTTTAATATTACTTTCCGTTCTCTGTTCGGGATATCGCTTCAGTAACTTCTCATATGAAGGGTACAGGAAAAGAAACAGCTTTGTCCACTTTTCTTCAAAAATGAGTTATGTATGTTGTTGTTGTAGTAGGATTTCTTGTAGATTAATCCTATGAATGAAACACTGTGATACAATGTGAACAGTCTACAACAAATTTTAGATTTGGCATACAATGTAAAGCTCCATTCTGGTTGGATGATCGTCCATCTCTGCTTCGGCATGTGAGCGTGAGGCCAGCAGCCAGCTGGTCGGTCTAGGCCCTTCACGGGCTGTAGTGCCACGGATTATTATTATTATTATTATTATTATTATTATTATTATTATTATTATTATACAATGTAAAGTATAATATAATATGCTAAAGACAAACTTCAAACTACTCTCCTGAACAATTTGCTAAAGTGGACTGAGCTTGTTCTTTTCCTGAACTTTCATATGTGTTGTTTCCTCGGCTATGACAATCGTCAAAAATATTGTCTAATGTTTTCTCATCAAATAGACACTTTGCTCTTTTTGGGACGTGAAAGTCCACATTCACACTGGCTGCTACCTTGTTCTTCTGTCGAACTGGAACTTTCCCCCTTGCAGTCAATGCATAACAGAGACTTATTATTACGACACTTTAACTTTGTAAGAGGTTTTCATATTCGTTCATAATCAAGGACGCAAGAAAACATGCAAATGATCTATCATTGTGCACCTTACGTCGTATTTTGGTTCAACCAATCATACAATATTAACTGGATTGATTGTTCTCGCCGAACCATTGTGTTTCTTCTCACTACATACACAGGCAACAAGATGTGCGATAATACTACTGGCACAAAGACTGTGCACACAGCGTGATGCAATGGAACCCTCTAGTGCAGGGGTTCTCAACCTTTTGAAGATTGTGAGCACCGCCCACATGTAATATTAGGTGAGCGAGCACCATGAAAACGAATAGTTTAATAGGCTTATGTGAATACATAAATACAAGTAAAATATATAAGGTAAAGGTAAATGTATCCCCGTAACATGCTATAAAGGCACTTGGGGGGGCATGGAGGTAGAGCCCCATGCTTTCCATGACCTCAGTACTAGAATGAGGTGGTGTGGTCGGCACCACACTCTGACCTTTTACCCCCGGGAAAGACCCAGTACTCAATTTTATAGGAGGCTGACTGAACCCTGGGGTCGTTCTGAAAGTTTGGCAACGAGAAAAAATCCTGTCACCACCTGGGATCGAACCCCGGACCTTCAAATAAATAAATATTTTAAAACACTCACAAGAGTTATAATATTCTTGAAGTTGATTATTACTCAGAATTTCTGTGATGCCCATGGAAAAGTCGCTTATAGCTACAAGTAAACAGTCCTACAGATGTTCATTAGTTAATCGTGGTCGTGCTTTGTTCTTGAGGTTATTTCGGACATAGCCAGATATTTGAGAGAAACACTACGCAGTATTTGAAGTCTTTTTGTGTCTTCTGCCCCCCCCCCCCAAAGGTTATGAATTTCTCATTTTAAAATAAATATTTCAGAGCTAAGGAGGACTGATGTTCTGTATGAGAAACCATATTATTTTCTTGAATGATCTTCATTTTTCTGATGAAATCCATACTGAATTGAATGAGGTTATACATCATGAAAAAACCTATCAGGTCTGCAAGATATTATAACGAATGCATAGGAACGCTAGTTGTTCAAGTTCGTACAACAAACTTTGAATTGAAAAAAGATCTCAGAAGCGTGCGTGCTCGTGAGCACTTTTTTACTCACATGACGAAAGCACCAAATGTCATGAGCAACAGGTTGAGAACACCTACTCTAGTGTGTAACTGCAGAGTTTTACAGACAAACTACTGTTACCGCTAAAAGCAGGGCATGTATGTGACTTTGAACGACATTCTGGTGCAATTCTGTTTGTTCGAACCCAGGGCTGTTCCTTGTCAGCAATTTTTTCATAGATACAGAAACGTCCTCAAGCTCTTGTTTAAGTGGCTTGTAAGAATCTTTTTAGAAATATTTTCCACCCTGAAATCTTTTACTTCAGGATGTCCATTTTGAGTTATGTTGTAGATCATGTAGTATTAATCATAGTGCACCACTGAGAGCATTCTACATTACACCACATTTGGAGTAAGAAAAAGAAAAGTTTCCCTAATTTCCTCGAACACACATTACACAAACTATCAACCATATCTTGTCTTTTCATAATGCGAAAATATGGATCAGACATGAAGTCCATCAAGCTTGTAAAGCAAAGCATATTGAAGACAGCACAAACAAATCAGGGGACATACTGTTGGAGGACAAATTTATCATTCCTGACTTACCTAGGAGGAATCAGTGGCACTTTTCTGGTTAACTATAGGCCAAAACTGTTTGGTTTCACATCTACATAGAATTTATATATATCCCTCACCACATTGTACTCTCTGTAAGGATGCGAATTTCACCTTGAATAAAGGACATCTATCTACTGGACTGTCCAGCTATTAAGAAGATTGGTGCTGACATACCTTCTCAGCTTACATATTATTACTGGGATGCATGTAGGAGAATGGAGGAAATATAAGTTTCATGAGCACTGGCAACACCATATTTTCCACCCTTCACCAAACAGACAAATGGGTTTAAAAAAAACTCCTTTTAGCATTTCAGAACAACTGACAAACATATCTAGAACAAAATATGAGAGTTTGCTGGCTGTAACTTCAGACTGGACTTTAAAATATAGGCTAAATTTAGTGAACTTACTCTTACTCAATTCTGGTGTAGCCTTTTTCAGGAATATTACGGAATTTTAAATGTACAGTGAAGAAACTCCTTTCATTTCCAACAACATATGTGTGCAAAGTAGCATTTTCGAGATAGGCTGCAACAAAATCAAAAAACCGTCGTCACCTGACTGTCACATAAGATTTTTTTTTTACTTGGTTATTTAACGACGCTGTATCAACTACGAGGTTATTTAGCGTCGATGGGATTGGTGATAGTGATATGATATTTGGCAATATGAGGCCGAGGAGTCGCCAGAGATCACCTGACATTTGCCTTACAGTTGGAAAAAACCTCAGAAAAAACCCAACCAGACAAGCAGGCCAAGCGGGAATGAACCCACGCCCAAGCACAACTCCGATTCGGCAGGCAAGCGCCACAAGATATGAAAATCCAGCTTTCTTCAAGAAAATTTGCGAGACGAGAAATAGCTCCATTCTTCACAGTAGTTGTTAGAAGATAAGATTTTTTTTTATAATTATGCGCGAAATTATTAGAACTATAAAAGCATTTTATAAATTCTATTACAGGACCGACATCTACTTAAGAACTCATGGCTATTCATGGTAATGTATTATTGATGCTAAAATATGGGATATTAAGTCCATAATAACCCCACAAAAAAATATCGAGAATGTAACTTGATATTGTACTGAAAATGTGGCATATAATCTGTAGCATTGACGTAAATTGTCAATCAATGTCTTTCTTTAATATGATTCATTTGAGGATCTATGAATATTTTTCTAAGTTTAAAGGGATATGCAAGCAAAACAGTACGGGAATCACTGTGCTAGAACTTGGATTCTTGTTTATATTTCTCTAAGCATTTTTTTTATTTATTTTTTTTTTTGCTAGCAATAAATTAAATTTACCTTTAAAATCTATTCTCCAGGACTGAATGATAAATGCAACAGTGTTAGTGTGTGCAAAAAATATTACTGCTGGTAATGGTCAATCAACTATTATCTTATGAGGACCTAAGGAAAATGCTTGCAGGCTCTGAGGGACAGGAAGGAGAAAAAAAATGCTGGTAATCATCAATCAACTATCATATCAGCTCTTTAAAGGATCAGGCAGTTTTATATGTATATGTGTATGTATTTATTTACACTGCAAATGGGTAAATACCTGGTGGCAGTGGTAACTAATTACACTCAAAAATGACAATAATAAACATAATTAATAATAAATAATAATAATTTTTTTACTTGGTTATTTAACGACGCTGTTTCAAGTATGAGGTTATTTAGCGTCGATGAGATTGGTGATAGTGAGATGATATTTGGCGAGATCAGGCCGAGGATTCGCCATAGATTACTTAACATTTGCCTTACGGTTGGGGAAAACCTCGGAAAAAACCCAACCAGGTAATCAGCCCAAGCGAGAATCGAACCCACACCCGAGCACAATGCAGGATCGGTAGGCAAGCACCTTAGCGGACAGAGCTATGACAGTGGCTAAATAATAATAATAATAATAATAATAATAATGATAATAATAATAATAATAATAATAATAATAATAATAATAATAATAATAATAATAGTATTATGGAACTGAAAATATGAGTGCCATGAAATTAATGCAAGCTTTTTTTCTCTTGTACGGAGGAGGGACCCGAAGGCTTGCACTACTGTCTGAGACTTATTGTGCTTACCATTCCTATTCTGTGAATGACTGGGTAGCCGAACAGCAGCACTCTTGAACAAGTACAACACATTGCACTGTGAACTTAACCCAGGCTGTGGTATGGATGATGATACGTGAATAAGTTAATGATGGCAAAATGTGTCCAAGATCCAATGTTGAAAGTTACCCAGCAATCCTGCTTCAATTGGTTGAGGGGGAAACCCGGAAAAAAACTCCAACCAGGTAACTTGTCCCAACCAAGATTTGAACCCGGGCCTGCTCACTTCATGGTCAGATGTGCTGTCACTCCAAAGCGGTGAACTCTGACGCAAGTTTTCTCATTATACATTTCACGCATTTCGTAACAATTCTGTTTCTTTATCACGTGAATGATATTGTCTATACAGTATTTTATTCAACTATTATTCAAAAGACATACATGACACATGTGACCTCATTTATAGAATGTGGAGTTTAAGTAGCAGTTGCCTGGGTTCGAATCCCGGTCGGGGCAAGTTACCTGGTTGAGGTTTTTTCCGGGGTTTTCCCTCAACCCAATATGGGCAAATGCTGGGTAACTTTCGGTGCTGGACTCAGGACTCATTTCACCGGCATTATCATTTCATTCAGAGGCTAAATAACCTAGATGTTGATAAAGCGTCGTAAAATAAACCAATAAAAAAAAAGTAGCAGTTAGCTGGTGATATAAGAGGTAGGTCAATCAAATGAGCGATTTGAAACCTCGGTTTTTCCCAGTAAAACTCAGTTGAGTTTGCTGCGAAGATTCCCATCGTGAATAAAAGTGTATGCCAATTAGTTAGATGGAAAACTGGAATTGTGCATATGTGCATATGCCATCAAGTTTTGTTACAAAAATGACGATAGTTTCGTGACGACACAGTGGTTGTATCGTTGGTATTACAATATATATCATAATAAACCAGTGAGATCTACGCATGCTATTAAAACATGGGTGAAAAATTTCACAGAAATAGGTTCTGCTCTAAGGAAGAGTTAGAAGTGTGCAAACATTAGAGAACATCACTGCTGTAAGAACTGCACTTGAGCAGAGCATTATGCCATAATGGTCGATAATTTTTTTATACCTCAGATTACCAACATCCAAAGATCAATGGGGAGGCATGTTCCAGCAGAATGGAGCAACCAATCATACCACTGGAGTATCAATGCAACACCTCAGATATTTATTTTCGAATCATCTTATTTTCAGGTAGGCCTACAGAGATATTCCATGGTCGGGAAAGTCACCAGATCTAACAATTTCCTATTTCTTTTGTGAGTGTACTGAAAAGAGTCTTCAGTCATCCTCCACCATAAGATATCGAAGAACTCAAAGAATTCATCATGAAACATCTCAAATCCCATGGATATGTTCCACTGTGTGATCAAGATTACAAGAATGTGTGTCGATTAGCAGCTCCAGATCAGAAGGCAAGCACCTCTGCTGACTGAGCTATACTGGTGGCTGGGGACCACCTTACCAGTGCTACTGTGTTCAAAGGAATCTCTGAGGAAATACAGAATGACTTACCAGCGTGAATGCTTAGTCAGAACTATATTAAACAAGAACTCTCATATGCAGAGTTTGTTTCGGTAATAGCAGATGAAACAACTGATATTTCATCTGTATTCCAATTGGCTGTGTTCAGATATGTGTTAAACAATGGATAACCAGTTGAACGATTCTGGGAATTTTGCAACCCTTCTGGACATGACTCTGTATTAATTTCCCGATGTATTCAAAATGCAAAATGTAAAATGTCTCGAAAAACTTGTTGTTAACCCAGACAAATTAGTTTCCTAGAGCTATAAATGTGCTAATGTTATGAGCGGTGAAGCAATTATATTCAACATACTTATAAAAATGATCGTCTTGTGCATTGTTACACTCACTACCTCAATTGTTAAAGCAATTTAATTGTAACTCAATGCACCAGTCAGAACCAAGGTGTTAGTGTTTTTTTTTTCAACCTGAGCGATGTCATTAATTTTTTTGTAACTCGCCACAGAGAACTGCCTTACTTGACGAAGTGATTGGAAAAAGAATTCTACATGCTTCTGCATGGAACTTACTCCCATTTTCACTTTTGGCTAGCAGTTTTCTACAACATTACACCTTACGTGGATGTCTTACTTAACTAAATTCAGAAGAGGAATACTGATGACCTACAAATAAGAAAGAATGTAAACACATTCAGAAGACAATGATAAAGGAAAGAGAGGGAATGGAGGCAGAAAGTATGAAGTTAAAAAGGCAGAGCTGCTATCAAAGAAAAGAAGAGATGAAAACACTTATGTTAGTAGAACTATGGCAGCTAAGGGAGTTTGTAACATCATTGCAAATAAAGCAGAAAGAAGATTCTCTTTTACTGCTCACTTCTCTGAAGTGTATCCGATGCCGAAAAATTTCAACAGTACGATAAACACTTCCCTTATTTAGGCTACTATTGAAGAAATAATAGGTGTTTATGAACTTCTGGAAAAGGATCGTCTTAAAACAGAATTGCAGATTATCTACAGAAAATCAGATTTTAGGAATATGAGTAGCACATTCAGTCTTTCGCAGATGCTCACAGAATACACAAAATAGCCTACATTTTCAGAGACTTACAAGCTTTTGTTCATTGTTACTACAATAATTTTATTTTTCCCTGTAGTAGTCTTAATATTTATTATTTAAATTTAGAATCAATTGTTTTCAAAATGAGTTTCATTTCCAGTATTTTGAAAATATATGTCTTAAATTATTGGCAATTAAAGATACATGTAACATTTAAACAGTAGTCTTTTTTTTCTTTCATTATTCATATACCATTGTGAATTCCCAATTTAATAACTCACGAGCCGCCACTGCTTACATAATAACTATACCTTTTCAACCTCAATTTCTGAAAAGTTAACCTCAATTTATGAAATGGTTAATTCATATTCGGAAAAAATAAACTTGATATTTCGGAAAAGCTAACATCAATTTTGGAAAATGTAAATTCAATATCGGAAATGATACCAAACTCAATAAAAAATGAAGTCAATTTAGAAGTTGAAGGTTTTTCTCATTTTTTCAACTGTATAGTAACACTATACATAATATTATATAGGCCTACATATTAAAAACTGATTCTCCATATTCTCTCAAGAAGAAAGAAATAGGGACCTATCGCAGCTACACAGTCATTCAATGAACGTTTATTCATAATATTCGTTTTGTAAAGGATGGCACAAAGCTAGTTACAGAGCCTGTCCTGAACATTTAAAGCTCCAGGAAGTTACATCTTCATTTGTACAGCTGTCAAAAGAAAAAGTGGCCGCTCTCCTGAAACAAAGTTCACTTCGGGTATCTTCGCTACAATTCGGAGACAGGCGATGTTACATGTTGTTGGACCACGTTGCCTGATATCTATAGTATAATTTAAGTATTCTGTGTGTTATTCGATAGCATAATGGTAGCGTTTAGGCCTCTTATTCATGAGGTCCTGCGTTCGACTACAACCTCGTGCTTTTTATGTTCTTTTTTGTTCTGTTTTTGAGAGAGACAAACTATACATAATGGCGCCTTTCTCTTTTACGATTATTTTAGTAATTAACATCAGGTTCATTAATATAATATGCCATGACTTTATCATTATGATATTGTGGCTGCAAATGGAAAGAAAAAAGATTTTATTCTCAATAAAAATATCTTTCGTGGCATAAACAAAACAAATTTACTGGCGTCGGTCTTAAAACATCCAAACAATTAAGCGTTCAAAAAACAAAACAAAAAGCCACAATTCAATATTCAGTCTATCTTCCTCTTATCTCGATCATCTTGCAGTCGAGTGGGCATGGAATTGACTAGTCTTTGCAAATAGCAACTGTTCTTAGACACGATATTTCAGGCATTCTGAACATACATACATAAGTGTTCTGTCCATGGGCAGGTCTTTCATTGCAAACCCAGCAATCTTCAATCTTTCCTATTTTCTGCCTTCCTCATAGTCTCTGCATATGATCCACATATCCTAATGTCGTTATATTATTCTTTTCAACCAGAGACCCAACCAATTCCTTTTTCTCTTTCTAATCAGTTTCAGCATCATTCTTTCTTCACTCACTTTTTCAAACACAATTTTATTTCTTATTCTGTCTGTCCACTTCACACGCACCGTTCTTCTCCACATCCACATTTCAAATGCTTCAATTCGTTTCTCTTCATTTCGTCGTAATGTCCATGTTCCTTCCCCATACAATGCCACACTCCACACAAAGCACTTCACTAGTCTCTTCCTTAGTTCTTTTTCCAGAGGTCCGCAGAAGATCCTTCTTCTTCTTCTATTAAAAGCTTCCTTTGTTCATGTTTGCAGTTTTTCTTGGGAAGGATAGGCCTAAATGCGGTAACATCCCGTTGCTTTCCGCATACCACTATCTCTTTCGCATCTTATTAAATTCCAGGGGGCCCAAACGTGGAGATGAGGAGAGTGGTTTTGACTAATTGGGCCCTCCGGACTTCACCGAAAGTCACGGCAAGGGTTAAATATTAATTCTATCAGGATGTTTGACCCGATCACAGACCGGGAAATCTCAATTAGCCTTTGCCCCCCACATCCTGGACTAGCTTCTACGAATCATCAGAAAATCTTAGAGTGTGACTGGGCCAATTTTTCCGAAAATGTTTCCATACTTTTGCCTTCGTAGCTCAGCAGATGAACGTCGGAATTTAGATGTCAACGTCTCAGGTTCAATTCCTCGTTACTCCTTTTCATTTTATTGTGATTCAAGATAGTATAAAGTAATAATACAAAAAGAAAAACTAATACCAGTATTATGCAACTGGATTTTTCCAAACCTAATATTAAATTTATGTTATTTATATCGCTAAAGAACGATTACATATAAGTAACTTGAATATTATATATACAGTATTACTAAAGAATGATAACAGAATATAAATGATAAATATCGGTTTGTTTAATTAATATAAGATATTATATAATACGTATTTAATTATCTAAATAAAATAACCTATTTTGTGTTATAATTACTTACATAAAATACAGATTATTTATATTGCGAAAGAACAATAACAATATAAATAACTTGAATATTATTTTATAATGCTAATGAAGGAAAACAGAATATAAATGATAACTTGAATATTATTTATATCGCTAAAGAACGATAACACTATAAAAAAACGTGAATATTATTCATATCGGAATTTCACAGATTTATTACAGATGTATTTAAGAAATTGTAGAAGAATAGTAATTAGTAACAGTGTCCTATTTATTCTTCTTGGAGCCAAATTTGTAACTTTTAAAAGTGTGGTTACTATGTTGAAGTGTATGTGTTGCAACGGATGCTTGATTTGTTATGTATGTGAGTCAGTTATGGGATGCTTGATGTCGTTGTAATGTCGTAATTATAGTTTGATTGTGTTTGTGTGATTATTGTGTATTAATTTATGATGTATGGTACGGAAAGCTGCATATTTGTGTTATAGAAGTGTTACGTATGTGTGTTGTTAATGTTTTTGTATGTTTCAAATTGATAACTGATATTTGTTTTGCAATCGCAATGCCTAATTTACGGATTGTTTATGTTTTGTTTACATTGCATAAGCTAATTTAATTTTCTTTTCCATTTCTCTTTATGCTTATCTTTTTTTGTGTATAAAACTATAGCCCTAACATACATATGTAAAATAGGGCTAACCCCCATTGGAGATACAATAATAATAATTATTATTCATATCGTTATAAAACGATAACAGAATACAAATAATGACTTGAATTTTATTCATATCTCTAAAGAACGATAACAAAATATAAATAAAGAACGATAACTGGATATAAATGATAATTTGAATATCACTTACATCACTAAAGAACGATTAAAAAATAAAATGAAAACTTGAAGAAGGCCCGAACCCACAACCTTTGAATCATTAAACAAGCACTCTACCGCTGGTCTACGAGGCGTAGATATGGAACACTTTCATAGTTCCGGAACTGCTTATACAAGCACATGCATCGTGTAACATCGCCGCGACCAGAAGTGGACTTTGAAATTATTCGCTGTTCACGAATGCGGCCACTTTTTTTTTTTTTTACAACTGTACAAAAAAATTTATGTAAATAGAAATATAAATTCTTCTCCAGTTGGTACAAACTTATCCAATGTGAATTTTCCATCATTCCTGGCCCCAAAAATTTAATCTATTCAAAAATCCTATGCTGAACCAGGTTCTTACTAAATTAGATTCTCTATTAGCTCTGCTATATCCTCTTAGAACTGCATCTCAAATTTTACCTGTCCTTGAAAACAAAAACTGAACAATATCTCTAACAACACAAAATGCATTTGCACATGGAATTGTCAAGGAATTAGCAATAAATATAACGAACGTTACTATTTTTCCTTAATTTACATGATATTGACATACTGTTTGCAATGGAAACCTAGCTAACACATCACATTCACTTTAGAATTTCGGGCTATAATGCATATTGAGCAGATCCCAGTGGTAGTGATGTGAGAAAATGGAGTTCTGCGATATTTATTAAAGGGCAATTCCAAGCATGACGTAATTACATTTGTACACATTTTCATGCTTATTTTTCGTAACATATAGAAAAATAAAATATATATTCAAATGGAACTTATACAAAATTAAAAGGATTAAACTTACTTACTTACTAACTTTTAAGGAACCCAGAGGTTCATTGCCGCCCTCACACAAGCCCGCCATTGGTCCCTATCCTGGGCAAAATTAATCTATTCTCTATCATCATATCCCATCTCCCTTAAATCCATTTTAATATTATCTTCCCATCTACGTCTCGGCCTCCCTAAAGGTCTTTTTCCCTCTGGCCTCCCAACTAACACTCTATATGCATTTCTGGATTCGCCCATATGTGCTACATGCCCTGCCCATCTCAAACGTCTGGATTTAATGTTCCTAATTATGTCAGGTGAAGAATACAATGCGTGCAGTTCTGTGTTGTGTAACTTTCTCCATCCTCCTGTAACTTCATCCCTCTTAGCCCCAAATATTTTCCTAAGCACCTTATTCTCAAACACCCTTAACCTATGTTCCTCTCTCAAAGTGAGAGTCCAAGTTTCACAACCATACAGAACAACTGGTAATATGTTAAACTACGAAAAAAAATGTAACAATTTGATTTCTCTAAGTCAATTATTAATAATGTTATAAAATTTCCAATCTGCCATGACATAATTATACTATTCGGACATTGTACTTCGCATGGTTTTACATAAGTTAAAGATCTGCAAATTATAGTGGAATTTTTTTTCTGACTGCAATATACAAAGGTCACTTACTAAGTCATGGCAACTAATTTTTTTTAGGCAAATGTGTTGTTATACAAACATTTCATTATACACATATGAAAATTCATAATGTACTTTACCAACCATGTCTGTTACATGAGTTTCTCAGGAAGTATTGTAGACAAGGGAGAACAGTAAAAATTAAGAAAATGTTATCTTATGTCATAATGTTGAGAACAATAGTTTGCATGCACATTAACACATTAAAAAAAAGTTTGCACGCACATTAACATATTTTGAATACATTAAGATCCTTTGAAGTAATCTCCAAGACAATCAACTGTTTTGCTGCCAACGATGAAGAAGACGACCAATACCATCAGCTGCTTCATTGTCCAATCTGGCAATCTCGCATCGCACTGCGTTGGCTATGTCTTCTCGTGTATGAAAAGGTCTCCCAAACAATGGAGCTTTCAATTTCGGTATCAAATCGAAACCGTATGGTGACAGATCGGGGAGTAGGGAGGATGCTCTAATCTCAATTCCAGCACAACCTCCAACAGCTTCTACGAGTTGTGTGTAACATTCTCTTGCATTTTGACCGCAAAGCACTGCTATTTTTACATATGCATGTTATTCTAGCCGACTCTCATCCATACTTAACAAACTACAAACATCAACAATGACTTGCCCGCATCCCTTATAATGTAAATGTTGCATATCAAACAATGTGGATTGTGGTCCGGGATTCCGCGGAAAAAAATAGTTGCCATGACTTAGTAAGTGGCCCTCGTACTATGTCACTGAAAGTTAAAGAAATCTTTTGATGCAAATCTGAAATTTCTGTATTGAATATCCTTTGCACAATGAATAAACTCGAAGTGACGTAATTACACAACACCGTGACATAATCACACTTCCAAATTAAACAATTAACACTACATTAGCATGACACATGGTTGTTATACGACATTATTTTAAATACTGAAATAATGCAATAATAATAATAATAATAATAATAATGATTTTTCAGCTCACCATTCTGTTGTTTGCAGAATGTGTACTATTATTCCACTTCTGGTATCAGTTGCCACTTAATTACGAGTGAAACGCGGAAATGATAATTTTTTTATGATGTCCTTGAATTTGAATGTTACTCAAAATTTCAGTGATGAGTCTTTTTGTATCTTTTCCTCTCCAAAGGTTGTGAACACTATTTGTTTAGGCTCATACAATAAAGTTTGAATTTTCTGATTAAGTCCACACTGACTTAAAAGGAATTACACACCATGAAACACGGAAAAGCCTGTCAGTTCTCCAAGATATTATAATGGATGGATTTCATGGTACTCGCTCATTTAGTATTACATGTGGGTGGTGCTCACAATCTTCAAAAGGTTGAGAACCTCTGATATAGACATTGCTGTAACTACATTAACCATTCAATATGTAGCGCATGCAGCCAGTAGCCGTTCTCAGAATTATAAAAACATAAATAGAGTTCCATTTACATTACATTTAATACAACTTTAGCTCATTAGAAAGTAGTATGAATTACTCTGACAACATACAAATACCCTCCATACTTACTTACAAATGACTTTTTAAGGAACCCGGAGGTTCATTGCCGTCCTCACATAAGCCCACCATCAGTCCCTATCATGTGCAAGATTAATCCAGTCTCTATCATCATATCCCACCTTCCTCAAATCCATTTTAATATTATTCTCTCATCTATGTCTCGGTCTCCCCAAAGATCTTTTTCCCTCCGGCCTCCCAAGTAACACTCTATATGCATTTCTGGATTTGCCCATATGTGCTACATGCCCTGTCCATTTCAAATGTCTGGATTTAATGTTCATAATTATGTCAGGTGAAGAATACAATGCGTGTAGTTCTGCATTGTGTAACTTTCTCCATTCCCCTGTAACTTCATCCCTCTTAGCCCCAAATATTTTCCCAAGAAACTTATTCTCGAACACCCTTAATCTCTGTTCCTCTCAAAGTGAGAGTCCAAGTTTCACAACCATACAGAACAACCAGTAATATAACTGTTTTATAAATTCTAATTTCAGATTTTTGACAGCAGACTAGATGACAAAAGCTTCTCAATCATATAATAACAGGCATTTCCCATATTTATTCTGCATTTAATTTCCTCCCGAGTATATTTATATTTGTTACTGTTGCCCCAAGACATTTGAATTTTTCTACTTCATCAAAGGATAAATTCCCAATTTTTATATTTTAATTTCGTACAATATTCTGGTCACGAGACATCATATATTTTGCCTTTTTGGGATTTTCTTCCAAACCTATGGCTTTACTTGCTTCAATCACCATGGCATGGTGCGTCCTCAGGTTGCAGATAGAGGAGACGGCCTCCAGATATGGAGGGTAGCTGTGAATATATTGAATAAGCAGTTGTGGACAGCCGATAAGGGCCATAGTTCTATCTTTTCTCTACAGGTGGCAAACTGACCATTGTCTGCTAGTGAATTTTTACCGTTTCATGTTTACTGTCATTATATTCATTACATTATGCTAAATATAATGTGTAGACAAATAGCCTTTTGCAGAAAGAAAACTTATTATAATGTTTAGAACTTTGTGAGAATTATGATGAGAAATCTGTTTATTAAAAAAAAAAAAAAGGTACTGCATGGGATTCGAACTCGAAGCCAATGTAGTTCAGCTTTTATCGTGGTTCTTGCCTGAACCATCTATGCTATTGGAGCTTTGATAACTCAGTGTGTATTTCCTACCTTACTTAGTCATAAACAAATTACACACAAGATTTTCGACTGATGATACATATCTCTATTCGATTCATTTTACATTCTTCAGAGCCTCAGAAGATCTAGCATACACTATCCGGTCTGATCTGTAACATATTTCAGACTACTGAACCAAATGAGCGAATTTAAGCTACTTAAATATGCTTGTCTTGTGAATGAAGCGTCGCATGTGCAGTGCGGAATACTTGGGACTTTGAATATTTCAAGTGCTCATTCTTTTTGAGTGGCAGTGTACATTCTCTGTTAAATATGAATCTGCTCAATCAAAATCAAAATCTTGTTCAATTTGGAGTACGGGTATCTCAGGGAAGTATTCTGGGACTGCTGCTTTATATTATATATACAGAGGGTGCAAAAAAATGTATACAAACTTCAAGCAAAGAAAAAACTATGTTAAAATAAAGCTGAATTCATACAAACAGAAAATGAGCACTAATCATCTTAGACTTTTACAGTTACAACAGTTGCTCAAAATGCCCACCATGGGTGTTGAAAAAGGCTGTTAACATAAAAAAGCTGAATTCATACAAACAGAAAATGAGCACTAATCATCTTAGACTTTTACAGTTACAACAGTTGCTCAAAATGCCCACCATGGGGGTCGAAAAGTATGTTAACATAACAAAGCTGAATTCACACAAACAGAAAATGATGAGCACTAATCATCTTAGACTAGAGTGTATGAATGGTGGGTAAGACGGATATGCGTAACATGTTCAGGTACACTTGGCCAGTTACTGTTCCATCAAAAAAGAATGGTCCAATTAGACCCCTAGATGACAACCCACACCAAACATTAATTCCAGGTAAATTAACAACCTTTTCTACAAAAACATGTGGATTGTTTGCACAAGAGTAGACACAGTTATGCCGGTTAACAGTTCCGTTCAATTTAAATTGTGCCTTATTGGATCAAACAACTTTCCCTACAAAGGCCTCATCCTCTTGCACCATGTTCCGAAAGCACTCGCAGTACTGCATTTTCCGATCAGGGTCATCTTCATTTAATGCATACAAAAGTCTTGGGATGAAAACTTTCAACTTTGCTGTTTTAATAATACGACATACACTGGTTCTGCTAATCCCAGTCTCACGTGCACATGGCTTTGTAGATTTCTGTGGTGAGTGCTCAAAACGTTCCAAAACCATAGCCGAGGATGCGGGGCTTGTTGATGAGTGAGGTCTCCCAGATCTGCTCTTGTAAACATCGCATACAGTACCATGAGTCTCAAATTTGTCACGAATGCGTTCAATTGTTAATCACATTGGTGGTTCTGTTCTGTACTCATGTCTCCATTGCCATTGAACTTCAACAACATTCTCGGTTCTCCAATACCACTTCAAAATTGCTTTCCACTGTTTAAACGATAATCTTGGCTCCAGTTTGTTGTTGTTGTTGTTGACTGAACTGTCGCGCAGTAACGCTAGCATAACGTATGTGAGTCTCATCTGTTTACAGGACATCATACTACGCATTACTGTTGTTTTTCGATCCAACTTTGAAATATATTAAATAGATATCTCCTGTCAAAGTGTACATACATTTTTTCGGCACCCTCTGTACATCAGATTTTCCATCTTAAGATCACTTAACAATAGCCCATTTTGCTGATGATGTTGCTATCCTTAGTAAAGGTGTGTGATGAAAGATGGATAGAACAGAGAAAAATTTTCTCCGGTACCGGGACTCGAACCTGGGTTTTCAGCTCTACGTACTGACTTTATCCACTAAGTCACACTGGATTCCAGTTCCGATGCCGGATCGAATCCCCTCAGTTTAAGTTCTACCCCTCAGTTTTCCCTTTGGTGGCCTACCCTCATGTACTGTGTCAGAGTATGTGACAGTAGCACAATGTTCAACACACTCATTACGAGTGACTAAGTGGCCAGGATCCAACAGGATGAACGCTGTCTTGAATCATTAAGTGATTACATATGCATATCATATTATTATGATTACTTTGAGTAACTGTCATTAATCCACCACAAGATCCAGCCCATAGAAGACTCAAAAGAAAATGGCATAGTGATAAGATACTATAGAGTTCTTTTGGGATTGCCAGTGGGCAATACCAGAGCTATCTTCTAGAAGCCAGGGCATTTGTATGTTTGGCAATGTTGAGCAGAGGCAGAGGCAGAGGCAGAGACGAAATAGAGCATGATATTTAATGATGTGGAACATTTTCGAGACAAGCACATTAATTATAAAGTATCAGGTATTTTTAGAAGAAACACCTTTTGCAGGTGAATACCGAAGCTGGTTCAGTAAAAGTGACAAGATTTTTTACAAATTAAATTACTTTACAATTGTGGCTTCAAAATAGTAAAATTCTGAAGTAGATAAAGCAATACTACCATATTATAGAAATCTCGGCTATATATTAAGAAACAAAAATACTGTATTACTTTCTGTTATAAAATGTTCAATTATGTATGCAGTTATTAATTAAACAGTCTAAATAACAAAATCATTAATCTCGTTTGCATATGTAAAGTGATCTTATGTCTACAATCCATGCTTCTTGCAACAAAGAGTTTCAACACAAGGAACATATTTTGACGTACACAGTTACTGTCATCCTCTGAGGAGTTTAGTGCTGAGAGGAATGCAGTTCCGACTAGTCTAGCACGGTACTGGAAAGGGAGGGAACAGTGACAGATGCAGTCTGGAAGGAAGTACAATCACACTGAAAACATTCGCCCAATTTACGAGAGCAGTATGCCTATTAGTTTTCTAACGTATTTTTGGCGAGATAGAGATACAACCATTCGTACTTACGTGTTCAGAGAAAAAAAGTATTGTAGAAAATTTTATTTATTTATTTACTCTGGTGAAGTTAAGGCCATCACACCACCAGAAAGACAAATACAATAAAATAAATGAAAAGAAAAATCATAATACAACTACAATAATATAAGCTAAATGAAAAGAAGAATCATACTACAAAATTTAGTGATTAGTAGAATTGAATTAAATTTGTAACGTAATCAATTTAAATATACTGTACTGCTGAACTCACTTGAGAAGTACACAGTCATACACTACTACAAACTGAAGACTGCATATTTTTGGGCGATTAATACTTCCCATTCTGCTTGGCTCGGCTTGGCTGTAGCAATAAAAGAATCTACCTGCAACCCCCCCCCCACCCCCCGCACCAATGACAAGAATACCTCAGGTCCCAGCGCTAAACTCGTCAGAGCAAGACAGTAGATTTTACAGTCTACAGATTATGTAAGCAATGTACACAAACACTAAGATTTAAAGGGAATTAACTAATATATGTTTAACCTTGGCCTATTAAATTCCTGCGAATAGGGTGAAAAATCGCCAAACTTAATAGCCCTGAAGAAATAAAAGAAATCTTCCCAGTTGTTGACCACTTAAATGCTGGTCACGATCAAATGTATCTTGCAGTTCAAAAGACTGTCAAGAAAGTACATTTCTCCTAAAAATTTGAACTGTTGTCCATTCCCAATCAAGAAACAGCAAACAACGAATGAATCCTTGCACAGTTTTTCAAGATGCAATTAAAGCTTTTAGTGTTACAGGGTTTTACCTTCTTTAGTTGTGTTGAAACTGCTTTTGCTTTGTTTTTTAGTTTCAAACTCCTGGCACCAGCAAGCTTGAAGACATTACTCTTGACTTGCTTGCTTTTCTTTTGTTTCCCCATGTGTTACCGTTTTGTCACCTGGAAAGAAGTGCAAATGCGTTATTCCTGTTCAAAATGATTGCAACATCGGTACTTTGATTAATTACAGCAGGGATGTGTCACTAAGTCCCACTACATAGTCAGAAACATTTGGTATTTATTTTCACTTATACACTTTCCTTGGAAAGTTTTTATCTTTTGAACAAGTCACTCCACAGTGATTTATTTGAAAATAAGTGTAGCCTGCAACTCAACAAACCTGCTCCAATCTAACAGAGATACTTTAAATTGGGTCATAATTTCTGTAGTTGGCCTGGTAACTTTTGCTGAAATGGCTTTGCACTATATTAAAGAGTCAAAAGACTGGCATTTCACATTGCATCTGTAGTATATGCATTCGGCTACAATGTATTCTAACACGGAATATTACATCCATGCTTATAATGAGTACCTGCAAGAACATACTGATATGAAGTAATCCTGTAAGATTCACACTAAATGCTTAGTGTCTATTACAATTCAAAAAGCAATTATTTCCGTATTTAATTAAGGATAATTAAATTTCTAACTCAAATAACGTCGTTACAGGAGAAAATGAATTTATATGCTTACTTTAAGGTCGTGATCTCAGCATTTTTATATCATAACTCGTAAGTAAAATATTTACGATGACCTAACAATGGTCTGTCATTACAATTTTAATTAGGCCTCTCAGAAGACTGAAACAAAAATTGGAAGTTTCATACTCTCTTTTTAAGCTTATGTGGAATCTAAGTTCACTGCAATTGCAATTCAATTACTTTGTCAGATTGTGCTTTTAGACATTTTCTTTGATTATTATTAAAAAGAAATAGATAAACGAAATCATTTAATATACCATATATCCCACTGGCGGAGCATGACTGTAGAAGAAAATGTTATGTTTTATTTAACGATGCTCGCAACTGTCAAGGTTATATCAGCATCACCGGTGTGCTGAAATTTTGTTCCACAGGAGTTCTTTTACATGCCAGTAAATCTGCTGACATGAGCCTGTCGCATTTAAGCACACTTAAATGCCATCGACCTGGCCCAGGATCGAACCTGCAACCTCAGGCATAGAAGGCAGCACTATACCAACTGCGCCAAGCCGACAACTATAGAAGAAGTGTTAGCAGTTAATCAAGATTGTTATCAGTATCACAATTTTAATGAATCTTACGTCAATTGTGATATCAATTGATCTCTTAAATACCATTCTACACTGAAATTATTTAGAGGTGGAGTGGTCTACCCATTTCAATTATATCCTTTTTTTAATTGTAATTTCTACTGCCAAATTATCGTTTTAATAACTGTTCTATGATACAATGAGAGCCACTTATTTCGATTCAATTCACTATATTAATAATGCCACTTTTATTCTCATGTAAATGTTCCCGGAATCGCTTACATGGTCGCTTCTCACTCACAGCTTTCACTCATGGTCAAGGGAAGAGGGAGCACAACTCGCCAATACGCTTGACACCAGTTTCTGGTTCCAGCATTAGCATAAGAGAGATTGCTAACAAGAATTATTCATACATAACAACTGATCTTTGTAGTAAATATCTTTCGGCCTGACCAAAAATGATGTTCATATTTTAATTAACATGCATAAGAAGTAACTGTAAAATATAACTTATTTTAGTTAAAATAATATTTAACAAAATAACTTTCATTGCTAACACTGCTAACATGGACACGCCATCATTGCTATAACCAAAAAAAAACTTTCGTTTTCTGGATTACACGTAAAAGGCAATATTTATAATAAATTCCAAAAGTAAGACATGTGAGTTCATTTATATGCTGTATAAATGAGGTATAGATAAATGTAATTAATTTACACAAATTTACATAAAATAGCTCTGTGAAGGTTTAAATTGTAATGAACAATTTTCACTCAAAGCCATAACAGTGTTTCTAAGTTACGTTTTCAACTTAAAAAAAAATACTAAAGTGGGAAGAAAAAAAAAATATATATATATATATATGAAAATGGACAGTCTCTTCATCCCTTGCATTCTTCATTTACATCTAAAGCTCTTCGTCCAACCAGAGGGTTAATGCAATTCACTATTACAAAACAAATGTGTGTTATCTCAGACAACAGTGTCGGAAATTATATTTTTAGTTTACAGTGGTTTCTTCTTTTCAATTTTTGCAATTTACGTAACTATGAGTACAGCACGTAAATAAAGAGAAATTGGCTAAAATAATTTTGCCACATACAAATGATAGGAGTAGCTACTTACCAATAAAGTATGCATTAATGCCTTCATAATACAAGCAGCAGTGTGATGTACTTAACGAAACATATTATTTCGGAATATGTATGATAAGAACTTTCTTGTGTTAAATATTATTAACGTACCTTGTTAACATGTTTCGACCTATTTTCGGTCATCTTCGGAACTAGTCGTTGTTGGTCTTGGCACCTCTTGTTTCCTGTGTGGGTGCGTTCGTAGTGTAGAGTCAAAGAGTGTATGTGTTTTGAAATTGAGTTGTGTGTTGAGAATATCATTGGGGTGTGTTTTCGTCTGTCTGTATATTTCATATTGTTATGGCATCACAGCCATAACAAAATTACAAAACACCCCAACGATATTCTCAACACACAACTCAATTTCAAAACACATAGCCTACACTCTTAGACTCTACACTACGAACGCACCCACACAGGAAACATGAGGCGCCAAGACCAACAACGACCAGTTCTGAAGATGACCGAAAATAGATCGAAACATGTTAACAAGGTACGTTAATAATATTTAACACAAGAAAGTTCTTATCATACATATTCCGAAGTGATACAGTTTTAAAAGTTGTGTAATCAAGATGTATACATATTATTTGTTTCAGTGACAACTTGCTGTTTGAAAAAACTGAATCGTACCTCATCCTTTTCCTGAAGTTGTACTGTTGTATGTCCATCTTTTAAAAGCTTTTGACATGTAAACAAAAAGAGGCTGCATGCCACACAGCATCTGAGGCAGTGAATAGCACTGCAAATTAAATGCTAATGAGTCAGACACTACAAAGTTTCCTCTACAGTAGACACGTTCAGCACGGGCAATTTTAGCCTTAAAACAATGTGCAACAATGATGTAAATGTGCAACAATGATGTAGAGTATCTTTTAAGCATGTGTCTGCATGCATGAGATTCTACGTCACTATTGCACCTCATTTTGAAGGCTAGAAATGCCTACTCTGCAGTGTTCAACTGTGATAGGACTGTGTCTAATTTCCATTTTTCCTACAATATTTGCCCCTTGTTAAGAACTTCATTCAGCTGGACTACTGTAATACTACCTCTGGTCTTCCAGCTATGTCAGAAAATACAACTGCACATGATACATAAAAAAGCAAAATAGACAATGACAAAAATCATGCTTGTTGATTTTTTCATAAAATGACTGAAGCTGCTGCCTCTGTGGTCTGGTAGTCAGCATGCTGGGTTCCAGATCTGGAGGTCCCGGGTTCGCCTCTTGGGGAATTTTCCTTGAAGAAAAGTTTCCTGGATGTCTAGTCTGGAAATTTGTATGACTACGAGTGTGATTGAGAGTGTGCCAGATTATTAATTCATCAATCCTAAAAAAAAAAAATGCAATATAGCAGGACTGTCACTGGGCAGAAACCTGAACACACCTTCTGTGTCACATTGTTGATGAGTGCCGCCCATCTGTGAGCTCAACCAGAAAGGACTACAAGATGCTAGAGAGTTAGCAGTGAATTAAAACAAATATTACTGAAGTGCACTGTTACATCAGGAGATAAGCACACCACACTGAGAACCGAGATTTGTAAAAATATAATTTCCGACACTGTTCTCTGAGATTATCCAAATGTTTCTATATTAAAGTTCGTCGTTATACTATACTATCTTATAAAACTGTAAGAAGTAAATATTTATTTTCCACTGCTATCAGCTTCACCCTTATTATCCAATGTGAATCATCCAAAATGGAATATGAATTTTGAAAGTGTAAAAGTAGAGATGAATCGCAATTTGTAAATATATTTTATCCATTACTAGTATCTAAACGGTCTTTATTTCACAGTCCTTAGCAACAATGGCTTTATTCAAAGCACTGAACTAAAAGTTTTCAATTCACTTCTGTGAATTGTGAATTAAAAACCATGACAACCAACATATTAGCAACAATAAAATCCATACATTCATTAATTTATAACTTCTTCACAAACAACACATCACAAAGAAAACACATAGAATTTAAAATTAAATTTAGATACCAGTAATGGATAAAATATTGTATAGCACACGAGCGTAAACAGATTTTATCACCCTCAGCTTCACTTCAGATGCTAAAGTGTCTACTCGCGCATAAAGTCTAATTTTACTCTCTTATAGCCTACTATAAGGTGTGGTAGAATGAACTCATGATTTTGACTTATGTAATACTCATTCGACAGTTGGGATGTATTGAAGCTACTAGGCATGGCATAATATTGGACTAGACAAGGTATGCCATTTAAGGTTAGAGTATCAATTGTTTAGGTTTACATGGTAATGATTTCTGTTCTGTTACAAATATTAATTATGTCTGTAAATGTACTGAATAAACATGCCTCGTTGGTCAGCAGAACATCGGGCATTCACTATTGAAACATATATATAAAAAAAAAAAAAAGGAGACTTAGTGATAACAACACAGCGATTATTCAGGCAGCATTTCAATGTTGCAAGACATGGAAGAGTTCAGGATCACAACACAATCAATCAACTGGATTGAAAAATTACGAACAACAGCTTCTGCAAGAGATGACAAACCTGCAGGCAGAGTTCGAACTGTGTGTACACTGGAGAATATCGACAGAATACATGCTGCTGTCATTCACAGTCCAAAACGATCTGCATGTCGACAAGCTGTTGCTCTTAACATATCCAACAGGTCTCGTCGGATATTGCACATAGACTTAAATTACCACCCGTACAAAATTCAAATATAGTGCAAGAGTTGGACTGTGACTTCATTTCAAGAATGGAATTTTGCAATGAATTTATTCATTTATTGAACGAAGATACAGGAATTATTCGTCACTTAATAATGTCAGACGAAATTGGACACCACATTCTTGCCAAACACCTATATCACTTTGGTTTACTTCAAACACCCATCTGCAAGCTCTGTAATCTGGATGAAGATATGGACAGGGACCACTTAATGTACTGCCTAGCTCTTCACAGAACATCTGAGACCGAAAAATATTGGGAAGCCAAGATGAAGATGATGAATCAGATGGACAATTGATTTTTTCTTAATGTTGCATGCCATTAGAACAATAATGCCATTAGAACAATAATGCCATTAGAGCAATAAATGTCAGACAAAGCCCACTTTGGATTGTCTGGTAGTGTAAATAAACACAACATGCTACACTGCTTGTAACTTTTTTCATGGGGTTATTTAAATAGCAAAATGTATGAAACTCGTCTAGCAGATTTAAATACCCTGAAGGAGAGAATTAGAGAACAAATTAATGAAATTCCTTAAGACATGCTACTGCGCGTCGTGGAAAATGCCATGACTCAGGTGACAGAGTGCATCAATGTCAATGGATGACACTTGGCAGGCATTATTTTCATGAATTTGAATTTGTGCTCTGTAAAAAATGTCAAACGTTTGTCTCCTCATTGATAGGTATTTCGATAAATGTTAATGGCAGGTTTCTGAGTAGTAAAGATTTAAAAATCATGAGTTCATTTTGCCTCACCTTCTATAAATTACTATTAATATTTTCAAACAAAACTGCATGTTCACCATATAATGCTAAATGTAAGCATTACTAAAGAATAACAACACAATAGCGTGAATTCCCTCTGATTGAGGTTCTGGCTGATATATACATTTATTATCAGGCAGTATACATATCACTTGATGAAATATGTCAGAGGAAGAACAAATGTTTGTATACATTTGAAGTCTGATTAAAGTACTCAGCGATGCAAGCAATGGAGGGGGAAAGGAACTGGCCACCCTAACCCATTATCTCCTTACTTAGTTGCCTCACGAGTGATGCCTTATTTATGAATAGTCAAATGAAGTAGGCTTATTACTGAAATAACAATAGGCCTATATGAAATCATCAGGAAATACAGATTTTGACAAGTCTTTCATATGAGAGTCTGTCAGTGACCATTCGAAATGAGAATCAATAGAAAAGGTCAATTTATTTTCATATTAAAAAAACTCCTGTTGAATGCTATGTAGACCTAAAAAGATGTCAACAATTCTATGTTCACGTACAATTCATTCGTGTTTCTTTCCTCAGATTTATTTAACAACACTGTACCAACTGTGACGTTATCATCAGAGGAAATGGTGATAGCAAGTTGGTATTTAACGAGAAGAATTCCGAGGATTCGCCATGAGAATATTCAACATTCGCCTTGCAGTTGAGGAAAACCTCGGGGAAAAAAAACCCAACTAGATATTCATGTTAAATAATTATTTTGAAATTCATATTTAATTAAAAAAAGAAATGGATCTAGAACATCTTAAAATCTATACTTTAGTACCTAGTCCATAACTTATATTATGAAAATTTTGGAGTGCGAAAAGGCGAATGGCTTTGTTACCAGTCTTCCGGCATTTAATACAGGCCTAAATACCAATAATTTTTATATTAAAAATAAAGCATTATTAAAAGTTCTAAATAACTTCTTCATGCATAACAAATTTCACTTTTGCTTTACTTTAACCCTAAAGTATGGCCAATTTGTTTACACTTGAACAACTTTTTATCACCTCCTTCAGTTTGTCGAGACAAAATTATTTTTTAAAAGAGTAATGCTTACATCTTAACACATATTAAAAAAACAAGTTATTAACTTTTACAATATGCAAGTATCTCAAACAAGTTAAACTATAAATCATACCCAGACCTATGTATGACCCAGATGTAAATTGAGGTTAGGTCACCATATAGAAACAAGAACCCTCTGATTAGACATTTACTTTTATTAACCAAATATAAATATTCCTACACCTGGTGATCCTCACCATTTTCTCCAAAACATTGTCTCTTAATCTGAGATTTGTCTGGAAGATCTTCTGAATATCTTTTTGATATCTTGCACTGTTCCTCGATACAAACATCTTTTGGCAACGAAAATGTCACACGCATCATTTCCTTATTCACAGAAACATTCCGGACATGAAATATGTCTACAAGATTATCCTTGAGTTTTGTATCCAAGTTCTCTTCAACCAATTCTTTCGCTATAGCTATTGGATTGTCACCTTTCGCAAAACAATATAAATGGACAACAGGGAAATTGTTTACTTCTATCGATTCTACTTCAGATGACGTAAAAAGGGCTTTGAAGTATTTCAGGAATGTAGCAGCCATAGCAGGCAAGTTCATTGTAATGTGCATTGTGCTACTTTTGTAGTTCCCACTCTGCCACCTTTGCAGCATATCACGTTTCATATCACATTTAATAAAATCTCCTCCATCTTTATTGAATGTCTGTAATAGTTTTAGTACCTTGTTTATCTTTCCATTATGTAGCAACCACTTATGTGATTCTGGGTTTAAATCGTTTGCCAGAACAATGCATTTCTTTTTAGCAGCTGGTATAGCAAATGGCCCTACTCCTGCAAAGACATCATACAATATATCTCCTTCCTTAATTTTTTGTACGATTCTCTCGTGCTCAGAACTTAAACGCGGATTCCAATACACACTTGAGAAATCGAATTCAAAGGTACAGTGATTCTCTCGTACTTGTGCAAAAAAATTATCCTCACCACATAATACTTCCATATTAAAATTTCGGTATGTATTGTCAATAATGTCTGTTTTATTAACAACTGTCTTTGCACCTTTAACTTTATCAAGTAGAATTTGACCAATAATATGTTTATAGTCCAATAAATGTTCACGCAGATTGATATGAACTATGTGTCCTATTATTGAGTAGCTTGTTAAACTGTCTTTGTCTTCTGGTAAAATAGCTTTCAATAATTCGTCGGCTCTCCAATTTTCATATGTCAGTTCTATATTCTCAAATTTGAGTGAATCTTCGCTAATATTACAGCTCTGAATCGCATCTTCCAAATCCTTGTAGCATCTTACAATCATCGGATTCAATATTACCTTCCTATTTTTACCACAGTCCAATAATTGTACAGGTTTAAAATTATCAACTTTCAAAAGATACCTTTTTATATGCTTCATCATGGGACCTAACCTCGTTTCATCAATCAATAGCCACGGAACATTAATTGATTTCAGAAATTTGCTTCGATCAAGAGTTTTCATACCTCTGACTGAAGTCGGTGGTCGCAGGAGACACCAATCTAAACTTTGGTTAATTTGGCTAGAGTCCGACATACTGGACATCGTTCTGATTTGATACAATCCTCTTTTACTATTAGACGAGGTATTAGTAGGCCTATACGCAAGTTTACATATCCTCAATCTCAACCTCAATACAGCCTGCAAAATTGTCATCAATAATATCTTTAGTCACAAGGATAAAGAATGTGCTCTTATTTTATAGGTAATTTAGGATAGACTGCCCAGACTGTCAATCGATGAAATATTACCATTACCTGTGCTATAATTACTTGATTTTAAACTCAATCAATACACGTGACAACCTAAGCACTCCAACTACAAATCTTCCAACTTTCCGGTAAGTCTTTATTACAACCGTTGCTTACGAGATTACACAAGCTGGCGCATAGCACGATCGAGAGTAGGTCTCTGTGAGTCATGACAATTTCTGCCGCTAGGTTCGCCTCGTTGCTTACGAGATTACACAAGCTGGCGCATAGCACGATCGAGAGTAGGTCTCTGTGAGTCATGACAATTTCTGCCGCTAGGTTCGCCTCCCTGCCCTATGAAATGATGAAGAGTACCATTACAAAGCATTGTGCATCATGAAAATAGTTCGATTAATTGTGCATTACTCATTGAGTACGAATATTACAAATATGCCAAGCATATTACAGTGTTATTTGAAGTTTGTTCAGCTAAGTTATATTCGAAAATTGTCTGTGTTTTGCTATGTGAAGAACTCTGTACCAACAGGTCGTATCTTTATAGGTTAAGGTAAATGTCAAAGTTCTCTCATATAACAAGCAATGCTATGTTAAAAGTGGCGAATTGCGTTTTCCGACTCTCGAATGATGTGACCCGAAATGTAAAATAATTTCATGCATTGTTTCACTTACCAAGCATTACTGATATAGGCCTAATGAAAATGTGAACGACGTGATGTAAACATTGAAGATAATGTTGTTACTGTTTTCCCTTTCTCTTTTAGAAAATACCGACAAAAGTAATGAATTATCTTCATGCTGTACTTATTAGGTAATTAATATGTATTTGTCTGTATTTTAGACCTGTGTATTGTTACGTAATTATCAGTGAATTAGAGTAGAGAACTTAACAAGGTTAGTATGAGATTAGGTAATGCACCTCAAACTGGTAACTAATAATGGCTCCTGCGAAATAGGCTGAGGTGGTTATCGTGTGAATCAAATTATATCTAGAATATCTAGTTTTATTATATACGGATACGTAAAGTTTTTTTTTTTGTTTTGTTTTAGCATGTGTTTGTAATTTTGTGAGGTTATGTCTAGCCTAATTTCTTTTTATTCTTGTATCATTACCAATACATTAATTTATTTTATATTCATTTCAGATGTTACGGAGGTGTTACATCTATGGTGGCAACTCTACTTACGTTAGGATATGAAGTAACAGTATATATTCAACTTCATCATTTGCTAAAAATTAAAGAAAACTATATGTCTTCGACTCATTCCATCGTCATTTCTTCTTATGTATGTGAACCACGTTCATTCTAAAAGTGCTACATCAAATGAACACTATAGACAACGTGATGGAACAATTTACAAGTTACTGTTAAAGTGCTCAACATTTTCAAGTGGTGCTATACCCATTGTTTCAAAATGTACATACATATTTTTACATTTCTATAAGAGGTGTCATAAATTATTTCAGCATATTTGTAAATTCTTCAAAATTAATTCTTCTAATTAATACCATAAAGTAATGAAATAATATAGCCTAGGCCTATATGTGATTTTATACTACCGGTATTGATGTTGATATTGGTAAATTAATCCAATTTCACAGTGTTGTCTTTTGTATTGCGGTTCATAACAATTATAACAATATGTACGTGGAAATGTTTTTAAAATAATAAATTCTAGCTCATGATTTTAAGTGGTCATTTCAATGGGAGGTTATATTGGAAAGATGATCACAAATGGATAATTTACTGCAAGATACAAGAACTGAATATAAGTGAGTGTTCCGTTGAAAGTGAAAGTGAAAATTTCGTTTTACAAGAGCTAAGTAGGCGTAATATTTATTTTAGAAATTATTTGAAAGCTACAGAATATGAAGAATAGACCTGTAACCATAGAAATCAACTGCGAATGGTGAGTGGCCAGGTTTCATTAATAATTGAAAGGAAGTAAAAATTATTTTCTTCTTATCATCCTGTTTTCAATATTTAAATTTAAGCACCTTTCTCTTCCTTGTTATTTCGTGAGATATTACTTCATACTATCACATAAGCTAAATTTTTTCTGTACAGATAATAAAAATTACATACATAAGTAGGCTACTTGAATACTGACGATACAAACTTCATATACATACCTCATCAGGTATATTCAAGAAGACATCTAATGTACTGTAACCAGCACATGATTAAAATACTGATCAGATGTCCAACAGTTTCTTACTGCACTCTTCACTTCAAAAGTTTGGCACATAGTTAATGAAAATCTTGATCAGGAAATCATTCATAAAAAAGTTAAATGTACACGTTTAAAACTATCCTATAAGATAGGGCATCCTCGTTGTTACTTTTAAGTTTTAGGAATGTACGCTTATAACTGTATCACAATCTGAAATAATCATAATATTTATAACATGAGGGTCCTTGTAGATAGTCAGTTCCAGTGTTCTATATCTAATTAAGAAATGGCCCAGTTTATTGCACTTTCAGCACCTTTCTATTTAGGGGCTTCTGATTAAGTTTCCTAATCACTTCGTATTTACTGGAAATATCTTTGGCAATATTGTCCAGTAGTGCTTCACAAGTTTTCCCAAAAGAAAGAGGGACATTTCCTCATCTTTACATGTGTCGCACTTCAGTTCTTGCGAAAATCTTGGCTTCAGAAAAGAATACTACAGCGTTTACTATTACTATGCTCAATAGATTAATCAGTAGGCCTATAGAAATGTTTTCACCACTGCAAGAAAAAATCGCGTAATAATTATACTTCTCAATTATTGTGACGTTCGTATTTTTTTTAAAAGAGAGGGAAAAGTTACGCCTTCTTGCAAATGCTTAATTATGAATTCAAGGAAATTAAAGATAATGCAGTACCTTAATTAGTTGGAATATCTTATTTAATAACAATATTAATAATATTAGGTGAAAAGGGTAGGCTATAGTGCGTATATGTAAGATGTCAAGTTAATTTATTTCCGGAAATGTTTGGTGTATGAAATGAAGTACAGAGCAGACAGTCCCTCAGTTTATATGTAATATGTTTTAATATCAAGAATGACAGCCTTTTATTGTAATATAATTGAGGAGTAGAAGTTTGCAAATTACGTCTATTGTCCATAAAATATTGTACGAAGCATTTAATAAGCAATGGTGAGTCCTTTAAATGTCCCAAATGTCAATGTCTTTTAAGTGTTCTGCTATGAATATATAGGGCAGAACAGCGCTCCGAGCGGCGGAATTGGCATTACGAGGGAACCACTTCAGACTCGTTTTTCAAGCTCTATGCGCCAGCTTGTGTAATCTCGTAAGCAACGATTACAACCAACGAGTAATTAGATTACACCACATCCCGCAGCAGAGTATTTACGTACGTATAACATCCGGTGAATGTTTACAAGACAAACATTTTTTTGTTACATTGTAAGGATTTTATTTTCTCGGGAAATTTTATTATTTATTTACACAAATAGTGTAAGTTCCTACATTTTTAAATACAGATTTAATAAAAAAATCACCGACCCTAACATGACTACCGTGATCGTAAACTTCGGAAGTCGTGACGTCACTCGTTGCTAGGAAGCCATCATTTTTCCTAACAACTCGTTGCTAAGGAGAGTATAGCTCTATCCTGGCTCTATCCCACAGTCTAGTATATAGTCACGAAACTCAATACGTAGTAAATATGAATCCATAGATGGTTGCTAACCACTAGGATCGCTACTGTCGCCTCATCACAAACAATGCGAAATTGTACCTTCACAGTCTATTGTTCCTAGTACCCCCATTAACTCAGGCTTCGTGACTATATACTAGACTATAGAGATGGCCGAGATTTCACAAACCGATATTTTGTCACAGATAAACCTGTGACTGATGACGCGAAATATCTGTGACAAAATATCGCTATCGAAATCTGCTCCGTATTCAGTACTCTGTGACTGTTGCAACGTCTGCGACTGATATTTTCTCCTCTACGTCGTGGGTTTACGCATGCGCATGATACAATAACAGCAATCGGGCGGTGGTATTTGATTATTTTTTCGTGATATTTTGTTCAATATTATTTTTTTCAAAGTGATGATGTGTTGCAAAATTATTAGCGGCATTATAATAATATAATCATGAATCTGACATTTTGTTTTCATATTAAGTCTGAATATATGTTTTATAACTATTTTATATATTCACCCCGAGATCTTCACATTTTCATATTACTGTGAATATATATTAATGTATAAGTATTTTCCACTCAATTTTTACGCAGTAACAATATTTTTTTAGTTATACTATTAATTACAAACAGAATAGTTACAGGAGCCTACATTATTTTATTAACTTTACATGTACTTCTCTCATTTATGTATGCTCCAGTTTTAATGTATAGCTCTAACACGAACAGTGCAGGGTAGTATTCATTAAAATAATTAAACTTAAAATAAAATTATTTGTAATAAGTTCATTACCGGTATGTTGTTTATGGTTATTAACTCTTAGGAAATCGCACAGTGCTTTCTAACATTGGTACTCGTGTGGGGTGTTATTTCACCCAATTAATAGGCCTAATCAATGTTCTAAACTTGATATTTAGTAATACTTATCTAGATATTGTTAAAATCATCAACTTGCAAGTAATTTTCAACTTTTAAATATAATAATATGGGGTAGTGAGCAAAAATTGTCAATTTTATAAATTCCAAAAAGATCTGACATCTAGCAGACACTGCTCCAACAAATCGTTCTCATTGCCCTTGCACACTTTTAAAATAGACCCTACACTTACACATAAATGGGTTAATTAATTACATTTGAAAATAAGGGGTATCAAACGTAAATCATGTTAGTTCACTCCGTGTCACTGAACGTTATGCTCTTCCGAACTTTCGAAGCATTTCTCACAGGCCGACAACAGCACCTATAGAATTAAAACCGAACGAGATAAAACTTATTTGGCTAAACTAACCTTGAGGTAGTTTCCTTCGTATTCCCCTTATACACCTTGCATATCCGAATCTGTGACAGATTAGGTATGGTTAGTTTAGGCTTTGTTATGCCTTGGATATACGATCAACTGCATCTCCACAAACAATCAAATTCAACGATTTTCACTTCCTAAATCACCGAAACTACCTCAGCGCTAGTTTAACCTGAGGAACTGTCTCTCCACAAAAAAATTCTTTATAAATGCAATGATTTTCACATCCGAAATTGCCGAAACTACTTCAGCGCTAGTTTCACCATCTTATTATAAATGATATAGTGATTACACGATTTAAATAATAATAATAATAATAATACCATTGGTTTCCAATACTTTATCTTGTGTAAAATCCTGTCTGAACAACTGTCTTGTTCTGTAATTATTTTCTATTGTTTTTCCGAATACTTATGTTTCGTTAATTTTTATTGACTCAATATTATAATGTTAATGCACGACTTAAAATAATTTATCGATTATATTATATACAATAAAAAGGATCAATTTTTAAAACGATTAGGATAATCACATAACCTCAATTTCTCCGTATCCAACTACATTAAAAATTATCAACTGATTCCATATCTACAATCAACTACGATATATACCTCTTGGTATATAAGGTTAACTTTTTACATGTTACTGTTCAGCTAGATTAGTATTTATTTGTTAATGGTACATGTACATAATTTATTTGTTGGATTTTCCCATATAAACCACTGAAGTGTGGCGTGTATAGAGAAATCGTATTCACATTGCACCAATGCACTGCTCTTCAATATTTCATGTTAATTTTTATCGGTGTGACAAAATATCGGTATAATTCATGCATATTGTGCTTACTTAGCGATATAAAATATCGGTGTGACAAAATCACAGATAAAAGTCACAGATATTTAATTGTCACAGTCACAGTTGTCACAGATACTTGAAAATATCGTTTAAGCTCAACTCTATACTAGACTGTGCGTATACCAGGTTTGTTCCAGTACGGTTCAGAATGCCTGCTCATGCGCAGTAACTCAACGCGCATTCCAGCAAGACTAGAACTGATTCCGAACCGATACTGAACTCCAAATTTCCTGTTCCAACGTGCTTTAGAACTCGTTCGGAACGAGTGAAATTGGTTCTCGATTAAGTGTAGGAGCTGGGAATTCCGAACTGTTGACACATGCGCAGATGGTTTAATCTGAAGTTAACGGCTAAAATGATTCGAGACTAGGCAGGTTAAAATAAAAAAAAATAGTCCATCATAAGTGATTTGGAAGGTGCTAGCGATATATTTTACGAAGCATTAAGTTCGGAAGATTAATGTAATTTTAATATGAGAAGAAACTCAGAAACCCTGTTTCTGACACCGTACACAATTGGCGCAGTATACTTGTTTTTTTTTTTTTTTTTTAAGATGGGACATGACAGGAGCGTTGCGATCGGAAAAAACTGAATGTCACATAGCGTGGTAGGCATGTTGCTATGGTAACAACGGTTGAGTTGCCAAACTTACTGTTTCCACATGACGAGTGCTTATAGCTCTCTTAGCGACATTTATTGTGCACACAATGTTAGCATTGGTACGTTTTGTGTTTGATTCTCTGTCGATTTTTGTATTGTTTTCTTACTTTTGCGTCAATTGTCAATGAATGTTTTAACGTCAGCCATCTTAACGTCAATTGCTAGCTTCCATCAGCTGGCAGCATGGTAGTCCATATTGGCAACATAGCACTGTAGTTCCAAGCTCGGCCGCTTAACTGTCATGTCCTATCTTTCAAAAAAACAAGTATAGTCGAAAGTAGTTCCGTATCCAAATGGATTCGAGAAAGTCCAAAATCTTTCCACTTGTTTCCCGTTCAGCAATGCATAGCAAAGCACCACCACCAGTTGATGGTTGGATCCCCCTTTGGTCTTTGGTTTCTTCCAAGATTTTCCACAGCCGTGGGACTGAAGCTGAATGGTCTATGGCGAGTCCTTGGCATCAACCCCTTTGATTTGATTACCTGGTTGGGTTTTTCCGAGGTTTTCCCCAATCAAAAGGCAAATGCCAGGTAATATTTTGGCGAATCCTCGGACCTCACCTCATCTCACTACATCTCGCCAAAATATTGTAAAAAATTGCACAAAATTGTAAAAATTGTAGAAAATTACTGAATTTTAAAACTATAAAAATTTGTAAAAATTGTAATTGTAATATTGTAAAATTTTGACTTGTTCCACATCTTAAAGCTTCATTGCTCATGTAAGATCTATGGAATAAAATAAATGAATGAATGAATGAATGGATACTTTTGATGACACATCTGACATTTCATCTGCTATCACAGAAACAAAATCTGCAGTACTTAGCTATTTCGGCCAATATTTGTTCACGACACACTTGAAGCATGCAACTCAGCAGATCATTCTGTATCGATTTTGATATTCCCTTGAAAACAGTTGCAGTAGTGAGGTAGTCTTTTAAGACACCGTCTAATGCAGATGTGAAATTTATTAAACCTCTAAAGATCCCCGCATTTGATGATGATGTTTTTTCATGTCCTCGCAGTGCTAATTCAAATTCACTATAGAACTTAACACAATCGATAATTTTCGATAATACATACCGATTTTTCTCACCTCGTCATTGTCTTTCTCATGAACGCAGTATCGAGTTATTCCCTGATATCTGTTTTTCCAAGCGTTGACAGATCCAATGTTGCATTCTTATGAACCATTGATTCGTGTTTTTTAATTTTTTTGAGTCAAATGACTTAAATCACACACCCCTATTTTAACCCAACTAGCATCACTTTCTTTGGCAAAGAGCAAACACGGGAAACAGAACAATTTGTTTGTGACTTCACATCCACAGATCCAATTATTTCTTTCATAAATTTGAAGCCTTGAACACTCTACAAAATGATTTACCCTTACATGATCGATCCTGAGGAATTGTTAAAAGTGGAAGAGGTCTTCCTAGAGCCTTTATGTCAAGTTTTTTTTTTCTAATGGAAGAGTTGAAAAGTTAGTTTTCTGGAGAACATGAACACATTTTCTGCCATTACTAATGACAAGTTTTATTATTGTTAGAAACACATAACGTTATTACGTAAAACGTATTAACAGTAACACTAGTTGTACTGTTGGTATCGTTAGGTACTTATACAGAAGTCTGCGCCATGGGAACAGAATCTTGTAACTGCTTTAGTGCTTCATTGAAAACATTTCTTACAAATCCATGAGTCAGTCCTCCCCCACAGTCATCCCTGTTGAAGTGTTAACAAAAGAGAAACCTATTCTGTTTAGGCAGCTTTGGCGTAAGATGGATAGCCCTCTTGCCTTGGAGAGAGAAGTGTGAATGACAGACGAGGGTAGTGTGAGTGACAGAGAAGGATGTGTGTGTGAGAGCAAAGCAGTGTTGGAGTCACAGCTTTCGTTGGTGACAACAGCGTTTTTTTAAACACACTTTTCCTCTACTTCTTAGGGCGTGTTCCCATTGCCACAGACTGTTTTAAAAGATCTAGCTGGTTCACTTTTGAGAATGAACCCGAGATGAAACTATTTTGCCTGACTTTACTGGCTGTAGCTCGCTTATGCTTTAACCAAAAGAAGCCGAACATCCAGCAGTTTCTTTTCTACAGTTACTCTTAATTATGAAGAGAATGAGTGACTTTCAAGAGACAGGGAGTTCAGTGAACTTAAGGATGAGCCATGCCTGCATATCAGTTACATATAGTCTCTCAGTATGTCTATACATTATATTTTATTTTATTGGGTTATTTTACGACGCTGTGTCAACATCTCAGGTTATTTAGCGTCTGAATGAAATGAAGGTGTGATAATGCCGGTGAAATGAGTCCGGGGTCCAGCACCGAAAGTTACCCAGCACTTGCTCGTATTGGATTGAGGGAAAACCCCGGAAAAACCTCAACCAGATAACTTACCCCGACCGGGATTCGAACCCGGGCCACCTGGTTTCGCGGCCAGACGCGCTGACCGTTACTCCACAGGTGTGGACTCTATACATTATAACTAAGATAAGAAATTGATTATACATATGTCAAAATCTGGTTAAAATACAATATTATAAACTAGTAATTAATCACAGAATGTAAGAAGAAAAGTTACTCATTATCATCATGTTCTGTCTCTAATACAAGTACAATCCTGCAGTGAAGGCTCGTGCCTTGAATAGTAAGTGAAGTAGGCCTACTGTGTAACCACCAGCTCAGCATCCCTGGCTGGAATGCGGTGACTGCCTGGTAGTAAGACAAGGACAGAGGTTTGTTGAGGTGAAACATGCGTGCTACTACCTAAATAGAAAATATTACTGGTACTCACATTATATTGCTCATGGCGAAAGTGGTGTTGCTAGATCTGATAGGTCCAACGCGCAGATGTGAAGAAGTCTGATCGTCACTTGTATCACAGTTATCACTATCACTATCAGTGCTGAAACCGTTTCCAGAAATGATAATGCTGTCGATAACATCAGGTAGTCTTCCATCTGTTTCCCAGTATGAGTCCTCCAGTTTCTTCACGTGGTCGCAGCAGCATTTCCAGTCGTCTTTCGTTATGGACGCTATTGCATATTTTGCAATATTGTTCAGCGCCTGTAACGACAGGTCGCCTGTAACATTATTTTCTCGCACTATGTGCTTCATTTGTACCCAAATGAGTTCAATTGCACTAAGTTCACACATGTATGGGGGTAGTCGCAATACAGTATAACCATGTGAAGCAAGCATGATGTCTGTTTTATAGAATTTCTGCGCTGGTTTGTTTGCAAGAACTAATTTGTAAAGGTCTTCTTTCCGCATGGATAAGTCACAGTGCACATTTTTTTTGTTATAATATCCTGTTTCACAGCACACTGTGATGGAACTTTGTCAATTTGCATACTGTGATATGGGGTGTTATCCATAATCACTACAGCTTGGGGAGGGAGATTTGGAATTAGTTTTTCCGTAACCCACTTCTCGAAATTAACATGGTTCATTTGACCATGATAGTCACCAGTAGATGTACCTGCCTTATAAATCAACTCAGCATTTTGAATGAAACCGTTACTACTGCCCGCATGAACAACGATTAATCTGTTTTTGGCATTTACGTCCATATGAATACCTATATCACTATCATCTTGCCAACATTTCCTGAAAGTCAAGTTACTGTCGATCCAACTTTCGTCCAAGTAAACCAACTCACGACCAATTTCCCTATAGCGCTGAATTTGAACTAAATATTCGTGCCGCCAACTCAGAATATCAGGTCTCTCTAATAACACTTTCCATTGACTTCGACATTTTTTCCATTTAAATCCCATCCTCTTCATAAGAGTTTGGAGGGATGATTTACCCCATGGAAAGTGTATTTTCTGTCGAATAATGGGGAGGAGTTTCGGCACGGTCGGAACTTTCTTCTCTTTTAAGTAGATGTCGTGTACAGTCCTGCAAATGACACATTGATCGAAGTCATCTACTTGCATTGTCGTATGAAATTGAGTAGTGTGTTGAGAATATCATTGGCGTGTGTTTTCGTGTGTCTGTATATTTCATATTGTTCTAGTGTGTTGAGTTTCTGGCTTTTTGGTTGGATGTGCAGTATTTCCATGTCTGTGTTGATGGCTCTATAGGTGTGGTTGGCATTTGTGATGTGTTTTGTAATTTTGTTATGGCTGTGATGTGTTCTTTGTAACATGTTTGAAATGATCTGCCTGTCTGTCCTATGTAGAAGTTGTTGCAGGTGTTACATTTGAGTTTGTATACGCCTGTGTGGTTGTATTTGTTTGTTTGTGTGTTGAGATGTTTTTGTAGCGTGTTATGCGATGTTGTAGTTTAATTTCTTGAATGAGGTTGCAATTTTATGTGTGTATAATAAAACTGACCTTAAATTGACTGAAATTTTCATGAAAAATCAAACAGCAATAATTAACAACTTGAAGCCTAGTTTCATAAGGAAAACAGTTTCCTAACAAAATATCCTTGTAAATAGGAAGTACGCAGTGTAGGCAATGGTTAAAATAAAGGGCGTGCTTCAGGGGCAGTGGCATTTCTCTAAGGTTAGAGAGCCCAGTTTAGGTGTGTGTATTAATCGAAAAAATGTCATATAAATATGCGTCCTATTGTCAATATTTTCTAGCTCCTAAATTTCGATTAATACACACACACACACACACACACACCTAAACTGGGCTCTAACCTTAGAGGAAATGCCACAGCCCTTGCGCGCTCAAAATAAAAATCCCACCTCGTCTCATAATTTTGAAACTTTGATGAAATGTCCCATTTTTCATGGAATGGCCCTAAACAATTAATTACAGTTTCACATGTTCATGTACTGTAAATAATCTGAAATGCAATTGGTAAGTTCGTTTTGAATTATCTTAGAATCGCAACTGAATACACTCTTTATTGTGTTGTAATGATACTGATGGTATCAAAATAGTAACAAGTTCTTTGAAATGTCCACAATTTAACAAAGAAACACTTTCGTCATTGCCCTTGAACAGAAGATCCTGTTTGTACAAATACAGCGTTGCATCATCAATTATTATCTCTAAGAAAAGCCTATTTAATCGTACATATTCATTAAATCGTTCATTATAACTCTCTTAATTCTCTTGAAGGATGTCAGCTATAGTGTTTATGTTTTTCACGACTGCATTAAGCTGTAATTTGCACTTCAAATGTTCTCTGGAATCAGTATGATTATGGAGAAAGCGAGTAATATTTATGAAGTCAGTAAATTCTTCTTTATTCCACACATTGATTTTATTACTAAGAAGTAAACATGGCCAACAGAACAACGAATTGTAAACTTCGGTTACTGCATAATCAAGAATTTTATATTATATGATTTCTCAGTTTTTTATTGTCCCTTTTAACTGAAATATCAGGGCTGGCCACAATTTAAAACATCTTTCTTGTCTTCATCTTTCCACCTAGAAAAAGATGTCTGCAACTGTAACAAATTACAAACAATATTGTTTACTAGAAAGATTAGTACATTTCACTAACTCACCATGGAAAAAACCAACAACCTTGCACTGACACTGAACTCAGTAAGAATAAGATGTGGACAATAACAACAAGACCCAGGCAAGGATTTCTTGTAAACTGGTATTTAGCCGTGAAAATATTTCTTTCTATTGTTCACTCTCACAGTATGAATGACGTGGTCAAGTGTTTTGTTCATGTTGGTTGCTATGGCAACCGAACCTGTTGATGCAAACAATTCTCCGAAATTTCTTTCATTGGCACCTGCTTCATCCTCATGAGGCAAGCCTTGAAGGTCAGCGGTCAACTCTCGTCATCCCCATCACAACTCAAAGCTACAGGCTACCACAATACATTAGGGAAAGATAGGTATCCATTTCAAGAATGTTGTGTAAATTAAAAAGAGCCTTTCCATCTCTATCAAGCAACAATACAAAACAAACCAACAGTGAAATATTAAAGGCAGAAGTACTTGAGATGATCAACGAAATAATGATGATCACTTTCATATATACACAGATGGATCATTATCTGAAGAAGACGAGTCTGGAGCTAGATACTACATCCCATCAACACAAGAAAAGAACTTCATCCCATGTTCTTCTGTTTCAAGCCTTGACAGAGTTACTTGCTATTGATGCAACTCTCTAATACTGCAAAGCTTCTCATTATAGACAGATCTGCATATTTACAGATTCAAAAACAACCCTTCAAACAATAATCAAATATACACCAACTACTTATGCTTTCAGTGTTATACCTATTGTGCAATTAATAAATCTTTCTAAAAATGGTAAATATATCAGTGGCGAAGCTTCATTAAAAACAGGAGCATTTCAGCATTTCGTTTACCTTTTAGCGACCTAAAGCATGGCCTAGATCACTATTTCCGAACCATGCCTTCAGCCCAGCTTACCCAAAAATTTTGTCATACTTTGCTACTGAACATATCACCTTTCAATGGATACCAGGCCACTGTGGAGTGCAGGGTAACGAGACAGCAGATGAAATAGCAAAAACTGCATCAAACCTTTTACCAATACCACAATCTACAAATTCCCTTGACAGAATAATAAATAATATTCATAACATGATAAATAAGCAATGGACAGAAGATTGATTAAGTAGACAAACAGGAAGAACACTATGGAAAATTTTGGAACAACCCAACAATATTAAAATCTACTGTGATAATCCCAGACAGGTACAAACTTTCGCTGCTTGGGCTAGAACTTGCTATCAATTTATTACAACATAATACCATGGATAAAATTATATATTTATCCATGATAATACACGATTTAGAAATCAAAATTGTTTGCAAAACAAGATGGCCATCATTATGGCAATGGCTGTCAGATGTCAGACTAAAGGCCTGCTCTCACTTAGTGGAATCAAATCAAACAGAATTTTTCTTCACAATGTATTTAAATGGAAGATAGCAGAAAGAGACATGTCGAATCAAATCGAATTCATGAGCAGAATATTTATTCCACTGCCAAAACAGAATTTTTTTGCTTTGGATATGATCATATGAAAAACCTTCCTGAAAAAACAAATGAGCCATACCCATTGTTGGTAGTGTAACTTCTTATTGAAAATTATTGTTAAAATAGTATATACGAAGAAAATTAATAAATTTTGTTCAGAATTATCTGCTACTGAATGATAAAACACAAACTACTTCTTCTTCTACAGCTCTTCGGCCCATTTTCAGGCCATGGCCTCCCCAATTCTTCCTCTCCATTCTTCTGTATCCCTTGCTGCCACCTTCCAGTTCTACAATCGCAGCAAACTGGTATCTTCTTGAACCATATCCTCCCATCTATTCCATGGTCTTCCAACAGGTCTTTTTCCTCCATATTGCTCCTCTAAAGTTCTCCTTGGTATCCTTTCCTTCTCCATCCTGACTGTGTGTCCTGCCCATTGCAGACTCCTGATCCGTATGAAAGTTGGCAAAGTTATATCATTGTATAATGTGTATAATTCATGATTATATCGGATTCTCCATTTTCCTTCCCTTACCACTGGTCCAAATATCCTCCTTAACACCTTTCTTTCGAAGTTCTCAACTGCATTGTGATTTTTTTTGTGAAAGTCCAATTTTCACTTCCATATGTAATTATACTATGGATCATTGTTTTATATAATTCAATTCGATTTCTCCAATTGGCTCCTCGATACCTAATTAGAGGGATAAGTGAATAATACACAAAAGTACTACTGTAATAATTATTCCCGTGATAATGCTTGAAGCAAAATAAGTAAATTAACGGAAATATCAGGTAAAAATAAAAACCCAAAGCAGCGCTAAAGAACGAAACTTTGCTTCACCTCTCAGAATGTAGTCAAATAAAGTGAAAATTCTCTATGTATCCAGTTTGTTCTATTTTCACCTCTTCACATAGCTGTGCTGAAACTATTCTGCGATATATTTTAATCTTGCTTCAGTTCAGTTCGATTCCAATAGATGTGAGTGCTGGCAGAGGTTTCATTTTGATTCCGCTACATGGGAGTGGGCCTTTAGGGAGTCAATTACACAAGATCAAATTAAGTTCGTTCTTACAGTATAACCAACCTTAACCATATAATTATTTAATTTTTCATGTAGTTCTATAACAGTTTATTTCTAGTTCAGATGTCGCTCAGCAGATGGCTTCTGTAATCTATGCCTTCAATGCGGATGTACTGTACAGTAGGCCTACATGTATAATTCAAAGGGTGTATAAAATTCGCCAAAGGTTACCATGTATCAGCTACTGAATAGCGGAACAGTTACTTCACAAAAATAGAAAATAAAATCTGCTCTGTATCAAGGATACACTGGCATATATGTAATAAATGATCCAGTTTCGGGAATGAAAACTACAGTTGTGTTGGTTTCAATGTTTTATTTTTGTTTCGGTTTACAAATGGAAAGTATGGCTCATAAGAAAAGTAATTAATGAAGAACATCCAATATATTTCCTCTTCATATGAAGAGACATTCCAAAAATGTCCCAGATCACAACAAATTTGTCACTATGGTTCAAAGTGTATCGTACATATCTATTATCACTTTAATATTGCATAATTCATGATTACAAATCAAACAAGTGATTGCACAAGTCTGTAGCTGCTCTCGATGTTGAGATATTACTGAGAAAGCCACGCAGCCTGGTTAATTTCATATGCAACTTCGGCACCCTCATACCAGCACCAAGGGAAGGTGGAGTCATTAGGAGAGATCACACAAGTTATATTGGTTCATGACCCAACTATTAATATTGGCTTCAGCTATGGCTTAGTGTTGTTACCAAAAGTACTTGAATTTCTGTCATTAGTTGTTTCACCATGGATCCCAGAATGGTGTGGGGAAAGACGTATTCTACGTCAGAAGCAAAAGGAAATCGTCTCACCAGGGTTATTTTACATAGTCATTATAAAGGGTACATTATATTTATTTAAAACATTAGTCAACATGAAATTTCTACAAAGGTCATAGTAATGATAAGCAGCAGTATAACTGCCACCACCCCTACAATTGTCAACAGTCAAGTTGTGGAGTATATAGATCTTATTTAGATTTCGGTTCAAAAACTATTGTCAACATGCACTCATAAAAAGAACAAATGTTACGCAGGATACAAAGAGCATAGATAAGACAAGGACTAATAAAAGGATAAGATCTTTTATAAAAATTATTATTATTTAACTTTTATAACATTAGATTCTTTTTACTTCCCTATCAGAAGAAATATTTTCCCATTGATGGGAGCAGAGTCAGTACTTCTTAATGACTAGTGCAACAATACAATACATAAAGCCTTTCAGTACAGTATTACATTCCTCACTTTACAGGAATATATGTCTCACTATTGTTACTAAATCCTAACTTAACTATCCCCTCCCTTCTGTCTCAGGAACAAACACACTCATACACAGTTCCAAACACCATCATACAAGGCTTGAAAATCCAATGGTATATGCTGTTGCTTACGTAATTTTACAAGAATGAGAAATTGAATACTATTTGAAGATTGAAACATATCCGTATGTGATGCTACTTTCAACTTCAAATCTCTAGCAGACAAAATAAATAATTTTGATATTCAAAATATGTTGTTGTTTTCTAATGCCAGGCGTTTGACAATAAAGTCATTTGACCTCTTGCACTCCAATATTTTTCAAAGATATTATCATGACCAGCCACTGAAACACAGATTTTGAGGTGTTCCGAATCCATTTCTTGGTTTGAGTTGCACAATGATTCAAAATATATATATATATCACAGTTTACTGCATACTTGCTTAAATATATATTTTTTAATTTTAGCAACATACAGACAATAGGAATGAGGCATTTACGGAAAACAAACAGAAAACGTAAACGAGATAAACTTAGGTACCAAAAATAACAGCAAGCCTAGGAACTGCAGCACTTTCAACCAGGAATGTAGTGTAATCAGTTGGTCGTCTTGAAAGGGAAAGACAGATACCAAAAAATGGCAAGGCAAGAATGCAAGGAAAGAAACCCAGAACAAGGAAAGATTACATGGTATAAAATATATTAAAAGATAGGAGAAATGAATGGAAGAGGGTGAAGGAAATAGCTAAGAGACTATAAAACCTCTATAAGGTACAAAAGGGCCAACAAAAAATAAGTTATATGTATAAAATATCTTATATACTGCCACAATGACTCACAAGCAAACATTCTGATGGGGGCAAATAAAAAAAGTTTTTTTTTTCTTTCACCATATTAATAATGTCCAAAGAAGTGCTTATACAAATTTTGACCACTCGACAGCAATTACAAGGCCTGTAAAAAAATAACTTCACCAGGGGCCGTTAACAGAAAGAAAACACAGTTTCATTGGAAAAATTTATTGAAACAGATACCGCAATTGTTGAGCTATTTTTCAACATATTCCCCATGGGAATTGAGACATTTGTCTTATCATGGGGTCGACAGAGAGGTGCAGACAGCTTTCAAACGCTGGTTCCAATCCCAGGTGGCTGACTTCTAAGACACAAAAATTGATCACATGGTATGACGAATGTCTCAATTCCAGTGGAAGTATGCTGACAAATAGTGCAACAACTACTGTATCTGTTTCAATAAATCTTTCCATACAATTGTGCTTTTTTTATGTAAATGGCTCCAGGTAAAATCACTTTTTGGAGGGCTCGTAATTGCAGTCGAGTGGCCAAAATTTGTATAAGCATTTATTTTGACATTATTAACATGGTGGAAGAAAAAAATTTATTTTTTTTTATCTGCCCCCATCAGAAAGTTTGCTTGTCAGTGCTAGAGTGCATGGTTTATAAGCCAGAGAGCCCAGGTTCAAATCCTGCTCTACTTTGAATTTATAACTTGTATTGGGCAATTCCGTGGTCCAGCCAACATAGGGGTTTTCTCTAGATACTCCAGTTTCCCTGTGACATTTCAACAATTTTTCATCATCATTCATTACGAGTGTAATGTGGACCCACCAATTTGGTGCATTCTGACAATCTCTGATGAACGAAGTGGTTTGTGGTTCTCAGCACTAGTAACATCTACACTGTTTGCAGAGTTGAGGCAAATAATGACAAGATAAGGGCCATGACATTGGACTATATATATAAATTACTTACTTACAAATGGCTTTAGAGAAGCCTGAGGTTCATTATCATCCTCACATAAGCCTGCCATCAGTCCCTATCCTGAGCAGGATTAATCCAGTCCCTAACATCATATCTCAACTCCCTCAAATCCATTTTAACATTATCCTCTCATCTACGTCTCGACCTCCCCAAAAGTCTTTTTCCCTATGGCTTCCCAACTAATACTCTATAACCAATTCTGGATTTGCTCATACGTGCTACATGCCCTGCCCATCTAAAACGTCTGCATTTAATATTCCTAATTATGTTAGGTGAAGAATACAATGTGTGCAGTTCTGTGTTGTGTAACTTTCTCCATTCTCCTGTAACTTCATCCCTCTTAGCTCCAAATATTTTCCTAAACACCTTATTCTCAAACACCCTTAACATCTGGAAGTAATATAAATGTATTTCAAATATATAATCACACCTTTTTTGCTGATTACATATTTGAGATTTGCGCGATGCTATGATAGTCTTACTTTAGAATTAAATTCCTTCGAAGATCAAAATTTGAAGTACTTAAAAATTTATACCTATCAATTTCAGGATTCTTCTGCAAAGACTGCCTCTTCAATATGTAAAATTTCACAATAATTTAACAGGTGTGTTCTAAAGATGAGTTCTAGCAGACGACATTGTTCAAAATATTCGGGAAATTTAAAAACCATTAAATGCTCAAATGGTCATTTTATGAAAAGAAAACACCAATTTCTAATCCTATTCCAGAAATGTAAAAATTTGTCTTCTTTTTTCTGTAATACACATGTGATGCAAAATAAACTCTTATTCCCTCCAAACATGTCATAGTATTGAATGTGTAAGAAATTCAAGGGATGTCAGATCTTAATCAAGATTAACCACACCCACAGAATAATCAAGAGTAAGTACTAGTAAATGGAAGTGAATGTCCTTTTATGTCTTAAGATATGAGCTCCTAGTCCAGAAGAGAGCAACTGTAATTTTTCAAGCATATAAAACAGCTGTAATTATAACGTAAGCAATGATATACACACAAATCAAGACGCAAGTATATAAGCCTGCACACACGTCCATACACACACATGCATGCACGCACATAGAACAGATCGATGGACTCTGTACAGTTACTGGGTATGTTATCTTGGGAAGAGGGGGAAAAATGTTTATCTATCCTTTTGTCTAGTTTTCAGAAAATGTAGCTTATAAATGAAACACTGTACTTCTTTGATACTATTGCTGTCCCCGTAGGCCATAAATATCCTCTCAGACATCTAAGTATGGTACTTATACCATATGTGTGTATGTATAAATGCCTATCCACTTCACTTGCGTTATTGGTTTCACTTGTACTATGTGTTTCACACATTATTTTATCAGGTAGAACATACTTTCTTTTACACTGTATGCACTGCATTTTACATTTTGATACAAACATTTTTTATGGCTACTAGGATTACTTTTGCGTAAAATGAAAGGATTATTATTCGAAAACTATGGCCTTTTCGGTAACTTTTTTTTTTTCTTTAGAAGAACATGACTGTCTCCTGTACAGAGTCCACTGAAACATCCTGTAAGCACATATACCGTGGGTTTTAAATAATTTATGATCAGAAATTACATTCCTTTATAGTATAATAAACGTTCCTTGTAGAAATGTAATTCATATATTTTATAAACAAAGTTCCTATGCTCGAAAGCCATTACACATATATATATGTGTTAAGGGGGAATATACAGATTTGAGAATCAAAAACAGAAATTTTTCAAATTTTTTTCTATAAAGATTGGACATTTATCTTGATGTCAATGAAGGAATTTTTACGATATATACAATATTTTGTTAGATATGACCAGCTCCCTTAGGAACTGTCAAACAGTATTGCAATTTAAAAGTAAATTATTTAAACACGTGACCAGTACTAAGCCACATAACTCCCAGCTCCAGATTTCATTTTCCCGTTCCTTTATCTTATCATGATTATTACATGTACTTTTATTATTGAAATTATAAATATTCATTGTAATCCTACAAATTGTTAGTATGGTACATATTTTACTCATTTTTCTGAAAATGTTTTCTTTCTTTAATTCTCCTTTGTGTGTGTGTGTGTATATGTAATTTTCCTTAGTGTTGTATAGTTATAATTTAAGTTTGAATTTGTAATATTGATTCACTTACTACTTGCATATTCATTGATTGTAACTTCTAAGTCTTATATTATTTTGTAATTATTGTTTAGGATGTTTGTATTATTTTACTCAACTTGTGCTTCTATGACTATATAAATTTTTTTGTGTTCTTTAAATATTAGTATGTATTATTAACTTGTATTAACTGCAAATTGTATCAGCTTCTTTTGTTTCTGGCTAAGTGGAAGAGAAGGCCTGAAGACCTTAACCCATTAACGCCCAAATTATTTTTATTTAAAAAAAACGAAAATGATATATCTATTTCATAAATTTAATCCATAAGATGCCAAGAATATGTTTTGTTTATTCTGCCATGCACCAAGTAGCTGAAAATCACCCAGTCTATAAATAGACCGCTGGGCACTTATGATATCTGTGTATTCATTTGCAATAAAGTAAATATATTTTTTGTGTATTTAATGTAGTATAACCAGAAACATGTACACCAATATAAATAAATTTATTTATGACAATTATAGTATTTAATGCAACAATACAATGCTGCAGCAATAATGAAACACATTTATTTTAGTAATATCTGTCTTTATCGAGTGTGGTAAGGCTCAAAGCATCTTTGACAGAGAGTTTCATCACACCTCTTGGGGAATGCTACTGGTCTGCATTTACACCATTCCATCCGGCAGTGTTTCTGAGAGGGTCGTTTTGCCATGAAATGACCTCTACTACTCGTATCTATCCTCATACCAAATTTCACTCCTCGAGGTGATGAAATAGGGCGCTCCATTCTCTTGCAGTTCGAAAACAACTAGAGATATTGAACACCCAAGCTTCGTCGGAATTCAAGTAGGTCCAGGAAGTCTCGTCTATGTATTTCTCTGTAGACAATCCAACCATTTACTATAGCCATATCCAGCATTCTGACAAAGAGATCTCAGTACCACTTTTTTCCATGGATTGAAGTGGCATATTTCCCTGCTAACCAATCATGATGGTCCACTCCACTCATGTACTTACCGTATTTCTTTATGACCTGTGAAGTAACGGTTAGCGCATCTGGCCACGAAACCAGGTGGCCCGGGTTTGATTCTGGTCGAGGCAAGTTACCTGGTTGAGATTTTTCCGGAGTTTTCTCTCAACCCAATATAAGCAAATGCTGGGTAGCTTTCGGTGCTGGACCCCGGACTCATTTCACTGGCATTATCATCTTCATCTCATACAGACGCTAAATAACCTAAGATGTTGATAAAGCGTCATAAAATAACGTACTAAAAATATGACCTGTGGTTGCTGCACACTTATATTCTGTCTTACATTTCTGTCCCACCTGCTTGGAGAAGCCCCTACATCAAAGTTTGATCCTACAGGTACACATCTGTTGTCATCCCACTTCACGAACAGACTTTCACTATTAGTGTCAAATGTATAATCGTAGGACTCTCGTACTGCATTCTGTAGTAATTTCGTATCCTGAAGAGTAAAGGCATCCATTCTGTTTTCTCTCTCAGTTTCTGTAAGCCGGAATCCAAGATCCTGAAGGTGGAGCAAAAGGTCTCTACTTATAAAAAAAAATTATCAAATTATGTGTCGTGAGCATGAGGATGCACAATGCAATCGAGTATATTCAGCACAACTCTGCAGCCTAAGACTAAGTCGTGCCTATTACCGACGTGATTTCAGCTGTGTCCTTACCAGAGATTTTTTACACAGGGAATAGAAAACCTCAATGTGATGTTGGCCACAGAAGAAATTAGTCAAAAGTGATGCCATTTGACATAATATTACGAAAGAAAATGAAGCAGTAGATCATAAAAAAAAAATCCTTGGCGCTACAGCCCATAAAGAGCCAAGACCGACCAGCCGGCTGCTGATCTCACGCCCACATGCCGAAGCAGAAGTGGACGATCATCCAATCAGAATGGAAGTATCGTGTGGTTAGCACGATGATTCTCCCAGCCATTATAGCTGGTTTGCGAAACCGGATTTTTGCTACCTATCATAGCTTCCTAAGTGCATCACGATGCTGGGTGGGCACCGGTTCCATACACTGGCCGAAATTTCATGACAATTTCTTCCCCCATGAGGACTCGAACCAGCGTGCATTCCGTAACGCGAGTCCTAGACAGGATGCCTTAGACCACGACGCCACAGCACGGGACAGCAATATATCATACCATTAGAATATTGCATTTTTTCCTGTTTACTGTTATAATATGTTGGTGAAAATAGGATGTACGGTTTTCTTTATTGGTCGAGAAGTATTATTGCACATTTTATAGACCACTGTACTTGGAAGTAAAAAGGAATATTTCCAGTGTTAAAAATGTATACACTGCAGACGTACACGTATCACATTTATTTCCAATTTAGGGCATACAATAACACGTTCTGGGGATCGAATAGGTGCTAATCATCTTTCAGATCCTAATCTACTTGCAATAGCACAGTACTACTGCCGACAGTCACTTGCTGCTATCAACTGATACGGTACAGAGTGCAATGACACAACTTTCTCCACTGTTATTTTCACGTGATATCATAAGTGCCCAGCGGTCTATTTATAGACCGCAGCCGTTTCAGTTCATATTCCTCCAATCATTTTACATAAATCTGTGTTTTTCTTGTGCGATGCAATAGTAGTAACCTTGACACTACTACATCACAAACCAATAACAATATCGAGACATTATTATATGGAAAACTAATTATATTCTTTACACAGTGCGACATCATTTTATACCTAACTAATTCGAACTAAGATACCTTAATGAATTCTTATATTTGAAGGAGGATAAAATGTTGGCAAGTTTAGTTAACATATTTCATGATATATTTATGATGATTGTTAATATTGAATCAATGTGGCGCCAATAAAAAAATCTAATGTAGTCGAATGTGCAAGGGTCTATAAATAGACCACTGGGTGTTAATGGGTTAACTTCGCCAGAATAAATAAATAAATAGTATTATTATTATTATTATTATTATTATTATTATTATTATTATTAAACGTGTATGTATACACTTATTTAGCTCTCCACACATAAGGTATATTTAATGCTAATTTCCAGTAACTTGTATTTTTCAAAACCGTTTTTGTGATAACTCCGTAAGTTTTTAAGATATCACAGTAAAATTTTGCTTGCAGCTGTCTTTCATACTTGTGAACAAGACGAACTACAATTATTGCTGTAACATTTACAGTTTATTTAATTTTTTTTTACCTAAAAACATAAAAAATTAACTTCTCATAAGAAATAAAAAAAAAAGTAGACATTTCAAAGATTGTAGTTCACATTGTTCATTTGACATTCAGGAATAAATAGAAAAAGAATGGCTCAGAAATATTCATATTTGTGGACATTATCATAAAAACGGCACATCAGGCACAAAAAGGCCACTTTTATTGTTATGATAATTACTCATGATGGCGAAACCTTTAGTAAATCTGAAAATAGTCTATAATTTCAGAAGCAATGAATACTGAGCATGTCAAATTGCAAGGTGAAAGAGTCATTAGTTGCTGAAAAAAAAAAAAAAAATGGAGTTTCTCTAATTTTTTAGTGCTCAAACTTGTATATCCTCCTTTAAACTAGAAAACATCATTTACATGGACAAACAACTGTACCGGTATTTAAAATTTACCTTTCTAATTCCCTCTTGTAATTGTTAGTTACATTGAAGTTTCAAGTTTTAATTGCATTTTAATATGAATTAAACTCTGATTTGAAAGAAAAAAGAAATATGTGTAAATGTAGTCTTATCGTAATGATCACATACATTTTTAAACCTATTCAATGATTTCAGTCATATCAGCCTTCAAATCAATAGACTTCATTGTAAAAACCAATTAGGTAAGTGTTATAAAAATAAGAGTATTGCATGTTATATCTTCTTTAATTGATTCTAATAATTCATGTACTATCGACAGTTACTGTAAAGTCTTATCAAAATGCCCTCTGCACTGCTGGAAAAGACTTCTTCTCTCTTAATCTTCATTTGCATGTTATTAATGCCTTATTTAATGTTGTTGTTATTTCAACATTAGTATTCACAATCTGTAATATATTATGTCTAAAATCTGAATGTAAGTGATGTCTCAAAATGTGGATCATTTGATTATCTGGATCAAAGTGTGAAAACTCATAATCTTGCAATCCCCACAATGATGTTCCGTTGTGCAAGTAAATGATTACTCTGCAGCAAAACATAATTTATCTTCCTCGCCTGCTGCTACAAAATGCAGAGGGGAAGAACTGGAACAGAGAAAACAAAAGAAAATGGTAAAAATTATGAGCAATACAACAATAGAGTAAATCATATCAAACTTTTGTAGCTTTTGGTGTGGTGTGAAACTGAGGAGTCCTTGATTGGCTGGTTCCTACTGCTGAGTACTTCCATCTGAACACACTGGCCCTTCTTAATTGGTCTTGGTTTAAGTAACTTCCATTTTCCATTAATGCTGTCACAAGCAAAAAACCAACTTCTGACAGTTCAAAACATCTATTTTTGAACTTCCTTCTACCTGCTGTCCATTTGGAACAGCCAAAGAAACTAAATTCGTAACTTGCCTTTCCAGCACCACAAGGCAAGCGAAAACAGCATTGCCACATACATCCTTAGTTCAGTTGTCATTGTAATGTAAACACTTCCTTCCATGCTTAACAGTAATACATGCTTACTGTCTGCCTCTAGGAGAGGGGAAATGCTGCTAGCTACAATGCCACACTCTGGCCCTGTACCTTCCACAAGCTTCACTAGAAATGTCTGAAGTCAATTCTTTGGATGCGAGAGCTGTAGTACCATTCATATATAATATGTTGCCTGATATCAATCAATCAATCAATCAATCAATCAATCAATCAATCAATCAATCTTCTTAATGTATCCAGCTGTTTGCTGACAACATAAAATCGACTATAGTCCACTGTAGTCTATTCAGTTGTTTTTCACGAGAATTAAGGGGTATTTTGATTGGTGTTCATTATAGATGCTAGTAGCCAGAGTTGGGGTGTAGTCAATATATACTGCAGGGCTGTGTCTTCTGCAACTGGTACTGATGATTTTAATTTACTTCTCTTGTGGTTTATGGATGGACAGTATAGAAGGAATGTGTTCCAGATCTTCATCATGATTATTACACCACAGACAAGTAGGATTATAAAAAATGTGAAATCGGTGTTGGTACAATTGTGTGACAATGTGACCTGTTCTGGCTCTTGTTAAAAATGTTTGAACATGTCTGGGCAAGTTTTTGTGCATTTCTAGATAATTTGGTTTCTTTTGTACAGACAGTAAAATTTTTCCTTTGTCAGAAGAGAGCCAATTGTTGATCCATAGGTTTATAAAATGAAACTTTACTGAAGCAAAAGCACTGGATAGAGATATCACTTGAAGAGGTCTTGGTTGCAAATATGTTGCCCGTTTTGCAATATTATCGACTTTCTCGTTTCCAGGTATGCCACAATGACTAGGTATCTGTTGAAATGTTATTTCCTTTTGGAGTTCTTTTAGTTTACTTAGTTGTTTCTGAATTGGAATAATTCTATGTGCATACAGATTTGGTACATATTTAATTATATTAAATATAGCCCCCTGGGAGTCTGTAAGTATGCAAATAGATTTTTCAGAAATTTGAGTAAGACACTGAAGAGCAGCATCAATAGCTAGCAATTCAGTGTCAAGACTGGAGGAGGCTGACCATGGTATGAAGTAACTTTCTTGATATTTTGGAATATAATATCCTGCTCCTGATGTCCCATTATTAGGATTTAGAGATCCATCTGTATAAATTTGAAGTGATCCTTATATTTGCTGCAGAGTAGTTCCATGGCATCTAACTTAAGAATGTATGGAGGATCATTTTTGGAATGATTTCCTGGAATTTGTATGCTATGTTCTGGAATCACCCATTTCCATGGAGGAATTTCGTTCACAACTGGAGTTTTAGCAATGAGTGTGTCTGTGATATAGACTGGTATTTCTTCTTTGACACATTCTTCTATACTGTCCATCCATAAACCACAAAAGAAGTACATTAAAATCATCAGTACCAGTTGCAGAAGACACAGCCCTGCAGTATATATTGACTACACACCAACTCTGGCTACTAGCAACAGGCATTTATAATGAACACCGATCAAAATACTCATTTCTCGTGAAAAACAACAACTAAATAGACTGACTTTATGTTGTCAGCAAACAGCTGGATACATTAAAAAGATTGATTGATTTGTTTATTTTATAGAAATTACTCAGGAAATTATCTGACAGTATGAAGAACATCTGAGATCTGGATGAGGCTTGCAATTTTAAATGTATTTTTAGATCCTTTTGTAATACATAGTGTCTGATTGGTTGAATATTACATTCAATTTCTAGGGCAACAGTTGATATGGTTTTTGGTACTCCTAGGCATAATCTTAAGGCTGAGTTTTGAAGAACAGAAATTTTTTGTGGATGAGTTTCTAATGCTCCTTCCCATATTTCACATCCATAGGTCAATTTTGATAGTATATAAGCATTATAAAACAGATGCATTGTCGTGATATCTGATCCCCATTCCTTATTTACAAGGCAATAACTAGTGAGATTATTAAGTTTTGTATCTCAAGAGCATGAATGGATCAACAATTGGCTCTCTTTTGACAAAATAAAATTTTACAGACCATACAAAAGAAACTAAATGACCTGAAAATGTACAAAAAAATACTTGCCAAGACATATTCCAACATTTTTAACAAGAGCCAGGATAGGTCAGATTATTTATTTATTTAATGTAATGCTCAGACATTTTGAAATATCATCATCAGTCTTCTAGCTTCTCAATACAGCTGTCCTTTAGATCTGTTGTGGTGACTGTGAAGTGCTGTGCTGTCCCTGATGTGTTCCCAATTCATTACCACATTCACATTGCACAGGATGCAGTTTGGAGATGGGATGATGTTAAAGCGATGCAGATGTTCTGCCAAAAAATCATGCTTCGTTATTATGCAGAATGTAGCCACATTTTCACTTCTAGGAAGGTCTGCTATTATAAACTTGTTGTTGATTAGGCTTGACTTAACTGTTGCAGGATATTGTACCTTTTAGTCTGGATGTTATATTTAATTATAATTTTTGCTGAATGGGAAGACAGGGACGTAGTCTTCAGACTTTTATCTGTGTGCTCTTTTTAGCTAGGAAGTTGGCTTCCTCATTTCCTCTAACTCCAACATGTGGTGGAATCCATTGGAACACTATTTCTTTACCTGTTGTATTTAGTTATTTAATCAGTGTTCTAATTTGCAGCACTTTTGAAACTTTTGGATAGTTTGAGGTAATTAGAGTCTGGACAGCCGAGATGGAGTCACAAAAGATCACTTCTGAAATGAATCCAGTCTATAGCTTAACTGTGAAAGAGCAATGTAGAATACTTCTATCTCCCCGTCAAAATTAGTTTTATATTTCCCAACAGAAGCATAGAACTTAAACAGTTTACAGATTACTCTGGAACCAGCTTCTCCTTTTTCCAACACCGAACCATCTGTGAAAATGTGTATAACCATTCCTCTTCTGGGTAGACAATATTTTTATTTCTAATGACATACGTCTTAATATATCTGTGTTGATTTCTCCTTTCTTTACTGTTCCGTTGAAATCTAATTATAGGTCACCTCATCACAGATAATTAGATAATTCACTTTTTCGACACTCTTATTCATCTATATTGTAATAATCATAAAGAGGTTCAGGAATACATTATTTTATATTTCATTGCAAGTTTAAAAGAACATGACAAAACAGTTGTGTTACAATGGATCCCAGCACATTGTAATCTACATGGGAATGAACAGGCTGACACATTAGCTAAGAAGGATGCCAATCTCAAACCCACGGAAACCTTTGTCATTTAGCTCAGTAAAACAATATATCAAGCCACTACAAAAAAATAATCACCAACAAGAATTGGACATAAAGATTTCGCAATAACGTAGGAAATTACTGAAGGATATACCTTCTGAACCCAGAAGACTAGTAATTGCAAGCTTTTGTCTTAACACTGAACATGATATCCTGGGTAAACACCTCAATCGTCTTGGCATCCTGCCATCACCAGCCTGCATTTTGTGCCATCAACAGGAAGACATGGACAGACAACATCTTGCAAAATGCCCTGCTTTGAAATCCTCCAAGGAAGTCGACCACTACTGGGAAGCCAGAGCCCGAATGTTTTTGATCACTTAATTCGTAGTTTTGTTCATCACTTTCTTGTTTTCCCTTAGTAAATGATTGTAAATATCATGTACTAGCCATTAGACAAATATTTCATATTCATAATCCTAAAGAAAGCAGAAGTTCACAATACAAGTCAGACAAGATTCCGTTCTGTAACACATACTGAACACACTTCAACTATGGCTATGTGACAGGCATACCAATCAAATATCCCTTATTTGTTAGAAGAAATCCTAAATGAGGGCTGCAATGAAATACAGTGATCTTATGTTGCAAGCATCCTGTTGGTTACATGAAGAAGACTGAACTTTTCAAAAAGCATTTATTTTTTATATCGACATCAAGCCATAAGTATTCAAGATTGATATGGACAGAAAAGAATTAGTTTTATGGTATATGTATTTCGTTTACTTCAGTGTTTACTAAAACATTATATCACTGTTAGAGTCTCTTTCTCAATATGTTTTCATCTCGAGTGATTGATTTCCTCATGCAGTGATGATAATGAAATGTTGATAGATAATTGAAAGAATGATGGCAAGGAGAACAAGAGTACCATGAGGAAATCTCACTAAGCAGCATCTTTGACCACCACTTGGACTCACTAGGATTTGAGTGCAGATTTATAGCATGAAAAACAAATATCCTAGTCGGCAATGCAATTCATTCGATTTAAATAAACAACATGTATGGAGAGTACAAGAGAAAGAAAGGAGGAGACGTCCACTTGTAAACAAATATTACTGTCTATCCAATATAAAGACTGCCCTTGATGTGAACACTGATCAAAGCAGAGTGGGCCATAAGTCACGATCAGATAGGATAGTTTATGAAATAATAAAATGCCAAAAGCTACTTAAGAACGTTATTTATTGAACTCGCCAATATTAATGGACGGAAGTATGCAAAAAAAAAAAAAAAAAACTTACATGGGCCTATTGGTGTCAATGTCAAACATCTAACATTTCGGTATGCACACCATAATTTTCCATGCACAGTTGGATGTGCTGCCATGTACATCTGCTTACGCGCCTGAGCAGTTCGGAAGTGATCGTACTGAAGATTCGGAGAATCTCTCTCTCTCTTCAATTGTTCAACAGAATTCATCTGAATCCTTCCAAGATTTTCTTTTAAGTATGATCACAGCCAGCAGTCACATGTTGGGGCTTCTTGAAGGCCAAATGAGAAGTCCACCTCGTCCAATTCACGAAGGAAAGCTGGTGCCCAACCTTTTCCAAACTGGAGTCCAAAAATGTCCTGGGGCTCCATCCTGTTGAAGAACGACGGTGTTAAGAAGACCAACTCTCAAGTTCTGAAATCAGCCATTTTGAGGTACGATTCACCAGTCACAGATGTTTCGAAGAAATATGGCCTAAAGATAATTTCACTGGTAACTCTGGCCCACATTATAACACGAGGGAGGTGCTGTTGAATTCTTCATAGATATGAGGATATGTTTGGCCCCATATAAACATTACGCAAACGGGAGCTGAGATACACCGCGCATTCGTTGGTCATCAAGATGTTACAATGAACTGTTAGTTAGTGGGGTTTAAAAAAGGGCGCGTCAGCATCTATGGCTATTTTTGCCCTTATCTAAAATTCTTTACAGAACAGAGACATAATACAATAATCAGAATGCTTAAAAGAACTAAAAAACGTTGTCACGATTAAAACGAGGTACACAAATGCAGTTTCAACAGGGTGATGCATAAAACATTATAAAAATCTCAGACCTTAACTAGTATTTAAAAAGAGAGACAATAAAATAACAATACAAATGCTACCATAAATAAATTATCTGGCGTATTTCTAAGATACTCGGATGTAAAAGATCCGAATGTCAAGTTTGTTAAAAAACTTATATACTAAATAACAAATGTAACCTCCGGATGTAAAGGGTCCGGAGGACAGGAAAACGGATCAATAAAAACAAAAACTAAATCACCCTGTCAAGTCCAGTACTCGATAAAAATCTCAGGACTGCATTTGTACAATTAAAATCATTTCCAAGAGCGTCACGAAGAATCAGCCGAATTCCATATTGCCGATGGACACGGTCATATTTTCTACAATGCAATAAAAAATGTTCCACCGTAAGTGGAACATGGCATAGATCACACTCTGGCTGAAGCTCACCACGTAGCAGATGGCCATGTGTCAGATGACAGTGGCCAATCCTCAACCGGGTGAGTAAAACTTCTTCGTGTCGTGATGCTCTTGTGGACGAATCCCAAACTCGAACAGTATTCTTTATTCTTCGTAATTTGTTTTCCTCTTGTGCAGACCATTCTCCTTCCCATTGCCACCATATTCTACATTTCAAATAATTTTGTAAGTCTTGCCACCTCTCGCACCAATATACCAGAGTGCCATTCGTAGCACCATCTTTGGCTGCAGCATCTGCGGCCTCATTCCCAGGAATTCCGACATGGCCAGGAATCCACACTACTCCAATCTCGCAATCAGAGCTTAGGAGTGTGTGGAACAGCTGCTGAGTTCTTAACACAAGGGGATCATCTGAATAGAGAGATTGCAAAGACTGAATGGCACTTAAAGAGTCGGAGCAGATTAGATATCTGCCCCAAGGTTGTCGAATTAAAAACAATAAAACTCTGTAAAAAGCATATAATTCTGCAGTAAAAACACTGGTATATTCTTGTAGTGTAGGCTTTCACGGCCGGAGTCTATAGATCTAGATTCATTTTCCGGGCTAAGAGGCCATGGTCTATTGGTTGGTTTTATACCAGACGTTTCGTCTGCAACTGCGGCAGACATCTTCAGCGAACAAAGCGGCGCAGACCGCAGCGATAACAGGCCTCGGCCCGCTAGCTGCACTATAAATATGCCCACACAACCAGCCACAGGATCAGTTGCCTCAGGTACGCCAAGAAGAGTGTTGCGACCTCGGATACCACTCCACTGAAGATGTCTGCTGCAGTTGCAGACGAAACGTCTGGTATAAAACCAACCAATAGACCACGGCCTCTTAGCCCGGAAAATGAATCTAGATCTACTGGTATATTCGCTCAGTTTATATTTAAATATCTGTCCATTTGCAACGAAGGAGCAACCAACACAATCATTTACTCGGGATCCGTCAGTAAATACTAAAGAATAATTTGGAAATCATGATAAAAACGATGAACTGTTAAGGTGGGAAAAGCAGAAAGTAAACTTTCACATGCGTTACATTGCATATCCATATCCCTGTCATTTAATTAATTTATAATGGTGGGCTTATATGCATATAACCTGCATTTTTCATCAAACAGCAGAACAAGGTTCTTGGAATCTGCATTTCTGCCGATCATTTCCTTGTTGATTTCATTGGTGAATGTTCCAACAATTTGTTCATACGGTCATTGGCATCATTATCGACATATTTTTTAGGTCTTAATTACGTATAATAATATTATTTGTGTCTGCAGAACTTGTTAATCTCACATGTTTGCTGAATGGTGATAAATGAACAACAACATAGCTCATGATGGAACAAACCAGAGAAAAACATTCATACAAGAGGACATTCCCCTTTCTCTTTGCACTCTTCATATAGCATTAAACATAACTATATTAAAAGATTCCTTTTAATACCCACCATTCTTCTTACCTTACTCAAGACAACTGTCACAAATGTTCACTGGAAGTAAGATCTCAGCATGGCAGCTTCCGCTGCCATTTCAGCTGCAGTCCTTTCAGGCTTATAATCTGCATCCATTTTTGCAGTTTCACAAGATTTATCAGGCTGTGTTGATTTTCGAGGCAATATATGCACGTGAAGATGCTGCAAATTAAATAAAAGTTACACATATAACATATATTCTCTCAATCCATACAGGATAATTTCCGCCCTCTCCCCCGAAGTTTCCAAGTTTAGTTACATTTTTGTAACTAAATAATAGGATACCTATTTTGTATTCTAATTCACTGAAAAGTTAGAAAAACAGCACTGATCTTGTTACATTGTGTTACCAACTGCCTTTAGGTATGATAAGATGTGTTGTACCTGGCTTGTCTTCATCAATGAGTAGAAAAGTTACTCAACTACTAGTAGAATATAACATTTTACATCTTATTTCAAAAGTTTTTTTTTACAGCTACGTTTTTGCAAGCCTCTTGTTTTCTTACACTATTTATCAGGGTATAAACTTCCAAAGGAAGTTTCAGCATGATGTGGGAGATTGTCTTGTAAGCTATATTGGATAACAACATGAATCTATGGAAGAAACAAACATTTACTTATCTATACTGGTACTGCTTAGTTATTTAATTATATCAGAAGAGCTTGGTAATAATTTTTTTTAATAGCCAAAAGAAGGAAAGTAAAGAACATTCTCGTTCATGAAAACAAAATTCATTTGCAAACTTAAATACTAGTTTGTGTTTTGTAAGATTTTAGTGATCTTCTTTAGTTGGAAAAAGCAATTTACAGGACACTACAGTTTATTGCATATTGTGAGCATGTGACAGCCGTCAATTGTTAATATAAAGAATATAAAATGGAGGTGATGACGTTCGAGATTATAGAGTCCTTCTGAAGCACTACTGGAAATAAAATTATAAAGCTGCTGCTGCAGCTTGAATATGTGAAGTCGAGGGTGAAAGTGTCATTAATGAGCATGTAGCACAATGATGGTTCCAGTGTTTCAATAATGGAGAAGGAGTCATTAAAGATTCACAACGTCCTGGAAGACCTTAAGTATGGAATATTGAGAATATACGCAGAGTTTTAGAAGAAAATCCACAAAAAAAAAAAAATACTAGTAGGGTATCAGAAGAATTTGGTACTTCAAAAGATATAACACATCGCCACATTAAGGTGAGTAGAAAATCATACAGAAGTTGTAGATCTGTATCTCATGAACTGACACCTGAACAGGCTCAATGCAGAGTGGTTATCTGTCATCAGCTTATCGCTAATCCCATGGACGATAGATTTAGCAGGAGAATTGTCACAGGCAATGAAAAATGGGTATATTACCGCAACTCTCACACATCAGGACAGTAGCTCAATCCTGTCAGCCTGTCATTTGTCGTTGTTAAAATTGGTTCAGCCCCAAAGTAATGTTGTGTGCCTGGTGAAATTTTGAAGGTGTGATTCAATGGAAGTCTGTTCCAATGGATGTGCAGTCAAAGTGGATCTTTATTCTCAACAGCCAGAACGAATTCATGAAGTTTTGAGAGAGAGGTACCTGATATTACTTAATCAGTGCAATGCAAAACCTCATACAACTCGAACCATGGAAAATGCAGGAATTGGGAGGAAACAAATTGCTACCACACCTGGCATATAGTCCTGATCTTGTATCTTCAGATTACCATCTGTTTCGATCAATGACCCACTTCCTGTGTGGAAGCTATTTCCAAAACTTGGAAGTCGTTGAAACGGGTATCATAGAATTCTTCGCATCAAAACCAGAAATGGGTAACGTCGCAGGATAACTAACCATAGAATGCAATAATGACCTTTACTTTAAAGATTTAATTAATTTCTTGTTACACTACAATCCAACTAAAATGTTTTTCCAAAACCGTATCTATAGTACAAAACATACTGAAGTATAAAATGATATACTACGCTCCTCTGCTACAAAGGCAAACATTGAGAACGAAAATGACGTTTTAAGTAGGAAAACAACTATTATTCGACATTTTGAATTCATACAAGCTAGTCAGTACTGGTGATAGTGGTGCTGCTCTTTTTGATGATGATGATGATGACGATGATGATAATGGCGACAGTGATGATAAGAGCAACATCATCAAGTCCACACCTGTGGAGTAACAGTCAGCGCGTCTGACCGTGAAACCAGTGGCCCGGGTTCGAATCCCGGTCGGGGCAAGTTACCTGGTTGAGGTTTTTTCCGGGGTTTTCCCTCAACCCAATAAGAGCAAATGCTGGGTAACTTTCGGTGCTGGACCCCGGACTCATTTCACCGGCATTATCACCTTCATTTCATTCAGACGCTAAATAATCTAGATGTTGATACAGCGTCGTAAAATAACCCAAAAAAAAAAAAACATCATCAACTTCTAAGGAGAGACTACTATGCATTCCAACTTGAAATTTCTTCTGTCCTTTTATTCAGTTGTCCCTTCAGTTTCAATTTCAAGATAGATTTTGGTAGTTTCTGTGTCCATTTATATTAAATGCTCATACCAACTCCACTGTGATTTCCAATTTTACACTGATATTAAAACTAATAAATTCGTTTCTTATATCAATACTACTTTTATGACACTAAAGAAAATATCCCAGTATGAAACACAGAAATCTGATTTCAGAAAACTACATTTTTCGTTTGTTCTCATTCACCAGTACTCATAGTTACAGGCCAACACTGCGACCACAATCACCAATCACTGCAGAATTTTACTGGTGTGGAGTTCTGAGTCTCTTTCTTTTAACTTCTTTGTAATGTTGCATACATTTTGATATGTATATTTTAATTCAATATCATTTTTAGACAGTAAGATATACTATGCTCAAAATAGTTAAAGCTGAAGACGTGTTCAAACATTTCGTTATTGATTATAACTTTATATTGTTGATGGTTTTGGCAATCCTTCTTTAATTACTATGTTCCTAATAAGCCAATTAATACATAATTATTTAACTTTCATGCAATGTATATGAATATATCTTAACTGTGACAGAAAGCTGCTTACTTTGACTGTTTGTCCAGCATCTGCACCAGTCTGTATTCCCGTAGTTGTGCTAGACACTCCATTCACTGTTTCTACCACAGTCTTTACTCTATTCAAAACTAAGAGTAGGTCTTCCATTTCGTCTGTTTCCAGTTCTTGCAGAGTTTGTACGCAACGTATGGGCATGACCAAAACATCTGGTTGCAAGATAAGGAAATGTACCTGTCCTGATATACAAACTATTAGCATTGCTGTGAGTATAGATTTCAAGTTTAACTAGTTTATTTCTAGATGAACGTACACATAAAAGAATTTTAAAAAGTAATAAAAAGGATTACAAAAATATTAACTTTGAAGTACAATCAACTCTGGATATAGTGAACATTTGGCTATAGTGAACCTAGCAATCATTGGTCCTGACCCACATACATTAATATTTCCTTTTACAATGAACCCTTGATTCGGTTATAATGAACCTTAAAAATTGAAGTTACAAGAGTTGTGAAGTTACTAGAATTGTATCCTGACAAATTCTTATTTGAAGTCAGACCTTCTTGTATAAAATTGAAAGAATGTGTTGAAAACAACATTCTAAGTTTCTTACTCCTTTGGTCCAAGGACAAAAGTAGGACTAGTGATTCCTAGACAATGAGCTGTAATGTAAATCCAGACAATGAGTGGTGACCTTGCCTCACTCCACCGTCGAAGGGTTGCCATTCTGTTCTCAGACACACTACTCTACCGTTATTTCTAATCCTCCACTGTCAAAGAACTGCCTTTTGTTTTCAGATACATTTCCATTATGACGGATAGCAGCGAAACAATGGAAAATGAAATTGCTTTCTTTTATTAAAAGGGGACGGACATTATGTCCAGAGCATAAATGAAGATAAGATTCTGATGGCTTTCAAACTCCATCAACCTCCTCCCAGTTTCCATTAAGTGACCCAGGAAATTCCAAGAATGAGTACGCAGTCACACCATAACAGCGTTCGTCATTTCTACCTGATCATCTGTTTCTAGTGTTCGAACAGTGAATGTACTATATAAAAATGTCGAAGCATAAAGTGTTTTCTTTGGAAGCTAAGGGAAATATTATAAGTGACAATGAACATGGTCTTTCACAAGCAGACGTTAGGTCGACAGCATAGTTTAAGTAAATCAACTGTGAGTAACAGTATACAATATACACTATAAATCCATTCCACAAAAATGAAATATTTTAATTACTGTATATTATTTTATTTTCTTGTTCACAATTTCATTCATCCCTGTCATTTATGGTAGGGGAGGAACACTTCGGATTTAGTGAACCTCGGATATAGTGAACGAAATATGATGGTCAGCAGAGGTTCACTATAACCGGAGTTGACTGTATTACACATTAATAATCACACAAATTAAAAACAAAACAAGAATTATAAATTCTAATCTTAACAGAATACCAAGTAAGTGTTTTACGATTAAAAATAAATTACAAAAAAAAAAAAAATTATATATATATATATATATATATATATATATATATATATATATATATAAAACAATTAAATTTTAATAAACCCAATAAAAATATTTATCTTATAAACTATGCAAGAAGAAAGTCATGAAATGGTTCATTGTCGATTTCTGTCTATAAACAAAATAAAAGTCCATTTTTCCTAATTTTACAGGAAAAAGTTATTCACAGAAGAATGTTCACTATGCAACATACCAGGACCGTCAATGAACAAAGAACATCTGCTTCAGTGCACTAAATTGAAGAAAGAAGTGCAGCAGTGCAGAAATCTGAGTGCTCATTATTGGGAGGCAAGAAGCAAAATGGGTTAAATGACCAATGACCCCAAAAGCGGCCATTGGAAAACAACAAGAGGTTGTTCATTTGTTTTCTATTATTACAAAGTTTACATGGTCGTTTACAAACATAATGTCAAATAAATGGCATGTGTATGAAATGGCATCATCAATTAGAGGTCTCTTGTGTTAATATAGGTCTATCTCACACTAAATGAAACCAGAAAATGAGAATGTTGCACAAAGAAAAAGTACTGCTTATGTCCTTATTAGCAGGGCTGGGCAGTATTTGAAATACATGTGTTTCAAATACGTATTTGAAATACATTTGTATTTTGTATTTTGTAATTTGTAATTTGTAAGGATTTTCGAAAGTATTTTGTATTTAAATACATAAAATTGATGTATTTTGTATTTCAAATACTCAAAAAAAAATTTTTTTTTCTTGTTCTTCTAGTTTTGGATTTGGATTTGAAGAATGAATTTTTGTCTTATTTGCCTACCCATTTCAGTTATGCTAGCCATACACTTAGTTTACTTGCCACAACTGATTTCCTGAATGCCATGAAGAAATCTCCAACAGCATCAAGGATCCATCACCCAACACTTGCTAAATGTTTAGCATTATGGAATGCGTCTAGGAGACTCAAATACTCAGAAATTATATCAGATGTCTTGAAATATTCATTAAAGTTTCCTTGCCCAACTCGATGGAATTCTCTTTATGACTCAATCTCTCAAATATTGCAATTCAAACACGATATAAACAGTATATGTGAAAAACTGGGATTACCAACCTTCAAAGATGTTGCGTTTCAGTACCTTGAAGAATATTGTGCAGTTCTGAATCCCATTGCCTTAGCCCTTAATTTAATGCAAAATGAGAAGACGTGCTATTACGGCCAACTTTTGTCAACATTAATTTCCCTTAAAGACAGATTACATATTCTGTTACCTAGTAATCTATGCCGTCTATTCCAAGTAACTCCAATCCTAATAAGTTCACTTTCATCAAGATATAAAGTGAAGTTTGATCTGCTCCCAGAAAAAAATTGAGCTATTTTGGCAGCTTGCTCCACCCATCATTGAAGATGAGATGGCTATCTGAAATTTCCTCACTAAGTAATAAGAAGAAAACACAGAATATGTGTGTGAAATCAGCTGAGCAGTTGTCTGCTACACCTTTGGTCAGTTCAGACGATGAAGACGATGAAAACAATTTTTATGTTTTCAGCTCAAATAAAACAGACTTTGAAAAGCAAAAAGAAAAGAACCTGTCTGCTGTGGAGTATGAGATCATACAATTATTCAATGGCAAAGAGACAACCCTGTGCACTCTAGAGAATTACCCAACAGTGAAACAAGCTTTTATAAATATAATACAAGTTTGTGTTCCTCTGCGTCTGTAGAAAGACTGTTCTGTTTTGCAGGATTTATTCATTCACAAGCAAGGGGATCCTTATCTTATGAACATTTGAGGAACTGGTTGTTTTGAAAGGGAGCAGTAATTATTCATATGTAGCATAATTTCATTGCTGACTGGGAAAAGGAAAAAGTTCAATTACAGTGTTTATATAAAACTTCGAGGTAAAAATACTTTTAATGTTAATATAATATTTTATATTTTCAGTAATATTCTTATTTCTTTAGGCCTATATATTGTATCGAGTATTTGAAATACAAATGTAGTTTGAGTATTTGAAATACAAATGTATTTTGGTTAATTTTTTAAAAGTATTTTGTATTTGTATTTCAAATACAATTATTTGAAATATTTTGTATTTGTATTTGAAATACCCAGCCCTGCTTATTAGAATAATATAATTATTCAATTTCGGAACAAAACTATTTCCGTTTCATTAAGAGTTACTTTTCACGCTCAGCACAACACGATACAACATCCTGTGCTGACCTTTAAACTCTGAAGTATTTAATGAACTTTTGAACATCATCCCGTTTGGGTGGGTTTTTTTTTTTTTTCTAGCACTTCTGTTTTCTACATCTGTTTCCTTTTCATAATGTATACCTCCTCCACATGTGCTCCACTGTAGGTGTTTTGAACAAAGATTTTCTTGATAATGTTGACTGACATTTTGATAAATAATAACATAACCATTTGTTCATATAGTACGAAAAGCAACTTTTGAAAAATATTTTTGGTCCCTTTCGCGAAGTCTTCGACATTCCATTCATGAAAAAAAAAAACTGTATGTACTTGGTCATACTGAAGGATGCACTGGAAGGAATGGTGAAGGGGAGAAGAATTCGGGGCAGAAGAAGTAAAGCACTAAAGGCTGGTTCACAATAAATCGAGAACGGAAACAACAACCAGAACGAGAACGGAAATAATGTTAAAATAAATGTATTTAAATGTGAGCTTTCACAATAGTTTATTGTGAATGCTCACATTTAAATACATTTACTTTAACAGTATTTCAGTTCTCGTTCTTGTTGTCGTTTCCGTTCCTGGTTTATTGTGAACCAACTTTTAGACATAAATGCTCCATTGTGCACGCCATAAAATGGAAATCAACTCAGAAGACTGCAGTGTGTGACTAACTCTGTGATGCTGCTCCGTTTTATTTTCTGAAATTCTTCAGGAGACAAGACGTGTTTCCTGAGATATCAAAGCCTACTTCCATCCACATTAATGTGATTATTATTAACAGAAAAACAATGTCATGGATAGATATGAGTATGTTCAGTAATAATTTTCGTTTATTTGTATAAGCAAAAATTTACTTATCTACACAGGTATGCCTACTTATTTAATTATTCCAGTAAAGTCTGCTGAGTCTCTTCTCAATAGAAAAAAATTAAAGAAGTCCTCATTTGTGAAAACAAGATTCATCTGCAAATATAAGTGGTATGAAACATACTGAAGTATAAAATTATGTATCTGTGTGATGCCAATGCAATGTAAATATTGAGAATGAAGATGTTATTTTAAATAATAAAATTATTACTCGTTATTTTTTTATGCCTACAAGCTTATTTAAAACTGCAGAATAGTTGTGAAGAAGTGAAAATAGAGCAGTGATAAGTCTGGATGTAAAATTCTGTCTATAATCATCTTTATTTATGAACTAAGGACTTCCACATGCAGTAACTCTCTTATTTGGGGCCAATGGCTTTATTTAGCCATTAAATGGAAGTCGTAATTTTAATTTTTTTCTGTCTAAAAGTACATCGTCCTCAGCCCTACTAATAGAAGCCAATATGTTGTTGTTTTCTAATGCCAGGCATTTGACAAAGTCATTTGACCTCTTGCACTCCAATATTTTTCAAAGATATTGTCATGGTTAGCCACTGATGCACAGATTTTGAGATGTTCTGAATCCATTTCTTGATTTGAGTTGCACAATGGGCACAATGTTTCTCCGTTAATATAGACCACTAGATCATCGAGAATAAGAATATACTGGAGATGTATAAAGTTTAATTTATAAAAAGTGAAATAATATTCATTATTTAACAACATTCTAAAAGACAAAAGCTTTTTAGAGCTGGTAAATTGATATGTAAGTCCAAGATTTTTTAGATCTGAAAACTGAAAATAGGATTTTATAGTTTTATAATTTAAAACAAAAATACTACTGCATTTAGGAATCACAAATCAGTTGAGAAATGAATGAAAGTTTGCAGCCATTATGTTTAAAGTACTGTGTTAGTACATTATATAAACTTATATCTGACACGTTTATACGGAAATTGAAAAACATCTTGTTTTTATTACAGTAACATTAAAATTAATCAGAATCATATTATTGTATGGCCTAAAAATAAAAACTCTTTGTGTACTACAACAATCATACGAAACATTCAATATTTTATTAATGATAATGAAACACTGACTGTGAATTAAAGCAAACATTGACACTAATAATTTCAGACTTCTTTTAATTTTACAGCACAACGAAAAACTTTCAGAGGTCCACTTCAGTTAAAATGCGCTTGGAGAATTGAAAAAGAAACATCTGATTGTTGCAATCGACACTTATAGAAATAGATAATAGAGGAATGAATGGTAAATGGTTACATAAATAAATCATATACTTTGTCTTTTTGGGATTTACTTCCAAACCTATTTCTTTACTTGCTTCAAGTAAAATTCCCGTATTTTCCCTAATCGTTTGTGGATTTTCTCCTAACATATTCACGTCATCCGCATAGACAAGCAGCTGATGTAACCCATTCAATTCCAAACCCTCTCTGTTATCCTGGACTTTCCTAATGGCATATTCTAGAGCAAAGTTAAAAAGTAAAGGTGATGATGGAGACTATGCTGAAAAATAGCGAAAAGTCGTAGTTTTAACTTGTTATATAATTTAAAAAAAAACTCTGTAACAGTATTGATTTCTTTTAGTTACACTAATAGAAGCTTCTTTCTAGATAGCTCCCATAAGTGTATTTTAGGCCTTTTATTTTGCTCTGTAAAATGAAACATCATAATAGACAAAACTGATTATTTCGAGACTGCCAATGTAGGAATAGATTTTGTTCCAACCTAAAAATCAGAGAATTCATAATATGACAATAACAGAACAAAAAAAAAAAAGTTACATAGAAATACATTAAGGAAACACCACCATCATTTCATCCACTGAAAATATGAGAATCTGCTAGGAAAGAAATGCCACCAATTTGCTTTCACACTTTTAACTATAAACAATGCAACTCACAAAAGGATACGTCCAGGCACCACACACCTCTTGTTAGTGAAGGCCAGAGTCCTGTTTGTCTTGTAAAACACAGCACTTCCGGGCACTGATGTTTGACCAAACTTATATACTGTTTTGTCTTCGATCTCACTTGATTTCTCTACAGTCTTCAAGGGCGTCATTTCTGCATACAAGTCATTACGTCGATGTTGCCATACTGGCATTGTTGACCGCACTTGTTTTATGTATGACAAGTCTATTTGAGCTATTGCAATATTGGTTCCTTCTGAACACTGTGCTACTACAGTACCCCATGGATCCACAACCTACAATTAAGAATGAATTTATTTTGACAATGCTAATATAACTGTAGTAATTATTTTGGATGCTACTTGTCTGAGTGATCATGAAAGATTTCACGCATTTCATCTTACGTTCAAATCAAATGTTTATGTTTCTTGGGAAGCATATGTGTACAAGTCCATTAAACAAATGAGAATGCAATATAAATTCAAATATTTATTGTTTCTTTAAAAGGTAGTGTGTATGAGTTCACTCAATGGAAATAAATTCAGTATAGATTCCAAGTTTAATGTTTTTTTTTTTTTTAAGCTAGTGTGCATGAGTTCATTAATAGATAAGAATGAAATATAAATTCAAGTGTCTATGATATCTTTGAAACCCAGTGTGAGTGAGTCAACTCAACGAAAATAAATACAAGAGCTGTTTTTTTTTTTTTTTTCCAATCTCCGATGGTCCATAAAAAAAGACAAGTGTAAATAACAAAATTAATTTATTACCAAAAGTTATGTACAAACATGGTTACTTTTCGATATAATCACCATTAAGATTGAGGCATTTGTCGTATCTGTGGACGAGCTTTCCAATCCTCTCTCCTCTTCATAGAATGTTGTCACTAGTGAGTTGAGATGCGCCTTAACGTTGTTTTGAATCTCCTCATTAGTCTGGAACTCTGCTCTCCTAGCCACTTTTTCAGTTCAGGGAAGAGGTGGAAGTCGCTCAGCACTAAGTTGGGACTATACGCTAGGTGTTCAAATACTTCACATTGAAATTACTGAAGAAGCTGTTGGATTACAGCAGCACTATGAGGCCAGGCGTTGTCATGAATTAGAAGAACTCCAGAAGTCAGCATGCCTCTTCTTTTGTTTTGAATGGCTCTCCGCAATCGTCATAAAGTCTTAAAATAAACAGCTACATTGATCGTAGTCCCTGGTTTCATAAACTCAACAAGCAACACACCTTTTTGATCTCAAAACACGGTAAACCTTCCTGTTTTTTGGGGGTGACATATTGATTCCAAGTCTCATCTCCACTCACAATTGATTTTAAAAAATCTTCACCTTCAGCCCATAACATGTGAGGAATGTCAGCACTGATGCCATTCAGCAATTTTTGTGGTCATCAGACAACATCTTTGGAACCCATCGAGCACACAGTTTTTTGTAGTGTAATGTTCTGTTACGATCGTGTAAACAGATGATCTTGAAACTTCAAGAAATTCCACACATAACTCACTTATGTTAAACCTCCATTTTTCTCGAACCACTTGCTCAACGCATTGAACAATGTCTTCTGTTGCAACAGACTTGCGTCCTTGTCCCCCTTCATCACGAACATCGGTTCAGCCTTTAAATTTCCTACATCATTCACGCACAACAACATCATTCATAAAGTTTTCACTGTATACTCGGCTCATTCTTTGATGAATTTGCGCTGCACTATTCCCTTCTGCTTGAAGAAACTGAATTACACTATGCAACTTGCACTTTGCAGGAAAATCAATCATAGCAGCCATGTTTACGTGCCTGCAACTCAGCTCAAAATGGTGTAATGACATTGGAAGTGGCAGAGGTTATAGTGGGGGAGGAGATGCGCAGTTGCACTCCGAGTATACTGCCTCCTACCACTCGATTGGCTGTATATCGGCACGATTGGAGGTTGAAAAAAAAAACAGCCCTTGTACAATATAAACTCGAAGTTTTATGTTTTCTTTTTAAGCCAGTTCACTCAATGAATAAGAATGCAGTATAAATTCAAGTGCAAGCGTGTATGAGTACTCTCAATAGATATGAATGTATTATCGACTCAAATGATTATCATTTGGATTAGGCTTTTGGGTGTGTCCTGAAACTTGACATTTCCAACGTTTCGGAACTACATACAGGTAAGACCAGAAGGTCACCTAGTCAGTTGGGGTTGTTACACCAGGCTAACTCGGAGGATGCTCAGTAGGCAACACCTCTGCTCTTACCCTGATTATGGAACCTGTATATGTAGTTCCAGGACATGATGGATTACCCAAAAGCCTAATTCTAATCACAGCCACTGTGAAAGTCTAAAAATTCATATTATGATTTCTTTGTAAATATGTGAGCCCATTCAAGGATATGAATGCAGTTTTAATTAGCCCTCTGTGTGGAAAACTTTAAAGTTTAGCTTAACAATGCGTCCACAGTTACAGTTACAAGCCTGTGAGTGCAGAACAAGACAGCATTGTTTACCAACCATTGCATGTCCCCATGACGACCTCTTTTGATTGTGGGATCCTGTCTGTGCTGCTGCCACCACATAGCATTGGTTCTCGATGGCACGGGCCCGGAGCAGAGTCTCCCAGTGCACTGCCCCTGTGGCAAATGTGAATGCTGATGGATATGTCAGAATGTCAGCACCCATCCTTGTCAGAGTGAGACTGAGCTCAGGGAATCTCATATCGTAACACTACACCAATGTTAAGGAAATGTTTTCTCAATGCATTATCATATCTGGAAATGAGTTATATATAGTAGCGTGCAAATTAATGCGAACAATGTAATTACTTATGCAAAAACACTCAAACAGGATAAAAAAAGGATCTAAGACATACCTCAGTAATGTATGTGGCCTCCCTTGTTCCTAATAACAGCTCTGAGACGATTTGGCATGGATTCCACTAATTTCCCACAAATATTCTTCATTTCTTCATCGCGAAACCATACACCAATGAGGGCAGAAATCATCTCCTTTGTAGAACAATCCATTTTTTGCATTCTTCTTTTGCAAATTGACCACAAGTTCTCAATGGAGTTGATGTCGGGTGAGTTGCCTGGCCAGGGGAGTACCTGAATATTCTTCTTGTTGAAGAATTCTGTAGTTTTTCGAGACGTATGGCATGGTGCCAGGTCTTGTTGGAACACACCTCTGCCATCCGGAAATGATTTTTGCAGCTGGGGTACGATTCTGGTTTCCAATAAGTGAATATATTTGTCAGAATTCATCATTCCCTTGATAGGTATTAATGCTCCAGGCCCTTCATGTGTAAAACAACCCCAAAACATTACTTTAGAGGGGTATTTGGGTGCTTGTTGGAGATGAGCTGCTGTTACTTTTTCGGATCCTTTCCGTACGTAAGAAACACGGTGGCCGTGGACCTCGAAATGAGATTCATCGGAAAAAAGTGCATTCTTCCATTCATTCACTGTCCAGTGTTGATATAATTTTGCCCACATTAAGCGTTTTTTGCACATAACAGGGGTTAGCAGTTGCTTCTTAATAGGCTTACGAGCCCTTCGTCCAGCTTCCAAAAGCCTACGCCGCACTGTTGTGACGTGAATATTCGCCCCAGTGGTAGCCATTAACTCGCGGGTTAAGTCGACAGCAGTTAGTCTAAGATTTACAGTAATTTACTTTTCCTGACAATTAAACGATCATCTGCAGGTGAAGTCTTCCTTTTCCGGCCACAGTATCCTTTTTTCTGGGGTGTGATGGATCCAGTCTCCCTGTATCGTTTTATGATCGAATTAACAGTAGCCAAACCGATGTGACATTCTGCAGCAATTTGCCTCTGTGTCATAGAAGAATGCTCTGCTAATGTTATAATTTCAGACTGTTTTCGTGGAGTTGTATCCATTTGTGAAGACGACAGAATGTACACAAGATTGCAGTATTAAGTCTTCAACACAACTGAAATGCTTATAAGTACAAAACGACAGGCAAAATGTCACATATTATAAAAAAATAATAACGACAGACCTTCAACAATGGAATTACACGTACTACAGATGTCAATTAAAGCGGTATGAGCAGCTGTGAGGCCAACAATGACAGAAAATGTAAAAATATGTCGTGTTCGGATTAATTTGCACGCTACTGTACACCGAGAATATATCACGTACATATTCAAATTTAGGCCTACTATTCTGAAATAGATGAAGATCTTTTAATAATGTGGCAGATATCGAAAATAACACCTTTCGAAAACAGAAAACAATGACAGTATGCGAGGTAGTGCTAATCAGTGCAACTGCTCAGAAAGAATACGTGAAATTATTTCTCATGCACAGGGCATGATGGGACAGATGAATATTTGTTGCAGTTCCTACATATTTATTTCTTATTTATGTTCTGTGTACTTGTTGATTCTTGTTGCATACATAGTGATGTTGGCTATTATTGTTGTTATGATGATGATCGTCATCATTGTCGTCGTCGTCCTCATCATCATCATCATCATCATCATCATCATCATCATCATCATCATCATCAATACTACAACTATTATTACTATATTAGATATATTTACTTACCTATTCTCAGTTAAGCTTCAATTATTTATTGCTGTTCCTAATCATTATTTGCTATTTAATACCATAAATTCGATTATGGTCACAATTCTACTAATTGTCGTATTTGCCCAATAGTGCACCAGTATATTTCTCCTGGATCATGACCAGACATCGGATTCTGGGGCAAATGCCTATTTTGTTTCTTTAGGAGAAGAGTAAAAATAATTATTAATATTTGTGTTTCATGGAAATTGAAAGGTATTCAAAGAGTTTTATAGTGCCCTAAAATGCCCTAAAACGGTTATTAGAGCCTAATTTGTTAATATTCGCCTAAAAGTGCCTAACTCACTGTAAAGTTTCGCATTTTACTCTTACTTTTTATAATTTATACATGCATTCACTGCGAAATTTAAGGCATTTAAAAAGTGGAAAGTTTGCTTCACACCGGCCATTAAACCACTGATAAAGGAAACAAAATGTTTTGAATCTCACGACACTCGCAATAGATTTCACCGAATTTAACATGTTTGGAGGCATAAATACCGACAAAGAACCAACCTTAGTTTTGAAGCAGGCAACAATCACAACATGTGCTGCTACCGATTCAGAGATATACTATACTATAAAAATGACTGTTTTCGGTCTGAAACCGATTAGCTGTACTGCCCTTCAGAGTGTCATAAAATCACAATTTTTGGAGAAAGTGTTTTCGAAATATTTATGAAAAGTCGTAAAACTGCGAATTAGTAGGGTAAACCGTTACAAAATATTTAAAAGAATGGCCTTCCTAGTGTTAACACTACCAGGAAATGCAACAATAAGTGGAACTTTGTATTTTTGTCCAATTGAATCTCAATAACAATGGTTCATTTGAATGCTCGTTAACAGTTGCTCTTTCCCTCACCTTATTTGTGTTGAGAAGTTTTGAGCGGTAGGACGTTTTCCTGTGAAGTTTAACGCGATAATGCCGAAAAATATAAGTGCAAAATCTACATTGATCCGGCAATGGCTAACAGAATATTCAGAATTCACTTTGATGGAAAAATAATATTCTGCAAGATTTGTAGCAAACAGGTATGTAACAATAGTTGAAATATATAAATTCTATTAATTTTAATGAGTAGGCCTATAATATTTATACATTGACTGAGCTATCCTGAGGTATAATTCTTTTTAAGACCACTACACTTTAACCTTTTAAATTCCGATAGTTAAAGTATTTGCAGGTCATTAAAATTTTGATTGTTTGAACCCACTAACTTTGTGATAGAAATACGGCAATACAACAATTAGGATTTTATTTTAATTCAGTTTACTTTACATTTTTAGATTTCGCAAGAAAAGAAGTGCCATCTAAAGCAGCATGTGCAAGGAGCGGCTCATAAGGCTAAAGCTCAGCAGAAAAATCAACTGCAACAAACTTTACTAACACAGCCTACTTCATCCAATCTCAGCAGCAATTTCTATGCTGATTTAACCAGAGCGTTTGTTGCTGCTAACATTCCCTGGAATGCAATTGAAAATCCGGTTTTAAGACAGTTTTTACAAAAATACTGCAAACAAAATATCCCATCTGAGTCGACCCTAAGAAAAAATTACTTAGACAGAATATACAATGAAACTTTAGCTTCCATTCGGGAGGATATAGGTGATTCTTACATATGGGTCTCTGTGGATGAAACCTCAGATCCTATGAATAGGTATATAGCAAATATGGTAGTAGGAAAACTTGGTCCTGATGGACCTTCGATTCCACACCTCGTATGTGTTAAGGAACTTTCGAAAGTGAATAGCCAAGCCATTGCTTATTTAGTAAATAAAGGCCTACAGTCTTTATACTCAGGTAATATAGACGATTCTAAAGTTCTGTTGTTTTGTACTGATGCTGCCTCATACATAGTTGCTGCAGCTCCACTTCTTAAAACATTTTATCCTAACCTCACGCATGTAACCTGTCTAGCACATGGCCTTCACAGGGTTTCTGAAACAATCCGGAATGAATTTCCTCTTGTCAATTGGTTTATTTCTAACACAAAAAAAATGTTTTTGTAAAGCCCCATCCAGGATTTCAATATTCAGAGAGAACTTTCCAGATATCCCACTCCCACCTCAGCCGGTTGTTACACGATGGGGAACCTAGATTCAGTCAGTGGTGTATTATTCTAAGTATTTTAAAGAAGTGGTCACAGTTATTGATAAATTACCTGAAACTGATAATGCAGCGTGTGTGAAAGCAGTGAAAGATTGTCTGAATGACTCACGAGTGAAAAACGATATTGCCTACATAACATCAAACTTTTCTTTCATACCTGCAAGCATTGAACAATTAGAACGTGAAAAACAATCTCTTTGTAGCCAAATAGCAATAGTAAAGGAAGCTCAAGTGAGCATACATTCTGCTTTGGGCGAAACTGGGAAAAAAGTTAAAAATAAGTGGGACAACGTATTAAATAAGAATGTAGGATTTTCATTGTTGGAAAAAGTATCAAGAGTGATATCGGGAGAAAGTGTAAATGTTCCAGTAAGTATTGATGTTTCTATTGTACCTAATTTAAAATTTGCGCCTCTCACATCAGTTTCGGTTGAAAGAAGTTTTTCTGCTTTCAAAATGATTCTCAGTGACAAAAGGCAAAGGTTAACTGTGGAGAATTTAGAAAAAATTCTGCTGGTGTACTGTGCAGATAATTATAATAAAGTCTGAGCATGGAACTGAATTTCAATAACTTAAAATGAGTAATCTTGATATCAATAATCATTATTTCATTAGTTTCAATATATTAAATTTGTGCAGCTCTGTTTATAAATATAATATAGTATTCTTTTTTAATGTTTAAACATACTTTTTTGTGCGTATTTTAGTGTATAACTAAAAATTTCAGTGAAAGAAATAAGTATGATATCTTGATGTGCCTAAAATGCCTATTTTCATTAAAATAGAGCCTAATTTTACAAATTTTGAGCTTATTTTAGGCGCCTAAAACTGCAATTTTTAGTGCCTAAAAATCCGATGTCTAATGATGACCATTCTCGAGCATGCAGTCATGCACCTCTGAGTGTTTTGTAACGCTGTGAGTCAAACAGCCAAGCCTAAAACTTCGATTCGCAGTGTTCACAACTCATTATTGAATAGTTCAATCTTAGCTATAATCAGCCCCAAATTTAGATACTGCTATGCCCATGGGCCTGACAAAATTTTGTGCCCCCTGCCAAATAACTTACGCAAATCTTAAAACATTTGGCAGTCAAACTAAGAAAAGTGGTATATAACAATTTATCACATACTACTATCTAAAATAGGCATCTGCAAAGTAGGAAAACATCGAAAATTTAATTTCAGCTCAATTTTTTTTTCTTAAAATTTTGCCATCCCTTTTAATTTACCACTCTGGGCTTGGAACCATGTGATTCATGCATAAATATGGCCTGGCCACCATCAGTGCAGTTTGTCGACTGCAGATAGAATGGTGATTTTATTTTATGCAAAATTATTCCAAAAAAGTTATCTGAATGTGAAAATAGTGATGTGATCTTGAAGTATTATTTCTTTAAAAGTTGCATAAATATGATTACTAGTGATTAAGAGGCAGAAAAATTGTGTCTGCTTACAGTAATTAGAACAAATTTTGGCAAAATGAGAAGTACCTGGAACAATAAAAGTAAACCAATGGAATCTAGACTTTACAGCGAAAATTGAGTATTTACCACGAAAACACGTGATTCAGTGTTTATTGGATTTTATACATAGTATTTATGAAATTTTTCTGTTAAAGTCCTATGAGAAATGTATAGATTCAATGACTTTTAATAAAATAAGTCACTGTGATAGTCCTTCTTATACATATATAATTTTGTTCAAACAGGTGTTCATACCGTTTTATTTTCAGAAAAAAATTGTCTAGGTATAACATTGGTTAAATGTTTGGATAACTATTACAGCTTTGTAAAGTGAATTAATGACAATAAACGAAGCTCCACTGAACCTGTATACTAACTTTCGAATTCTACACATGCACATAATGATCGTTTAAGTCATCAACATCGTCAATCTTAATTTTCATGATCATATATATATATATATAATTTATTTATTTATTTAACCTGGAAGAGATAAGGCCATCAAGCCTTCTCTTCCCCTCTATATATATATATATATATATATATATATATATATATATATATATATATAAGGAATCTATACAAAAGGATACAATTGCAAGACCAACTTTTCCAACTGGTGTATCAACTGGCTCAACAATTTTATCACCAGGGAGAACATAATCTGATTCCATAATACGTAGCTTCTTTTCTGGTATGTCCACATCAAATAAGTGTATCTTTCTATATACAGAAACTATGTCCCCACTATTGTTAATTACAACATGAGCATTCCTCACTTTCTGGCCATCTACCTGTAATAAATAAATAAAAAAAAACTTAAACAACTGAGCACTAAATATCAGATCTTGATAATGAAGTACATGTGTTACTAAAACAGCGTGTAACAGTTATTTCAGACAAAAACAAATTAGAATCTTATAGAACTATAGAAAATCTGATACTTATATGTATACAGTTTAGTAAATTTTCCTCCCCATGGAACTTATCATTTACCTGCTAGAAAATCAGTCATATCCAATGACATCTGCACCATTCATAATGTCCACAGTAATACAATTTAAGCCCTTTTTCACACTTTCATATTACTACATTTTATAGCAACAACATATAACATTTCAGTAATAACAATATCTTCAAATCTCTCTACAATTAACTTACACTATATATTTGAACATAACTAATTTACCTTTTCAAGTATCCCTCCTAATGATAACCAAATATTATTATCTTTTGCCATCTGACGAAATGACTGCATGGTTTCCCCATTTATATCTTCAGCATTTTCCACAAATTGTGATCTAGTTTCACCAATAAAATCACAAGACTCTGGTAAAAACGCCATCTGAAAATTAAAAGAAAAGATGGGTATAATTAAAAGACATGTACTTGCTCATCATACATACTACAAAAAAATTAAAATCCTCATTAGTTTATTACACTGAGTAAAAATGTATCACATTGTTTGTGGTCATACTCTTACAGATGTTTTTCATTTCCAATCTATGAAATATGGTCGAATAGTTATCTGACAATTGTCACTTTTCCTCCAGTGGCAGAGGTAACCACTCTTTATCTGCTGCAGTGCTGCAGCACACAGTTAATTTTCTGTCTCTAGCATAGTCTTAATTATGTTTTCTTTCTTTCATTCGTGTTACGTGTTCCAATGCACGAAAAATCAGGAACTGTTATTGCCTATAGCTTGTGCATCGTATGCAAGTTCCAGTAGGTAATGTGTGCTGACTTCCTTATCGCAATGAACTGCAGTGAAATGCAGCGGACCTTGCACATGTGCAGAGAGCTTATATTCCCTTGATGTATGACGTAATCTATGGTTTCCCATTATACACAGTGTGAGCTGCAAGGGAAAGCAGCGAGCTGAAATGACATGTTCGCATTGGCATTTTATAAAATCTACAACCAATCAGGAGTGAGTGACTATTTGAATAGATGGAATGTACAATTTACCTATTTGTATAGATGGGTTGTACAATCTACAAATAATTTCGCGGACGTCACAACATCTCTGAGGAGCAGTAGTGCACTATTTGTGAGTTTGTATCTATTTTACAAGTCCTGATCACAGAATATAGGGACAACTATTTTATTATTAGGCTAATTATTAAACTTTCCTGTAAAACTGAAACGTATTGTTTATAACATTTATTATTAGCTTATTTATATGTACTATATTTTAATACAATTTAATTAAAAGATGCTGTACTCCTATTCTACTCCTTCAACCTTCTGACAGATGGCCTGAATTTACCGAAAAGCTATTAGAATTTAAAATTTTGATTGCTGGTTGCCGACATGGAGAGGTTCAACTTCAAAGTAACTGGCAGCAGTGTTGCCAACTGTACGAAAATTCCGTCAAACTCACGGAATTTAAATGCAGCGGGCGGGAAATGATTAGCTTTGATGGGTGAAGGATTTTCTGGCAGAAATTACAATTTACATCATCTTTTGACTTTTTTAGCTGCTATCATTTTTAATTGTTTAATTTTTGGGGGAGCGCAGACCAACCCAGCACACCAAACTACAGAACTAGAGGCAGATGATGTGGCTGAATTATTATTATTTTAATCAAGGAAGTTGTGTTAATATTTGCTTTCATTTGTATATAGATATATCGAGTGGGTCTTATTTTTTTTTTTTAATTTTGAAGGATTCTGACCGATTTCCAGGTGTTAAACTGACAGGGATACAATTTGTGTGTTGGCAACACTGATTGACAGCTTCTGCAGCATGGACTTCATATTACTCCATAGTGAGTAGATCAACCAAATTTTAACGACTTTTTTAAAGCGAATTTCCCATATTGTAGCACACACTCATTTTCAGCCACAATCCGCCACTGTCCAGTGGTCTCATCACCCTAAGTTTGTGCACCTTACACATGACTATATCACACAGTGAGATTGTGAATCAACATGTTTCTATTTTTCACATCATGGTAACTTGAGCTCATAACTGCTGTTTACAGCATTAGAGAAAGGCTACTACTTGTACAATGAAGTTATGGCAAGAAATGCATAAAAATCTCATTTCTAGCATAATAAGGCAGTGCCAGAATTGTATAGAAAATAATAAAGATGTGATCAAATGAGCAATTAATATTGCCTCTAACTTTAGAAAAACCTTATACCTCATGCTCAATTTATATTCCTGAGGTCATCATCACAGAGACATAAATAAACGATGTAGGCCATGTCTCTTGTTGACATTGGGACTGTTCTTCTGTTTTGTCAACAAGAGAATGCAGCCGTGTGTTAAAAACAAGAAATAAATATGTCATCCATGTTACTATTACAGTCAAACTTCATTTAATTCTTTTAAATATTCCTGAAGAGCAGAAGTAATGTTACAACAGATCATTACAAATTTATTCTTGAAACTTACTTCTGCACAGAAGTTTTAGTTGGACAGTAGTATCATTATGATGTTATCATTACGTGAATGAATTTCTGGCCAATGGACCACGATTTGAACCAACTTCCTCGACGAAACCTTCTCAGAATTTTTAACAGATAAATTCAATATTTTCTAGTTTATATGACAATCCACTGCGTAGCTGAATGGTCAGACCTTCAGACTGTCATGCAGGCGCCTGGGTTCGATTCCCAGTCAGGTCTGAGATTTTTTCACTGAAAAAATCCACAGTGACACTTATGGTGCAGTTGGGGTTTTACCCAGGGTCTCCCATTTTTTCCCCAAATTAGGCATTTACATCATTCCATCACCATTTCTCCATTTCATTATCATTTCGTAGCATTCCCCGAATGCCGGCCGGCGACACATGGAAGGGGTTGGCCAAGGGACGAGTGGGGTTGTCTGTTCGAAACCTGGATCAGAGAACCTTAGTGTGGTCAGCCGGTGTGGGTTTGGGAATGCATCACCAGAGGGTCAGCGCAATAGATCTGAACAAGGTCGCAGTGCTGGGCCATACTATCCCCCTCTATTAAATTCAATTCAAATTCAATTGAATGTTCATATGACAAAATAACACGTTAAAAAAAATTCATAAAACTTAACTAAACGAATTGAAATACCCTGTACAGAATTCAGATATTCGAAAGTACCACAAATTAATGAAAAAATGAAATTATTAAATCAAGTAAAATCGTCTGTCTTTGGTTAGACTCGGCAAACAAATCTATGACGTTGTGAAAGTAAAAACAAGTGTTGGAAGCACCCATTCAAAATTGAATACGGTGTATATATTGCTTTTATTTCTCTATTGAAATTCTACTACCTGTTATGTAATGTACAAACTCTTTGCAATTTATTCCTACTCTGGCATAGTTATGTTGTTTAGATGCATCTAGATATCGTAGTTACTCGATTATAACATGCCATCGAATATAACATGCACCCTAATTTTGAGAAAACCAAAATAAAAAAAAAAAAAAATGCTCGCGAATATAACACATCCGTACCAAATAGGCTATACACAAAGACCTGTTGTAGGTCTGAAAATGTTTTAAAAAGTCATTTTTGACTATACATCATATTCTGCCCCACTTCCATCTTCATAATCTGAAGTCTCTGCCATCATGTTCAACCTGAAATCCGAATCATAACTGAAATCCGTCATCTTCTCGAAGCAGGGTGCCTTCACTATCATCTAAAGCACTGAAAATGCAGTACTTCTTTCGAATATAACATGTCACTGAATATAACACGCACCTCAGTTTTGAAGGTAGTGATTTTATCATAAAAAAAAAGGTAGGCTACATCTTACAATTGAGCGAATAGAGTATATATCCAGCACTGCTTTTGTTCCAAAAGCCTACTTGCCAGCCATGAAGGAATCTACTGTACCTCCTGGAGGTAAGACTAGATAGGTACTTAAGTCTCCAATAAATCTTTGCATGTAAGAGTTCCTTTATTGATGCTAACTTGTAACTCAGTAACAAAATTGATCAGCCTTTTCCACCTTCATTAAAATGAACTTCTGCTGGTAGTACAATGATAATGTGTTAAGTAGTGGTCTACTGCACAAGAATATGTCCTCCCCATGTAATCTATCCACTTCTCTAGCCATGCAGTTCTCGTTGGTAGACTTCTGGTTACCACGCAGATCTTTGGATAAAAAGTTCGTACGTCAAAATCCCTCAAAAGGCAATAAAATCTTTAGCAAAACTTCTTCATCTGGGAGGCCTTTAACATAGGAGTAGATTTATGGTATGTGAAAAAATTGTTCCTACCAGAGGATCCACGTAAAATTCGTCAGTTATTTCTCACATTTCTCACCTGCATTGAATTTCGACAGCGAATAACCTTGGCAATTGAAAGCATCTTTAAATAAAACAGTACTACTGCTGCCTACCTCTGCATTCAGTGCTTTAGCAGACTTGACGAGTTCTGAACATGTGTTGATATTGGACTGTTTATCATCTTTAGCAGTCATCTGACATACAGCAATGATCTTCTTAGACTGGACAGATGCCATTGTTCTTGTACTATTCTTGATCACACTCTTCTTAATGGTAGAACGTTGAAGAAATACTGATAAAGTGGAATGCAACCTGCAAGTTGTGTTGAAAACCTGAAATTAAATTATATTTACTTCTCACTCAAATCTAAATTCTCTTTCAAATTCCAATCACTATTCGTACTTATGCTAGTGAAGTGTATATTATATAAGATTATACACCTGTAACATGCACAGGGACTGCACCCTAGAGCTGTAAACGTAAGAAACCTGCTTATTATGAAAGATATGTTAAAGACATATACTGAATACCTTCTTCATTGAATTAGCGTAAGTAGAGAATAATATTTAGGACCATTTCATGCAGGACAATGAAACTGTGTACAGTTCAAATCATTCAATGAAATATATTATCTACCATCGAATTTGATTACGAAATCACAAAGTGATTTATACTATTATATTAGAGTCCTTTACAGTTTTATGAGTTGAAACAGAAACACTATTATATAGGTACTGTAATATTATAACCAGTACAGTTTTTGTAGGTCTACACAAGTGGTTTGTAGCTACAAGTACTTGAACTAAGTTGGTGCAGATGGACTATTGAAAGTGGGTTTTCTATAGCACACCACATTTAAGGTTGAACTAAGTTGGTGTTGATGGACTATTGAAAGTGGGCTTTCTACAGCATGCCACACTTAAGGTTGAACTAAGTTGGTGTTGATGGATTATTGAAAGTAGGTTTTCCATAGCACGCCACACGTAAGGTTGAACTAAGTTGGTGCAGATGGACTATTGGAAGTGAGTTTTCTATAGCATGCCACACTTAAGGTGCAACTAAGTTGATGTAGATGGACTATTGAAAGTGGGTTTTCTATAGCACGCCATACAGAAGGTTTTTGTGACGAAAAAATTGAAAAGTGGTCTAATTTTCAGAGGAAAGATAGTTTTGAATGTGCAGAATTCATATAGGACACTAGTTGATTTGAAAACATATTACTTAGTCTTATCATAAATACTGTTACTAATACGTTTATGAATTATGAACACAGTTTTAAAGACATTTTAATGTCTTATGATATAGGTTACTTAATAAGTATTCTGAACATTAAGCACCAAGCAATCTTCAAAATGGCCATCTTGGCCTTCATACAGGCCTAAGTTTCTGTGGCCACTTATTTGCTACATTATGTATGGTCTCTTGAGGGAAATCTGCCACTGCCTTCACCAAGGAAAGTTTCAGACTTTAAATATTTCAGTACTTCTTTTGCAGACAGTCTCCTCAAACACTGCCCACAGACTGTAGTCCAGTGGGTTGAGGTTGGGACTCCTGGCGGGCCAATCACTAGGAGCAATGAAGTCTGGCAAATTGTCCTTAAACCACTCTTGTGTTGAATTTGTGACAAATCCTGCTGAAAGCTCCGTGTTAATTGAGAAACAAGTGTTGTTCAAAGGCTTCACAACAGGTTTCAATACAATGTCCTTGTAGACTTTGGCAGAGATTTTCACGTCCCTATTTTTATTACAGAAATGAAGTTTAGTGGTACCATCATACGCCACTTCCCAGCAGGCATGGTAATGACCTCTGAAAATCCTTGGAGCTTTCTCACGAGCTTCTTGAGAGTTTGAAGCATAAACCCTGTCATTTTGCTGGTTTAAAGACTCCTCAATAAGGAAGATTTTTTCGTCAGTAAAAAGAATCTTTTTGTGCCCACTCTGAGCATAATGCTGAACAAAGTGTCTTGATTTAAGCTTCCTCTGCCATTTTCATTACGGAATGAGGAAATTACTCGTACTTTGCCAGTAAGCTCTTACCCCTGGGTCACTTCTAAGTACTCTGAACATTGGCATTTTTGAAATCTACAGTTCACAAGCTGGCACAGAGTGATTCCTGACAGGATATCATCGAATATGAGCTGCTACTGTTGAACCAGGCTCTTGGTCCTAACGGTGCGAGAGTGGCCTTGTCTTGATGGTCCGAAACACAATCATCATTTGAGTTTTTTAAGGGTCATGGAAATATCATAAGGTGATTTCCCAATCCTATGAAGTGCTATCACTGCTACACGATTTTCATAATCACCCCACACCATGATGAAAACTTCACAAAAAACATTTTCTCTTCTGCAGTTCAACTTACAATGACAACCTTTCAAATCTGGTTGCATAGCATCACTTAGAAGTTTGTAACAGTATTTACGGTAAGACTAGGTAGAAAATAGTAAAAAATTGGAAGAAATTGATCCGTGTAGGTAACCTAAAAATGTTTAACACGTGAAATAAAGAGTTAGAACGCTTAAAAATGAACGCAAAATGCACATTTCACTTCATTTAGTATATGCAAGGCATACCAAAAGCCTAACCTAACCTGACACAGATTCGTATATGCAAGGTATATGGAAAGCCTAACCTAACTTGCCACAGATTCCCGCACTGTAGAACTTAGAAAAATGCAAGTTGGAAGTTCCATGTGCTATAGAAAAGCTATGAAAGTTCCTAAAAATAGCTTCTGACACATTCAGGGCCTCATCAGAGGTGACCAACTCAGCTGCTAATATTACAAAGCACTGTGTCCACATATGAGCAAAAAAGAGCAATGTTGGGACTGCAAGCATTGGGATGATCAGCTGTCGCATACTGCTTGTGAGCAGCAGAGAGTGCTGCTGCACAAAGACCACAAATTGGTCAACACTGGCCTACATAGTCCGAGAAAGAAGACTTTGATTCAGTGGATGAATATTAAACTCTAACAGCAGAGATGCCATATGTTCACTAGAGTATGAAAGTGGTAGGCTATAGCAGTGAATGTAGGACAGAAGCATCTAAAAATACTGTCACAGTTGGTTCAAACGATAGGCCTACTGCTTAGTGTATAATTTAGATTTACATGTTACGTTATGTTCAGGGTTGCCATAAACTTTGGAAGTAAAACCGGGACATACAATTACAACACCCGCTCATTGTGCAAAACCTGATTTTTATTGGAATTAAAATAATTTTGCAAAGATTTTAACAATATTACTTGGTCCTTTTTCCATAATCATACCATTCACATTTCTCAGATTTGCTTACAGCCTGCATACTGTATGGATGGATGGATATCTTTGTACATACATGTAAAATTCAGATAATGTCATGTTCAAATTGTAGTGGCACTGCAATACGCTTTCTATACTGTCTATGCTTAACCAGTTTCTTTCATCAGTCCATTGTGCTGCCATCAGAGAAAATTTGCGTTCAAGATTTGCATTGTGAGCAGGCACAGCGAAAATATACTGACAGATTTCCAATAACTCTGAATACTGTTCTGTATGGCTTACAGTCTCAAAAAATTTAAGCCACTTGTCTTGAACTTTTCCGGTTTCCCATTCATGAACACCCAAGTTTGTACTCACAAAGTTTTTCAAGCAAACAAACTGATCAAACACTTCTGATTCTGAAAAATGCACTTTTTTTTTGTTTTTTTTTTGTTTTTAGATAAGTCAATGTCTCTTCTATATCACTATTTAAAGTTTTCAACAAATCACACAATAGATATACTGTAGTAACCTTAAAATACAAAGAAACTGTATAGCAACTCAAAATCGGGACATCTGACCGTACCAAACAAATTTGTTTGGGACACCAGGACAGTGGACACAAAAGCAGTGACAATCCAGGAAAACTGGGATATATGGCAACTCTGGTTATGTTTGGAAATGTCTATAAAATAGTAGTTCAATATGAAATAATGCCAATGTTTCATCATTATCTTTGAAATGATAAACTTCATCCCAGATAAGTTAATTAACTCAATTATATAATTTATATAGGTCTATATGATTAGGTTTATCCCAGGTGGCGCAAACTTCAGCACTTAAGGTTTTAATTTTTTCGGGTATATTGGGTAGTATGAAGGAAAGAATTTTATATCGACAGACTGTATACGAAAATTAGGCCAATCCTCGATATCTCCTCACATCCCATATGGGACTGACATCTGATTTGTGTTTCGTTATGGATTAGATGGGTTAAATGAGAGAATAGCTAAATGACATGAGGCCGAGGTATGTGACAAGGTTAGTGGGTTAGTTGAGACGATATACAGAGTGTAGGGGGTATAAGTGTCATCCTTTTCACAGTCGTCAGGGACGGTCTACAGGATAAAAAATGTCCATACAACATAGGGTCAAAACTTCATAATTTTCCCAGAAAAAAATACTTATTTTGTTATTTTATTTACATTATACTGCTTATATCGTTAGTAAAATTACGAAAACAATTACATCAGTAGGTATATGTAGCAAAGAATTAATAACTTATTAGTTTAAATATTTGTGTGTTCTATTACGTTTTCGTGAAATTAAATAAAAATTCATGCTTAAATTTGTTAATATTCTGGCGTGAGACGTGGCAACGTTCAGCAGGCAGTACTCTGCATAGACATTAAGTACAGCTGAGTTCAAGCTCCCTGTCCATAGCTCTACTGCCGAGCAGATGGCAGTTCAGTACAGGGTATTCGATAAACAACTTACAATGTCATTCACAGTTTAGGAATATCATATGTTATTAATTTCTGGAGAAAGTCGCCGTAATTCAAGTGAGGCAAGAAGGATGTACTGTCAAAGGGGCGTGCTTCCGAACAGGGGCAGCGGCATTTCCTCTAAAGTTAGAGCCCAGTATAGGTGTGTGTGTATTAATCGAAAATTAGGGGCTAGAAAATATTGAGAATAGGACCCATGTTTATATGACGTTTTTTTCGATTAATACACACACACCTAAACTGGGCTCTAACCTTAGGGGATATGCTGCTGCCCCTATTCAGAAGCGCACCCAAGTCTCTTACCCCGTTTCGACAATCACACAACCAGAAATTTGTTTAAAAATGATACTGCTTTACGAAAGGGGAGAGATTAAAATGTTGCATTAGAAAAAAAGTTCGTGTGATTTTGTGCAGAAAACCATTATTGTTTATGCTTTAGACGTACAATTAAAAAATGAAGCAATAATGTTACATAAAATGTAAATTTACCATAATGTTCTATTAATGGGATTGAAAGTTTGTATTTGCTGCTCGTTTTATGTAAACAACAGTATTGTCATGGTCGCTCCTGCATTAGAACAGAGCATCTGTTTTGTACTGGTATGTCTGCACCCACTTGAACTGTACTGTGTACTTCTAAACCCCCTCCTCCCCGCTTGAGCTGTACTGTGTACCTCCTCCCCATCCAGCAACGTTGCAAACGTCTTTACTGTAAACTTTAATAATTAGTTAAATATTGCAATTAGAAAAAAATGGTAAGGACATTTTTTCTTCCTTATGACATGAATAATCATCAGTTAAAATAATGGCACTTACACCCCTTACATCCTGTATAAGTAACGTGAGGCCGAGAATGTAAAAAGTTTTCAATGATTTAAGTATGTTTTCTCTCCCATATGTAGTGTGGGGAGATAACAAAGTTTCACTCAAAAATTATAACAGCATAGCCTATTGTTTTATTGGGAATTATTGAAGAATATGATACAACCATATTACACCCGACTGATGAACCAAAGATGACGATGACGACGTAATATACATACATACACACACTATATGCAAGACATACTAAGCCTCAACAAACCAAACCTAACCTGTCACTAATTCTAGGCCTTACGAAAACTCGTTATCTACAAAAAAAAAAAAAAAAAAAAAAAAAAAAAAAAAAAAAAAAAAAAAAAAAAAAAAAAACGAATAGGGCTATTTCCGTATCGTATTCTACAGTAGACACGTATTGTACACCCATGTACTGATACGCATAAACAGCAACTTCTAATATTCTTTTATTATATCAATAAGACTATAATTCGTTTTTAGTTGTCTGAAAAGTTATTAGGTTTATCCCGTTTTTGTACATAATCAAAAATATTTTCAGACTTTCAACATCCAACATCACTCATCCTGAGCACAAACGATTCCATGCAAGAAAGACACAAGACCTGGCTACGAATGATAAACTTCCACGAGCCATAGCCTATATGATCATACGATTTGCATTTTTGTATAATTATGAAAATACTAATTGTGGGCTATTGTTCTTAACACCTTGTACACACAGCATAACGCACAAAAGTTTGCTACCTGATAATAATCACATATGTATACTATGAATCAATTTAAGTATATTAGCAGTAACATAATGTTCTGGTTATGCATACAACTAACGGTATCACAATTAAAATTACATTAATATACTTAATGATTATAACATTACGATCCAGAACTAACCTGTTCAAGTTGATTTCAATGTAACAAAATTAACAGATCCCCTACAGGTATTGCAATGTTGTATACTAACCTTGTAGTACATTGCTAAATACCATAAAAGAGAAGACAAGAGCAAATGCTTATTTACAACACAAATATCTATCCATCAATAACACAGAATAACATGTACTAGTAGAAACATAGTTCCATAATGCGCAGGGGACGATAATTTCTTGCTATTGGCAACGAAGTATTTACTTTTTTTTTTTTTATATTTTGTCACATCAGGGAATGGGTTCGGAAACCGTTTTCTGTATTGTAATGAAAGGGAATAGTTATCCAAGGGGACAATATTTACGTCAAGCTTGTATTTCAACTAAAATCGCCATAAAAGAAACAATTTTTTCTACTTATTTCGAGCTTCGGGACAAGCGCAAGCCTACTGAGTACTGACTCTTCGCGATTGCAGAAGTGCTGCCAACAGAAGTTTTTTTCTATGTTAGAAAACAGTAGAAGGAACAGCGGTGGATTTAAATTGATGTTGAGTAGTAACGTACGTAGTTATGTTAATACAATTACATAAATTGACATTTATTAGGAGGAATAATTATGACTGCTTTTGTGATTTGAAACTTTAAATATTATATTATTCTCCCACATATCACAGTAACAGCCCGGCCGTCAATTACAGAGGTGAATGCTTAAGAAGTTATTTGGCCATTGACTACTTGGAAGTGCGCTGAAACGAGGGGATAATTACATGGATTTTAATAATAAATCGGTTCCAAAAATACCTCTTGGCAATGGCAGCGCCAGAATTTTTAATTTTGGGAGAGGGGGGCAGATTATTACAAAATAAAGAATTTGTTAATAAAGCAGTGGTGGCTCGTGGATTTAATGGTCAGCATGCTGCATGGTCATACTTATAATGGTAGCGTAGGCATACTCACTAGTTTCTGACTATAGTAATAAATCAGCTCGACGATTTTTCATGGTGGCAAACAAGTCGATAACCTTGGTGTTGAAGTCTGATGATCGAAACCAAGTTCTTCTTTATAGAGAGCATGGAGAGTGCTGAGAGTTGGTTCTGTTTCATTGTGTTCCTTAGAAAGCATTTGACCCGCTTCAGTGAAGAAAAACACCGCTCTGGTTCTGCCGTAGTCATAGGAATTGTGACGATTTAGGATAATTTGCAGTTTCATCAAAGACTTCAACCAGATTGTTTGAATAGAGCATCTCAAATAATAGTAATGCTCCACTCCCATGAATAAATTCTGGTCTTTCATATATTAATGAAAGCTTTGATTTCAGTTTGTTTCTATTTAGCATGGGATAAGTCATTAAAGCCAAATCTAGAATATGTTCTGGGAAGTTTCTCGAATATTCTTGAACATTTTCAGATTCCAAGAGCTTAAACACATCAAGTTGGGATGTTGACTCAAACCGACACTTCGTCTCTACTGTGATGCGATCGCACACTTCTTTAGCGTCAGCTGCTCTAAGAGTACCATCATTTCCACTTATTCTCAAGTGGGTCTTCAGAAAAGGCAGTATCCAAGCTCTTACGCAGTCCGTCGACCATCTGCACGAAGTTTTTCACTGAATGGCTAATTTTTATAGTACCGGTATCAGTTTTCCTCATCTGCAATTGATTATAGAGTATATCAACATGAAACATCAACCTATGAAAGAAATCTAACCAGAACGGGAATTCACTGTCTTGCAAGTTGTGTCTTAGTCCTCTTGCTTTTTTTACGGTGTTTTTTTGAAAATGAACACTCAAGTTCAAGAAAACATTCAATAAATGCTTCTCTATTTTCAGAAATACAACTCACTGTCCGGGACTTAAAATTCCATCTAGTGGCAGAACGGCAGAATTGCGATGTTCACAGATTTTCTCCAGAACTGACTTACGCTGAGACTATCGTGAAAAGAGAGCAGGAAATCATGAAGGGTGGAGAAGAACACTCTTGCTGGTTTGTTCTGTAAAGCAACTTTCTGTATCTAGATAACAGTGTACAGTTCTCGGCAATCTTAGACCTCACTCAAACCACTCTGCTGACTCGTGCCTTACCTAAAACATAACAAAATCATACGGTGCATTCCTGTTAGTTATGCAGAGTTGTCACATTATGACTCTTAATTAGCCGCTGTGTTGAGGCAACTACGACTTTTTTAACACAGAAGTTAGTAGTTATCTCTTGCGGCAAGATAAGCTGACCTCTCTACTCGAGCTGAGGCAGTCTATGTTTGGCAACGCTGTTATAAACAAATTCTGTTATCGGACGCGGCCAACTTCATAACATAAACATCGAGAGCATGTTGACGTGACTTCTTTGACTTCTTTCCTCTGAGCTGGGGTCGTCTAAATTTGGCGAGTACAATACAGCTCGATTCAACGATCTTGGCCCTTGTCCTTACTTGTTTGGCTAGTGAGCGAGCTGTGTATTGCGTCATAAGGAAGAAATTTAATAAAAAAACGTGCATAGGAGGGGAACAGGGAAGAGAAAGAATGAAAATAATATCTTTGCTCGTAGCTGAGGTAGACACTCATTTCAAGAAATATAAGTCATTATGACATTGTTTAGTCAACAGACGTAGTGGTTAGCCGGGACGTGTGGAAGAATATTGTGTTTTAAGACGGAGTTTACCGCGACATGATAAGAAGGAACGGTCACACGTCGCTACTTTTGCAGCGCTACTTTTATACTGCAGCTGCAAAAGTTGCGTGTCGTGTTCACATGTAAGCCAAAAGTAGAGTGCTGCACGCTACTTTTCGTGCTGCGCAACCCGAGTGCTGCAAAAGTTGCAACTGGAGGTTGCGAGTCTGTTCACACGCAAGGCGCTACTTTTGCAGCCGCAGTCATGCTGCAGGTTCCCATCTCAGTGTTGACTTCTCAATATACATTTTGTGGTTATGTTCGCATTATTAAGAAACTTATGCGAAAGCTTCCTTATCTATTATTTGCTTTTCTGTCGTATCTAGTATTCAGAAATTGACATTATTTTTACTATAAAGCTTCTAAAAACACCTATATACTTAAATGATAACCAACAGTATATTCACGTAATCAATGTTGGCAACCCTCCAGTTTGGAACTACGCTACGGAAAATTTAAAAAATGAATTATATCGTCAGCAATTATGCTCAGACTGTGTTGTGTATTTAATAACTGTTACAAATAATTTATTTTCATCACATTTAACATTAAAATATATCCAAACAATAAAAGTATCATTGGCACATTTGGATGGTAACACTGGTTGCAACCGCAGCAAAAGTTTCAACAAAACCGATATCAAAAATGCTGCGGCTGCAACCCTGAGAACCCTGTTCACACGTCGCTACTTTTAAGTTGCGCGCAGCATGGAAAAGTAGCGGGCAGCAGGTTCGGCAGCCGCTACTTTTCGGGTTGCACTGTTGTTCACACGTCGCAGTACAAGAGTTGCGCAGTTTTTTGTACTGCATCGCTGCAAAAGTAGCGACGTGTGATCGTACCTTTAGGTGTTATGACTGCGCGGCCTGACCTATGTGACCCAGCCCGCCAGTAGTGATGACTGATGAGCAGGGAACGGATTTATATGGACTAAAAATATATGAAATATGTAAATATATATGTAGTTATTTTTACCAAAATATGGAATTAAATATGGATTTTTACCAAAATATGGAATTAAATATGGACTTACAATTATAAAAAAATGACTATGTACGTTAAATATTGGTACATTTTAATCAAACTAAACAAAAAATATAATGGACGTACCTTATCTTCCAATGTAGTTTCAACAAAACACAATTTTTATTGTCTGTTACCATAACAATAGGTTACAAACATTTCTTTCAAGTGCTGAAAAGTGAATCTTCTTCTATTGTCTCTGAGGATAGATTTATACTGACTAAAAGAGCGTTCGACGTCACAAGAAGTAACTGGTACATAATTCAATTTCACAATGTCTGCTGGGGATAAGTCCAAGTTAATCTTCACTGTTGATTCACCACTCATCACAGCAACAACCTTTTGTAGTTCTTCATATCCAGGGTTTTTTGAAAGTACAGTGTCCACCTTAGCTCTTACTGCATCTGCAACTTTACCTCTACCACGATTCAGTTGTTCCACAGTACTATTTATAATTTCAAAACTTTCAGATAGTGAAAGGTGCCTATTTTGGAGACTTTTGAGCGTTTTTATGATGCATGAAAATGTATGCTGAATGTGAGCTAAGTCATTCTTCACACTTATGTCACAGGTAACTGTTTTCGCAGTATCAATTGAGACTGCATCTTCAGAGTCCAATGCAAGGAGAACATTGTTAATAGAGTCTATATGTTCGGCATAATATTCAACTGCTTCTAGCCATGTACCCCATCTAGTTAAAATTGGCTTTGGTGGCAATGGAATTTCAGGGTACATTTCTTTCAACACGTTAACTCTACTGGGAGCTTTGAGAAATACTTTTTTCACTGATGAAATCAACAAATCTACTTTAGGGAAATTGTCTCTGACCACTTCTGCCACACGATGAAATGCATGCGCCACACAAGTAAAATGAGTCAATTTAGGATATACAACAGATAATGCTTGTCCAGCTTTGACCATATAAGGGGCAGCATCGCTAATAAAGAATAACACATTATCGTACATAATACCCTTTGGCCACAGGATACCCATAGCTTCGTTGAACAGTTTAACTATAGTTTTGTTATTGCACTTTTCTAGAACATCACAATGTAAAAGAATTCGTTCAGAATATTGTTCACTTAACAAACCGATAACTACATTACCAACAAGTCTACCTTCTTTGTCGGGAGTCTCATCAATGGAAACCCAAATTGAACTATCTTTAATTTCATCTCTTATCTTCTGTATTGTCTCATCGTAGATGGATGGAGCATACGTCTTCCTAAGTGTTGACTCATCCGGGATTGTATGTTGAGTATATTTTTCAAGGAATTCCCTGAAGACCTTATTCTTTAGTTTGTAGAGAGGAATATCAGCAGAGATGAGAGAACGGCACAGGTCGATGTTAAACTCAGATCTTACATTCGATGTTGTTGGTTGTGTTAAAAACAAGTGTCTCTGCTTGGAATTTAGTTGTTTGTTGGCCTGATGTTTACTAGTTGTAATGTGTTGTTGCACCAGGAACTTTTGTGTAGATGATACTGCACACTGACACAAATTACAAAATAATATTTTATTGTCAGTTGATAAACCATCTTCTTTAAATTCTGAAATGTAACTTGTTAGTTTTGATTTTAAATTGACTGAATGACGTACTTTTGGCATATTTACCGTCTTTATAGTATGATTTACAAAACTGAACCTATGTGTACTCTGACTGGCATTTAACTGTTGAGCTGCACAACTGAAGTCTGTTAAAAATTTTAAATTAAATTAATACAGTTTTGTAACTTACTTTCCCATTGTTGATAGGACTGCTAATTTTCAAATAACTCTGATGTTAAAGGGATTACTGAACATGTGTTTAAATCTCTATTGTTGAAATGTATTTTTAAAAGTTAATGGAATTTTGTTTTGTTTTATTGTTAAACCTAATATAATATGGACTGTTTTATATGAAATATGGAAAATATATGGAAATTAACGAAAATATGTACTAAACTCTAAAATATGGAAAAATATGGAAAATAAAAGTAGGATTTTTCAACCCTACACATTGTGAAACATAAAGATAATGCAAAATATAAATTATATTAGCTTTATAAGTAAATATGTATTTACATATAAATCCTTTCCCTGCTGATGAGTAACTCGCTCTTAGTCTATCTACAGTACTTACTTTTTTGCAGGGGCCAAAATTCCTGAATCAAGCTGTATATAGTGTGCCAGAGGATAGTATTATCTTTTATTGTACACCATTTGTTATTCCCCTCATGACAGCAGCGCCATCAAAATGTCTGCGCAATGATTTTGTTTGGTGCTGATTTGAAATGACTGTTTAATTCTATAAGCAGACACTCTGATAGTTCAACGAAGCTCTGTCCACCAGGCTCAAAAAATTCCCAAAACCTTTCATAGATGTCTCCATTAATTTCGTATCGATACATAACAATCTGCTGGTGCTCTGTCACATCTACAGTTTCATCTGCCATTAATGCTACAAATTGTGTCCTTCAGCTTTTCTCTCACTTTGTTGTGGCAGACATCCAGCATACATTGTAGCAGTTCATTTTGTGTTGTTTTCGATACGTATTCATTTAGCGACGGTACTTCTCTCCATGTGATTCTTTACAGCACTGTCAACACTAGCTAATAAATTTAGCTCCAAAAATATTCCAGAGTTTTCAGAAACCTTTGTTTCGTCATGTTCTCTTAATGACAATTCAAATACATCACAAAATTTTATGCAGTCTATTATTTTCGATAAAATCTACCTATTTCTTTCGATTTGCTCTTTTTTTTTTTAGTTTAAGACTCGCTATATGCTGAACTGAATTGTATACCAATGCTTCCTGCACTAAAAGTAGTGAGATTCAGAACATTACTCATGTGTTTCTTAATCGACAAATGTTAATTTGCATGTTCATTTAAATGGCCTAGGTTGAATGTTATGTTTTATTTAACGACGCTCGCAACTGCAGAGGTTATATCAGCGTCGCCGGATGTGCCGGAATTTTGTCCCGCAGTTCTTTTACATGCCAGTAAATCTACTGACATGAGCCTGTCGCATTTAAGCACACTTAAATTCCATCGACCTGGCCCGGGATCGAACCCGCAACCTTGGGCATAGAAGGCCAGCGCTATACCAACTCGCCAACCAGGTCGACATGGCCTAGGTCCTTTATGCCATTTTTGACCAGGAATCATTATTCCGAATAACAGGAAGGAAAGCAGAAAAGGACATCTCTAATTTCACAACCATACATCCATGGATATTTCGCATAAACATCACTATGAAAACGCCTTGTGTAAGTACCAATAGCTTTTCTCCCCTTGCCTGTCTGAACAATACTAATATAATATTAGGTGTACGTTTTCTCGGTGTGAACTTTTTCTTCAAAAGGCCGAGTAGAGAATGGTATCTTCAACAGAGAATCCACTAAATTCATTTCTACGGACTTTAACACTTGCGCACTTGAGACGAAAAGAAAAATCCAAACAGAAATAAGCTCAACGGGCATCACTGCTTGCAACACTTATCCGCACGGAGTTACAGCGAGAAAAAGTTCACGGGATCTAGGACAGGGACGGAAGGGAGAATCCAGCAAACTTGTGAAGTAAAGGCTGGTTCACAATACACCGAGAACGGAAATACTGCTAAAATAAATATATTTTGTAATTGTGAGCATACACAATTAAATTTCACGCTCCCGTTCCAGGGCTCCGGCAAGCTTCTCGTTAATTGTGAATGCTCACATTTACATACATTTATTTTAACATTATTTCCGTTCTCGTCGTTTCCGTTCCCAGTATATTGTGAGCCAGCCTTTTAGTCGCTATCCGCGCTGCACCATATACGTTCCACCTGTACGTACAGACCGATTATCTAGTCCTGACAGCTCAGCGACGCGAAAGAGGGGAAGTAATAGGAGGGGTGGGGAGAGTTTCGGAGTAGAGATAAGGGCGAGTGGTCGGTAAAGGAATGCAGTACAGCTTAATTTTACTGGAACCATACCGCTCTACCGCACGCATGACATCCGATCGCTCCGAAGGCAAGCGAGTGAATAACCCAAACACCCATTGGCGTAACTAAATGGACTCGCCTGACCCAGGCACATATCGCCGGCGACTGTCAGGACTAAATAATCGTATTGTACAGCGAATTACTAAGAAATAGCAACAATCACACAATATTAAAGCGCGTTTATAATTAAAGCGTTAAAAAATATCTAAAGTCAGTTATTTCTGAAATTGGTTAGCGTGCTGCAGCACGGAACCACGTAAAGACGGTACATCCCTGATAAAATTAGATATAATGTTGTTTGGCATGGTACAATTTATTTATTGTTAATGTCGACATATTCATTCATAGTTTTCTGCATAAGGACAGGTTTTTCACTGCAAACCAAGCATTCTCCAATCTTTCCTATTTTCTGCCTTCCTCTTAGTCTCCGCATACGATCCATATGGCGCTGAGAGCGCAAGGGAATCAAGTCACAAAAATAAACTTTTCAGAAAATTAGACTTAAAGTTTTTTGTATAGTTAATTACCCATTAAAGGTGAGTGTGATCTTAAACATCTGCACCATTGCAAAGATTGTGAGGACATGATTCTTTTATGCTCTGAAAGTAACTTCATCTAACAAGGTATGTACAGACTAAATATCTCCCAATTGACCAAAAGTGGACTTGATTCCCTTGTGCTCTGAATGCCCTATATCTTAATGTCGTCTATCACGTGGTATCTTCTTCTGTCCGGAACTATTCTCTCGTTCACCATTCCTTCCAGTGCATCCGCCAGTAGGCAGTTTCTTCTCAGTCAGTGACCGAGCCAATTCATTTTTCTCTTCCTGATCATTTTCAGTATTATTCTTTCGTCACCCACTCTTTCTAACACAGCTTCATTTCCTATTCTGTCTATTCATTTCATAATCTACATCCTTCTCCATATCCACATTTCATTAAATGTAAAAAGCGGGATATCGGGGCTTCGTGGAGCACATGATCAAAAAAAGCGGGGTGTCGGGCACTGAAAAGTGCCTTTTGAAAAGCATGGTGATGCGCATTTGACAAACGTAGTGTACGTACTTGCTAACAATCCCTTTTTATTTGTCGTTATTTACGTAAAAATGATGCGCCAAAAAATAATAATAATTTCGTACTCACTCCACTTCCTATATTCACATTTGTTTTTCAGTGATTAATTAAAGAATGTACCGGTATTTGAAAGACTAATTTAGAAACATGTTACATAAATCATTCTTGTGCCAAAAGAGAATGCTCCCTGGACCAAATTGTCGGATTTTGCAGTGATCGTCAGTACTCGCTGAAATGGGTAATAATATAATATAATTATGTTGTACGTAGCAAGATCGATTATTCAATTGACAGGATATTTTATGAGCTTGTCACGACTGAGATATCTATTGTCAATTGCTTTTATTTGTCAGATGGCCTTGGCTGACGGGTATATAAGGACTGGCGCTCTTAGGGGTGGAGGTTATACTAAATATGTTTAGGATTGGTGTAAAATTGGCCTATGTCTCTCACCCGAAATGGCGTGCCTGTGTTTCACAATTACCCAAAGCATTACACCAGTCTCTTCCTTATTTCTTTTTTCAGAGGTCCGCACAAGATACTCCTTTTTCTATTAAAAGCTTCCTTTATCATTGCTATCCTTCTTTTGACTTCATAGCAGGAGTTCATGTTACTGCTTATAGACTTATAGTATTACGTACGCTCCAAGTATTTGAAGCTGTCCACTTGTACTTTCCATTACTGAGGTCACCGCTGAGAAGAGATGTTCGTTGGTCCAAATTTACTGTTGCTGTCATTTTCTTGAATATCTTGAATAACATTCGTTACAAGAAACATTTTGCGTGCAATTCAGTGTTGTCAACAATTGTCACCTCAAAGTTGCCAAATAAGATGTCAAATGTAGCTAAAAAGTAGCTAAATTCAATTTACAAGTAAAAAAAAGCATATCTAAAGACGGGGTGAGTTTGACAATAGCAAAAATATATCGTAACTTTTAGAGATATAAATCATCCATATCCTCCGTGAAACCAAAACTACTGAACAGAATTCATATCAAAACTGCTAATGCTATACCTCACGCGAGGAAGACCTTGGAGATTTTGGAGATAAACGAGTTACAAATACCAAATTTAGTGAAAGTGTTCTGCTGAAGACTGGAAATACTGATGCATATTTACGTTTCACTTCCGGCCTACATGAATCTAAATTAAGACTGGCTGAACAGAAGTTCTACCAGGGTTGCCAGATAAAGGAATCGAAACCGTCGTACTAACTTATGAAAATTGTCGTACTTCAGCATAAAATTGTCGTATATTTCTCAACTTCCTAATGTATTTCTAGTCCACAGCTGTGTAGTAATTATTAGCATGTATGACTGTGAAACGAGCGGGCCGGCGTTCAAATCCAGTATGAGACGAGTTATCTGGTTGAGGTTGTTTCCAGGTTTTCCCTCAACCCATTAAGAGCAACTGGGTAACTTTTGGCGCTGGAGTCATTTGGCTGGCCCTATCACCTTCATGTCATCACGCAATTGATAAATAGTCGCAAAATAAATCTATATATAACCTATTTGTCGAACAAACAAGGAAAATTAAACTCGTATTACTTTGGTATAACCGAGCCGTATATGTGAAATCTAGAGCTTAAAATGAAAAATTATGACTTACCAGATCGATTTTCAAAGCATTCCCGTCCCTCTTAAAACAAGTTTCTTTCATATTAGTCTAGGACATAATAAATGAAGAAAACTTGTCTAAAAGGGACGAATTAACTATCAATTTTATTTTAATTATAAAGCAACATTATCTCAATTATTTTTCCCCTCAGTGAAATAGTCGTACAAAATTGCGTACGACCAACGAGTTAGAGTTAGTATCTAACTCGTTGCATACGACATACAGTGCGGTGTACCTCGTTTATTAGTCAAAATAGTCGTATGCGTACGACTATAGTAGTACGTATGGCAACCCCAAGAGGAGTAGAAATAGAATATTTCTACTCCTCTTGGGCAACCCTGACTACGTTCCACTGTCATCGAATAGGAAAGAGGAAGTTCAGCCATAGCAAACATAGAGAGCTTAAGCGTTCACTACATCGTATCGCACTCATCGGACGAATCGCACGGATCGGAAAAAGACAATCTTCGCTGTAATTTTTATGTAACCGCGTTCACTACATCGTATCGCACACATCGGCTCTCGGCAAATCCGTCTACGTTTCTCGGATAAGCAACTTTTCCGATGCGTGCGATCATGGCCTCCTTTAATAAATCAATTTTAATTGCTCAACTGTTACTATTATGTTGTGCCATGTTCAGTGTCGCGCCAAAATGGCAGACTAAAAACTTATTTCGCTTGTAGAAAATTGTGACGAATTATGTAATTTGAGGCGTTCCCATTATAGCAATCAAGTCGTGTCTTACATAATTATATATTATGTAACCAATATCTCTTTCGTTTCTTCCTCTTTAACTAAGACGCATGAAGCAATTATAAATTCTTAATTCATAATAAATAGACCTAACCTCAAACTCCTCTGTTTTCAGCAATGTCAATATCGTACGACGTCATGTTTTAAACATCTGATGGGGAATCCGATGAGGCGATGAGGTAGAGCAGTTTTAGTGAACGCACTGCACTTAAAATATCCGTTGCGTGCGATTCTTACGAGGAGTGCGATACGATGTAGTGAACGCTTACCTTTAGAGTTACCCCAGGTTTGTACTAGTACCTCACTCCAAAAATTTACTGTTGAACTACTGCACCACTCAACAACGGCAAGAATTCGCCAAAAGAAAAATAATGCGGGGGATTACCCAAGATGTCAAAATACGTAGTGCAGGTTTGTTCTTATAAAGTTTTTTTTTTAATTGTACTAAGGAAAATATTTGTCCACCAGCACGTCTGGCTATGAAACGAGGGGGCCCGAGTTCAAATCCTGGTTGGGACAAATTACTTGTTTGGGTTTTTTTCCGGGGGCTTCCCACAACCAATTGAAGCAGAATTGCTGGGTAATTTTCGACGTTGGATCTCGAACTTATTTCGTCATAATTAATTGACATATCATCATTCATACAATAGCCCTGGTTAAGTTCACGGTGCGGAGTGCTGTACTTGTACAAGAGCGCGGCCGTTCGGCTAACAAATCATACACAAGAATAGGAGTGGTAAGCACAATAAGCCTCAGGTTGCAGTGCAAGTCTTCGGGTCCCTCCTCGGTACAAAGAAAAAAAGGGAACATATTTTCTCAATAATAATATTAAAAATGTCAAATTACAATAAGCCTATTAATGTTTCCAAATACATCTTATTAAAACAGTTAAAATGAAAAAAACGTAAGAATCGCTAACTTTGTCTAACTTTGTCGCCAAATGATTAACTCCTGAAAAAACGTTAGTAATTTTTTCGTTAGACACACTCTCAAAACCACTAGATCTAGCGACTTATCGCTAAAGTTGGCAATACTGGTGCAATTTGGTTTCACCGTGCCAATGATATCAAACTAAAACAAATGAATACCGATTACCGATGATCACTTGTTGAGGTGTTACACTACAGAGGGCAGCAAGAGTGTAAGCAGAATAGACAACTCTACGACTTAGCAAACCATATTATAAAAGCAGAAAGGGAAATAAAAGTTCCATGTATTAGTACGAACTGGTGAAAGCAGTAAGTCTTGAGGTTTGAAAACCAAGATGTCAGGAAATGGAGTGAAATTGGCGGAAAAAGTTTTTAAGCAATTGCTTTGCTCTAAAAGCTTCGACAGAGTCATGGAAAAGGTAAGACAGTAATTGGTAGTACTGCACCGAAATAGTTTTCAATTGTTTTATATTTATTCGATGTGCCAGGTGAAGAATATTTTTATAGTATGTTAATCAGAATACGTAACAGCTGTAAAGGCCATTTGTAATAAGATCCGAAATCTGTGTAATATTTAATTTAATGTGAATTCAAACTAAGTATCGCTAACCAACAAAATCATTAGGCCTACTTTCGATCAATTCTTGTGGGAGAAGAAGAGTTCCACTTCACTTCCCTAACTTGAAAACTATCCGGAGATAACTCATTTTTTATTATACGTATAAGATTTACCAGTTTTCAATACAAATAATCCAGGTCGAAATACAGGGGCTGCTAACTGTATGTCCAACCAATTTGTAGTAGTCCCCCTCTCCCCTTGTTGCTAGAGACAAACTTTTTAAACTATACTTATCCTTCATGTCTCACTCTTGTATCATCTACCTAGAGTCCGAATTTTATGTATGAAAGAAAAAGTGGGAAATAGTACCTAGGCCCATGTACATAAATATTTAACCAAAATAGGCAAAATATGTAGATAAATATATCATTAAAAATATATAACTTAAAAATCTAAGCTTTATTAAATGGATTTATTTTACACTGATTCTGAATAAGAGAGAACTTAAAACCCTTCACATTTATCTTTTTGTAACATTTATTGTACTGTTTCTATCTGTCCTTACATTAATGACAAATCTATAGGTCTGCAAGAAAAGGAAACAAAACTTTATGCTCACAAAATCGAACAAAAGGAAAATAAAATGAACAAGACAAGAATGAGCAATATTATTCACCTCCATGCACATGTCATTACATCGATAAAATTTTCAGTCAATAATTACATGCCTTTAAATAGCAATATAGTCACTATTCAATGGAATCCACCTTTCGCATTGGAATTTGTTCTTAAGGGGAGAATGTAGATATCTGTAGGTCCCTATCTCCGCTATGTTAAATTGGCGCACTTTATGTACCTTTCGCATTGGAATTTCGTTGCACAAGACGAGATACAAATGAATTTTTTTTTTTTTTACCATGACGTTGGCATCATCGCTACAGTAACCAGTACATTTTCGAACAGCAAACCATACTTTGAAAGGCAATGCTCGAACACAGTGAACATATTTTCAGCAGCAGCATCCTTAATTTTGACGTAATCTAAGAGGAATATATTATTTTATAGTATGCCCATCATCACTAAGGCTTGGTGAGAATACACAAATTCTTATCATTCCCTAGGTCTGAACTTTCATCGACAAGAAAAAAAACTTTCCCTTTTAAAAGTTGCATCATTATATCACAGTCTAGTATATACAGTCGCGAAGCTCAATAAGTAGTAAATATGCAAACATTAGATAGTTGCTCACCACTAGGATCGCTAATATCGCCTCATTACAGGCAATGCAAAATAGAACCGTCACAGTCTATTGTTTCTAGCACCCTCAAAACTCAAGCTTCGTGACTGTATATAATAGACTGCGGTTATATCTTCTATAGCCCTACCAACAGGGTTGCCAGATTTTAGATCTACCGCCTCATTACAGGCAATGCAAAATAGAACCGTCACAGTCTATTGTTTGTAGCACCCTCAAAATTCAAGCTTCGTGACTGTATATAATAGACTGCGGTTATATCTTCTATAGCCCTACCAACAGGGTTGCCAGATTTTAGATCTACCGCCTCATTACAGGCAATGCAAAATAGAACCGTCACAGTCTATTGTTTGTAGCACCCTCAAAATTCAAGCTTCGTGACTGTATATAATAGACTGTGGTTATATCTTCTATAGCCCTACCAACAGGGTTGCCAGATTTTAGATCTACCGAGGAGGGACATTCTTTTTCTACCATAATATAGGGTACAGTACTTACGTTTTCTCTTAAAGAAGGAATGATATGAATATGGGCAGAGTTGAAATTTTTATGACTAAAAAAAGGAATAAAAATATCCCTAGGCCAAAACAGTAGAAGAAACTAATATGAATCTTAAAATCGAAATTTTAATAAAAAGAACCTATTGTAGATACATGTTTCCAAGTACAAAACAATATTCATCTGACTGTAAGTTACATCACGTTTCTCTCTCGTCTTTCTGAAGGGTTTGTGTCAATAATATGTTATGCAAAATTATTAACTTAATGACTTAATAGTACTTCTGTCTCAGAGACTTCCCCAGCTGTTTTTATTAATTGTAAAGCACAAATTCCAAAAAATATGGCACCAGATGTAAACAAAATATATATATTTCAATGTGTATTAATTGATAACAATGACATAAAATTTACTGATACCTGAATTCGTATTCATTTTGTGCCTTAGCATATTACTGCTCCAAATCAATAATTTAACATACCGTACTGTAGCCCTATACATTTTCAGAGCTGCCTACATATTTATTACTGGACTTTAGCATTTTCAACAAGCTTTTTTTCCTTTCTCTTTGCCATGCATTTGTGGCGAACGTCTCTTTTTAAATGTTTAAAAATATCATACTCACCACCGAATTAGCTGTTACAACAAAATTTACACTTGCCAAAATATTAGTCTTTTTTTAATATGAAAACCTACATTGTTAGAAAATTAATTTAAATTTGTTGTAATTATCTAGGTCAAAATAGTTACTAGGTAACGATAAAATTATACAAATGACAATTTTCTAAAGGAGAAACTTTTTGCGGGACTCGGGACTTATATATTAAAATCGGGACATCTGGCAACCTGCCTATCAACTACATTGGTTACGAGACAATGCACTTTCGTTCTCTTAAGTTTCAATCCCTGTGTTATAGTGTAGTCGAGTGAAGCACTACTTTGGTTCTACAATATGGTTCCTGGAATTAAAACTATCATGTTCTATAATATCAAACACTATCTTAAGTTTTTCAACTTTTACTTTGTCATCAGACGGCTTTCTTTTAAAAACACTGGTAATTCTGGGGACATTTTTCAACTATAATGCATTTTTTATGCGAGGGCGTGGATCTTTGTCTTTCTAATTCACTCTTTCTGGTCGCTAGTTCCTTTTTGCAACACAAACATTTTACTTTATAGGGATCATTAGATTTAGCCAACCGACCTTTAAAATGAGGTTCCTCCCATCAGGATTCAATGAATGATTGTTTCCTCCAAGATTTCTCAGTTTTAGATAACTCTTTCCTGAATTCAGGTTTTTTTCGGCGTGGACGGTTCTTTTTGAGGATCACTCATTGTACAAATAAAATAAACACACGCTTAAAAATATCAGTAATTTAAAACTAAGAAAATAAACAGACACTTAAAAAATATAAATTTAAAACAAGTGGTCATATGCACATTTTTCCCCGGCTGTTAACACAAGAACTGAAACTACAGTATATTCCTAACGTACTCAACAGTCTACTCTCTACTGAAGTACTGATACTGAATTGATTTGAATATAAAGCGTGGAGACGTAAACGACAAATGGCAGCCAACAAGCAATAAAATTAAAAAAGAAAAACATAAATCTCATTGGTCGTTTCTATCTCAATCACTCAACCTTTATTAAAATTACATGTTATAAAAACTCATTGTTGATCAACCATAGATTAAGCGAGTTTTCAGTGTTAAATCACTTTTATGTGCTTTTAATAAAAATTAAGGAACTCATTTTATATCTGAAAAATAAAGATATTTTGAAAAATATAAAAAAATGGAAAAATTGAAAAGGTGTGAAAATCCCTACATTTTGTGTCATTCTGTCAAAAAATCCCTCAATCACAAAAAAATCCCTATGCCGAGGGATAAATCCCTGAACCTGGCAACACTGGCTCAAAATTAGTTTAATTAATGCCCAAAACGATCTCTCGACATCACGTGATGTGTCTGGTGCTACTTGTAAGCTTGGTTGTTGCAGTAAACCTCGTTGAAATGAAAATTTACACAAGTGACTTCATTGTCGCAGGTGTTCATATAAATTCAGTTTTGTTTCTAGCCTATTAAATATGAAATCATAATGCACTAGCATATGAAAATGCCGAGTCTTGTTTCGATTCGAGACAGGATGCAAAAACTCCCTCCTTAGAAAATTAACATCACTTGTACAATTTTATCGTTAGACCTAACTAGTAGATAACTATTTCCTTCTAGATCTAAATAATTACATTAAATTTAAATTTCCCTCCTTTAGAAAATTAACATCACTTGTATAATTTTCTCGTTAGGCCAGACTAGTAGATAGGCCTAACTATTTCCTTCTAGATCAAAATAATTACATTACATTTAAATTAAATTTCTTAACAATGTTGGTTTGCACATGGTAAAAGAAAAATGCTTTGGCAAGTGTAAGGTTTGTGATAGCGAATGAAGTGAATATATTATTTTTAAACATTTAAATATCGGAACTACATGGCACAGAGAATAGAGAAAAAAGCTTTTTGAAAATGTTAAAATCCAGTGATAAATAATGTATATAAGCTCTGAAAATGTATACCTACTGCATGTTAAATTATGGGTTTGGAGCAGTAATATGCCAAGGCACAAAATAAATATGAATTTAGGTATCAATAAATTTTATGTCATTGTTATCATTTAATAAATATGAAAATTTAAATATTTTGTCACATGTGTTGCCATATTTTAGAAGTTGTGCTTTATCATCTATACTAATAATAAATCTGTAGCCAAAATTTTTCTGGTAATTTTCGATTTTCCAAAAATAATTGGTGTTAACATGTATAATTAACCATCCTGAAACCGAAAATCGCTTTTTTGACATTTTTGTTTGTATGTCTGTCTGTCTGTCTGTCTGTATGTTTGTTACCTTTTCACGCGATAATGGCTGAACCGATTTATATGAAAATTGGAATATAAATTAAGTTCGTTGTAACTTAGATTTTAGGCTATATGTCATTCAAAATATTTTATTTAAAAGGGGAGTTATAAGGGGGCCTGAATTAAATAAATCGAAATATCTCGCTTATTATTGATTTTCATGAAAAATATTACATAACAAAAGTTTCTTTAAAAATAATTTTCGATAAGTTTTATTCTATACAAAATTTTGGTAGGACTGATATTTAATGAGATAAATGAGTTTTAAAATTACAATAACAACGCCATCTAAGGCGCTGTACTGAAATAAAAACAAATGACTTCATCTATAAGGGGCCTTGGACAACAACAATCGAAAGCTATTGAACATAGGCTAAGAGAATGTTTCTGTGTTTGTATGAAGTAATATCGGAAGCCTATTAATTGTTTAATTATTATTTCACCATTGGAAAGTGTAGTTTCTCTAGATGGACATAATTTCTACAATGTTATTACAGTAACTTCTGAAACATATAGCAAGTAATATAAGGTATACACATTAAAACTAAATGATATGTCAATCTTCATTAAACCATGGTTGCATGTAATAACAATTAAGAAACATGTTAAAGGAATTGTCATTGCATCAAATGATTGCTCTTTGGACCAAAATGACCGCATTTTAATTATTTAAATACAATTTAAATTAAATAACATATTAAACGATTTATCCTTCTATCAAACACGAATGTTCCCTGGATCAAACGTCCTATTTTAATTATGTAATTACTTTATATTTATTTCTAACAGGTGCAGTGGAGCGCACGGGTACGGCTAGTTAATAATAAATTGTAAAATCCAAAAATCAGTCGTTTTCCCAGACCAATAGGAGATCGATGACGCGATATATGACGTCATGCACGATGAGAGTATACTTCAAAATATGAAGTTAATCGGGAGCTACCTCCTCTACACCCTACCCTACACCATTTCACTGCTCTCCCTTTCTCACATATTTTCCTCTACTTCTCTCTTCTCCCTCTACTTTATTTTACTAACTACTTTATATTAAATTAGAATACCTGCTTGCCTTTAAATACGCCTGGATTCGATCCAAGGACATTTCATGTAGTGAATCACTATCATAGCCATTACGCTACGAATTCGTTGATGAACAAATCCTTAAAAACTACATGTATGCATAATGAACATCAAATACTTAAACATATGACTTTATTATTATAGGCCTAATAGAACTGAATTCATTAGTTTGCTGTTGACAGTTATTACAGTTAATATGGCAAATAGATAATGAATTAATTAACTTAATATTGTACAAGGAATTAATATGATAAATTCTAATGAAGGCGTTACTACACTTATCCACTATCAATAATTGTGTTACTATACACACAGTATGTTAAATCGATTCACTACACTACTCCCTTTAGTATCCTATTAATCTTATTGAGGTAAGTTGCCCCATTTTTATTAAAACAGTTTTTCGTGCTTGCAATGTAATGTGCGGACATACGTGACGTCATATAGGCTTATTTCGTCATCCAACTTATTGAGCGGGAAAACAGCGACACTTTCTTGGATTCTACCCTATAAATCTATGAGGCGGAACTATTATTAAGTCATTAGGCCCCTAACATTGGCATTACATATTATTGCTACAAGCCCTTCTGAAAGATGCCAGAGAAACGTGATGTAACTTACAGCCAGATAAATATTTTATACTTGGAAACATATACCTACAATATGCTCTTTTTTATTATTTGCATTTCTGAGATTCTTATTAATTTCTTCAACTGCATATAAAGATAAAATTTTTGTACAGTCATGAAAATGTCAACTCTGCCCATATTCATATCACCCTTGGTAGCTCTAAAATCTGGCAACCCTGGCATTGTCGTCCCAGCAATTTCACGACTTCAACAATACGTCACTTTATTGTCACAAGTGTGTAAACCTCGTGTTAAAGTGGAAAACGACCATAGAGTAAGTATAGATAGAGCGCGCCTGGTCTACTGCGCAGGATATCAACATTGAAAACGTAAGTCACGTGACTTTGGTATCCTGCAGACGATTCTGTAGCTCATAGCATATATTTTAAAATGTTTTTTACTTTGTATTTTTTAAACTCTTAACCTTGTTTTATTAATATTTGATATTCACTGTGCTTGTGCACAATGAAAATGAGGTTAACATATTGGATAATATAAGAACGTATCTGATGATGTCGCAGGCGCGATGAAAACGTTAATACAAATAGTAAAATATGTAATATAAAGGAACTACTTCTTATATATTGTATGATAAGTCACAGACTGAAAATAATAAAACCATTCAATTGAATATACTACAACTTATCTGAAATAATCTTCAAAATGTATTGCAAAATTACGTAAGTTATGCCTGCATAAAATTAATCCCCTGTACAATACAACCGTTCTTGAAGAAATATACTCATTATGAAAACTAATAAAACAATTAATACAATAAACACGAATTTAAAGAGCAATGACTCTGTACAATTAACACTACTCCTACTGCTTCCAATACGGATATCTGTAAAAGACTGATGTTTTCCTTAACGCATAAAATAGCACTTCCATTTTTGACACCGCGTAAGGCTGAGACGTAGGTGGGAAGATAATATTAAAATGGATTTGAGGGAGGTGGGATATGATGGCAGAGACTGGATTAATCTTTCTCAGGATAGGGACCAATGGCGGGCTTATGTGAGGGCGGCAATGAACCTCCGGGTTCCTTAAAAGCCAGTAAGTAAGTAGGTAATCTCTGCTGATTCAAGACGTGCGTGAGCTAGGTTGTAGAAAGGTGCGTACTCACGTAGCGCACGAACAACGAAGGAATGACGAAACAAAGCTTCGGTGTTCGGAGCAATGTATGAATCATCAGCAAATGATCAGAGAACATTCACGTTCGGTTATTATCCGCAATGTAATGACAGCCGAAGATAAGTATTAGGTTGGTACATAGTTACGTAGCAATTTTTCTAAGTTTATTGAACACATCAGATACACATAAGAGAGAAGTTAATCATCAACAATATATTCTCCTTTACTATTTACAACAGTCTGACAACACTGGAGTAGTTCTTCGATTCCACGCCTGTAGAAATCGCGTGGTTTTGAGTTAAAGAAGTCGTCAAGCCTTGTTCGGAACGCATTTTCACCCGGAAAGGAAGTTCCTTGAAGGTTGTTCGATAGAAAGCGGAAAAGATGAAAATCTGAGGGCGCTAGATCAGGTGAATAAGGTGGGTGCCGAATGACTTCCCAACCCAACTCCTTGATAGTGTTTTGTGTTAGGTTAGCAGAGTACGGCCAGACGTTATCGTGGAGTAGCATCACTTCACGCAGTATTGTTGGTCGTTTTTTTTGGATTGCGTGTGCAAGACGTCTCAGTTGGTGGCAGTAAATGTCGCATGATGGTGGAATGGTCACAATTCATCACATCTGCCAGTTCTCGGGCACACTGACGTGGATCATTGGTCTTCATCAAACCCCGAAGGTCTTCCTGAACGTGTAACTAATATCAAAACGACCCTCCTTAAAAGGAGAAAACCATTTTCTTGTCGTACTCTCTCCGATAGCATTGTTCCCATACACGGCGCAAATGTTTGTGGCCGCCTCCGCTGCTTTTGCCCCTCTATTGAACTAAAAAAGAAGAATATGTCGGAAATGTTCCACTTTCTCCACTTGATTCTCCATTTTCTAGCGTCCACGGCTCCACTCACTATCTGCAAAAACGGAAACTTCAATATGTAGTCTAAACTCAAGCATAACAATTGAATTTAAAATAAAAATGATAATAAATAATTAATAAACGCAAGCAACCGGAATACCAACACGCAAAACAAAAACGCTACAAACTCAATCTAATATTATAGTAAGAGCAGCAGTTTTTATCATAGGCAGTCTAACCAGAAGAAAGTTAAAAATAAAAGGCTATGGTGGCAGACGCCACTCTACGAAAGTCGCAATCGATAAAGAGGCACTGACTTTCTTAATGATTTACGTCAAATTGAATACGGGCAGTTCCAGAACTTCTGTAAAATTTGAGAAACAAACTTCGAAATGTTACTGTGTGAAATAGAGCCAAAAATTTGCAAGAAAGACAGACTGAGGAGAAGTAATATCTGTTCATGAAATATTACCGGTAGCACAAACACTCCGACAGCTGTCAACAGGGGGTTCGTATACGTACTTTGTTCAAAGCGTCGAAACAACTGATTTCCAGTATTGTTTCAGAAATATCCGGGTTCCTAAACAATTCAATAAGGTTGATGACAATCTCTTCAATACACTCCAGTTTTAACATTCCACTACCGGCTGGTGAAATTATACTAACCGCAGCGCCCTGCTGCAACGAACTATGAACAAGTGACATCCCGTCCACAGCGAATGCGAACTTCCTTTTATGTACCGACAAGAGACGGATCACTATCGAAGGCAAACCACAAGATCGGTTCGCCTTCGTTGGTCATCCACATGTTCCGAATTCAGTCAGCGAATGCATTCGTTTGTTGTTCGTTCGCTACGTGTGTGCTACGCAACAGCGCACGGAATTTTAAGGTTCGCGGGGCGCCGGCAGAAGCCATTGAATTTGACCTTCAGCTGCATTTTCTGCTGACGCGGAGTATATGTTATTCAGCGTCAACGGTGATAGTATTTGACGAGACGAGATCGAGGGTTAGTCATGTATTGTAATTACGTGACATTTGCCTTACAATTGGGGAAAATTTCGGAAAAAAAAAAACATGTAATCAGACCAAGCAGGAATCGAACTCACGCGCGAGCGCAACTCCGGATCAGTGGGTAAATACAGTAGGCTACCACGAGCTACGTCGATGGCAGGCAGATGTAAAGTCTTGAGGGCCTCATACACGCAGAGACTTTCTTGGAAGTAAGTTTGTACAAACCTAAATCTATAGACAAATCCCCTCGTGTATGAGCGAAAAGTATTAAGACTTTCGGCCCTGAGGTAAATTTTTCCGACTGTAGCGCTCTTCAAATTAAGCTAGAGAAAAAAGTAAACACAGAAATAAACGATACTGCGAACATGTAGTCGAGTTTTCATCATTGTTTCGTTTTAGTTGAGCAATTGTCCTTAGCGAAATGGCGGCAAGCTATGAAAGTAAAGACTTAAGAAACTGTTCTCACGCATTTTTATGAACGTAGAACCATGAAGAAATATTATTTTTTTTTTCACGTGGAATTACTGATTTCAACGATCTCTTACGACTTTTTGTGAGCTGTAAGTCTAGGTGGTATGTCTAGACAGATAAGTTTCCGATAAGGTTTTGCGTGCATGGGACTCTTTTATATTCAGGAGCAGTCGGAGTCTAAAATCTTTTAAGTACACTCTACTTAGAAATGTTTTTAATGAACAGAACTAGACTTTTGCGGAAGTTTCTAAATAGTCTTAAATGACCAAGTCGTTATTTTTTTTCTCCTCTCTCTTCTTCTTCTTTTTTATTTTCTTTTTATTTTCTTTTATTATCTTGATATATTACTTAATCATTTGTATTTGTATGCCATTTAGTACGACTTTGCTAATCAACATTTTATGTCTTGTAACCCATATGTATTCTCCTATTAGTATATTAACTGTGTAATATATCTCAAGTGAATTTATTTATTTATTTATTATTTTGCTAATAATTGTAACTTAAATTATAAAATATACAGAGAAACTTTAGCTCGTCGAATTTATCTCGAGCATTTTAGGTCTTATAAATTGTGTGTTTGTGTGTGTGTGAGTGAGTGTGTGTGAGTGTGTGTGTGTGAGTGTGTATGTGTATATTCCCCTTATGTTATGTAACTGATTTTGATTATGTGTAATTTTCTACTTTATTTTATATATTATGTAACCGATCTTGATTATTTGTAATTTTATATTATGTAACTGATCTTGACTACTGTACTTTTCTACTATATTTTATGTAATTTCTAAGGTATTTTCTTTTGTGTTGTTTTGTAATCTAATTTTGTATTTCATGTATATTATTGAAACCTGGTTGAGTGGAAGAGAAGGCCTCATGGCCTTAACTCTGCCAGGCAAAATAAACCTACTACTACTACTACTACTATATTCATTAGAAGCATAAGCATATTATGATATACTGTAATAATAATAATAATAATAATAATAATAATAATAATAATAATAATAATAATAATAATAATAATACAATAAACATGCCTATACGAAAATGCAAATAGTATCATAAAAATATATTCCAAAACTTATCAACTTCCATCTCCCCAGAGGAAAGGATGAAGAAGCCATCCATTTTAATACTGAGATGGAAATTACGTGGTCTACCCTTGGAAAAACATGATGCATCCACTATACAATCATAAATGTTGGGACTCTTGACTATTTCAAGATTATTATTAATTATTATTATTATTATTATTATTATTATTATTATTATTATTATTATTATTATTATTATTATTATTATTATTATTGATGCTTTTACTACTGACTAGAGCTCGGATGTTTAGGCATTTATAACAGTTAACATAGGCAGCCAAAAAAAGGCAATAAAAACGTAAAAAAAGACAATAATCTTTGAAAAAGGCATAGCAATAAATTTGAATTATATCAACATAACTCAAATATTTACTTCGTAGGTGACATATGTTGACTTATAAAATACTTTTTTTCGTGATTGTCTTTTCACAAACCTTACATAACAAAACTGTTCCAGCGGTTGAAAACACATGGGCACCAAATTCACTAACGTAAGCATGAAGTTTACTTTGCAATGGTTTACTGAATTTAGGCATTCTAGCTAACCGATCTTATACCTTCTGTCACCCGACAATAACTGACTGTTCCTCAATCCTCACTAAAATTTTCTTTCTCCTACAATAATAAGCACGTGTAGCCCAAAATTGTAACAGTAATTTTTTAAAATATGAAAGCAAATAATTGAAAATGCTATGTGACAACTTCTATGAAAACGAGCTTAAGCACCGAAATAAATTACTTTTATTTACTATTGTTAGTAAAATTAGTCATTGTTTCAAATATTTAAATTTCATACACATAACATTACAATTAATTAGAAAACTGCAAATAAACAAGAAATATTGCTTTAGAATGACAAAAAAAAAAAGACATTTATTAGTAAGAAACACCTAAAATTGGCAAAATAAAAATTGACCCCATCACTTTAATTTACTCCAAATCACATTTATATCTATGAAAATAATGATTTACTTCCTCCCAGTAAAAAAAGGCATTTTGCCAAACATCCGGGTTCTACTACTGACCATGTTTGTTCAAGTTGATAATAAACACTACGCGCAAGCAGCGAAAATCTTTGGTCGTGTTACCCGCAAGTTCGCTTTCGAGTATTGAACCCATGTCCGCTAGAACTTTAACCGGAAATACTCCTCCATGGATCATGGTTTTCATTCGAGATTCATTTTGAGTCAAATTTAAAATATCCAGCTGAAAGAGCCGGCTACTGGAGTTGAACTTCGAGACTTTTAAATCAGTCGACTGCTAGAATTCAATTCCGAGACTTTTGAATCTGCTGTGTTGAAGAACAAAACTCTACTTGTAGAGTTCAAGGCAGCAAGCCTAGTAAGAGCAATTAGTTTGTGTTATATCTGCTAGAGTGTAAGATTTGTAAATTAAGGCTTGGACACTTATCTGGATTACGTAATAATGTGGAAGATGTTGTCACGATGATTTGCAATAACCATGCGTTGTAGTAAAAATGTCTGCCAACGGATTGAAAGTGGCACAAAATGCCTTACGACAATATATGTGTGGAAAAACATTTGATAACATACTTGATAAGGTAAGATTATATTTTGATTTATATCAGAAGCAGTGAATACAGTATTTTATTTATGTGATTGATACATATTTCTTTAAACATATTTATTGAAACTCATTCCGTACTGTTATAAGCCTTATTATATTACATTTACATTTCGTATCCTACCATGATAAAATCACACTAAAGAGACTTTCATAGACCTGCAAGTTGTAAAGTCCGCTATCTTTTCAGTGACTGATTAATTATCTTATCATCTAATTGTGTTCGTCCTTCAGTGGCTTTCATTTCACACTTTCATAGTGTTCAACGTGTTCCGAGATTTATTTTTCTTATACGGCACACAAAGAGATAGAGATAATAAGTTATTGTGATGCTGTACAAAACTGATTTCCATAATTTCCTGGAAATAGGCTATACGTGATATGGAAATATATGGTTTGGACATATCTGCGTGCAGCGTTTTCTCCTGAATTTCTGGAATATTGGACGGATTTTGTTCATATTCATGATGTAAAATTCAATTTTATACAAGAAAAATGCGTATAAATTTTTTTATTTCTATAATGGGCTTATTTTATAGTATATTGCGATACAAGTTTGGTAAGTGCATTATAACAGAATCGAGGAAACAGTTTAAGGGGTTAGGTACAGCTTACAGCAGTAAAATTTTGAAAATATTCAAAATTTTTTTCCTCCATTACTGTATCTTGTGCAATAATGAAAACTAGTATCTATGTGTAAAACACTGTCCTTCTGATATATGAAAAAAAAATATATTTTTATGATTAAAAAAAAATATTTGCATTTTTTTTTTGTTTCAAAATTAAGTTCACTATGCAGTGATGAAGCGTTTCCCATATAACTAAAAAACTATCCAACATTCTGTGATTAAATTTCTTGTGTGTATTAATGCATGTCATATCCACACTAAGATGCAAGATCATTTCTCTATCTTTGATAGATTGTCTGATAAAAATAAATTTATTTTACAAAAGGTCAAATATCAGTATTTTCTTCTAAGACAAAATTAAAAAAAAAATATTTAGGGTAAACTAGGGTCTGTTGGACAGTCGGGCATGTTGGACACTCTGTACTTTAACGTGTTACCTCGCCACTTGTGGGCACCACATTCTGCTAGAAGTCAATGACAGAAGTAGCCCCACTCGTGGCTACTTCCGTCATTGACTTCTAGCAAAATGTGGTGCCCACAAGTGGCGAGGTAACACGTTAAAGTACAGAGTGTCCAACATGCCCGACTGTCCAACAGACCCTAGTTTACCCTATATATATATATATATATTTTTAAGGTATGTAGTTGAAAGAGCATGATACTGTAAACATGAGTTTCAGCAATAAAATAAAAGAGAGAGAACATGAAAAGTTAACAAGTTTATGAGGTATAAGAGAAACGCTTCATCACTGCACATTTTGAATTTTCAAAAAAAAAAAAAAAAAAAAATATATATATATATATATATGTATAAAATCGTAAAAATATTTTTTTTCATATAGCAGAAGGACAATGTTTTACACATACCAATTTTCATTTTGTACAAGATACAATAATGGAGGAAAAACATGTTCCAAAAATTTTACTGCTGTAAGCTGTATCTAATCCAGCGGTCATCAGCACAGAGAACCCTGGGGCTAGCGTCTCTTACCCGCGGAGAACACACTGCACTATGGTGCACTCGAAGCTGCTAGCTGATATGTTCTCTACCTCTTCCTGCTGCACGACGGGGCACACGGGACGGCTCCGCTTACCCTTTACCCATTTCAGCGAGTGCTGACGACCATTGATCTAACATCTAACCCCTTAAAAAACGAGGCGAAGTCGAGTTCTTCCCCCCCCCCCCAGTTTCCGAGATTCTGTTAAGCACTTAACGCATGTGTATTACATACTATTTTTTGGACGATCGGCATTGTTTTTAATTTTGAATCTTGCATAAATCTGTTTGGTAAGTAAAAATTTCTCCTATAAGAAAGTTTGAACGTCCTTGCCAAAACAGTATGTCGGTTATTTTGTTTCAGTGTAAACAGTCATTGTTGTTTTTGGTAATTAAATTGGTATTAATATGATCAATATATGAGTTTAAGTAGAAGTTTTGTAATCGTTTAATGATTATGGCAAAAGAATTGGTTGAGGATTTAGTGGATGAAGAGACTGAAGAAGCATACATACTTCACTATGCAGTGATGAAGCGTTTCCCACATAACTCAAAAACTATCCAACATTCTGTAATGAAATATTTTGTGTTTATTTATGCGTGTCATATCTACAATATGATGCAAGATCACTTGTCTACCTTTGATAGATTGTCTGATAAAAAATAAATTCATTTTAAAAATGGTCAAATATCAGTACTTTCTTCTAACACAAAATAAAAAAAAAAAATATTTATTAAGGAATGTAGTTGAAAGAGCATGATATTGTAAACATGAGTTTCAGCAATAAAATAAGAGAGAGAGAACATGAAAAAGTTAACAGGTTTACGAGTTGTGAGGGAAACGCTTCATCACTGCACAGTAAACTGCCACCATTTTAAATTTTGAAAAAAAAAAAAATATATATATATAATTTTTTTTTAATCGTAAAAAATATTTTTTTAATATAGCAGAAGGATAGTGTTTTACACATACCGATTTTCATTATTGTACAAGGTACAGTAATGGAGGAAAAGAACGTTGAATATTTCCAACAATATTACTGCTGTAAGCTATAGCTA